>NC_089842.1:125718031-126044281 GCF_035609145.1 Eleutherodactylus coqui
ACCTGCCATATGAGCACCATAACTTGGTTTATAGTGCTCATACCTGCTGACAGGTACCCTTTAACATTAGTTATTTGTAGACGCTCTTACTTTGGGCTACACAAGCGCCTTCACCGCGTCTGCACAGAGCGCAGCATAAACCGCAGCATCTCACTAGCATCTGGATCAGCGAGAGGAAGCCACCAGTGACCCCAGTAATCCTCAAAGTGGTTGTCTCATTGCTTGTAGATATTAAGAGGTTTATGTCTCTACATCGCCGCACGATTTAACCACTGCAACACTGCAGAAGCAACTATTTAAGTAGCAACTGCAGTTACATTGAGCTGTATCCATTTTATCTTTTAGGCCGCCTGCACACCCCTGTGTACCTGTCCGGATTCTTCTTATCTGCACTGCAGACGTGGCGGCTGGTGCGCCGGCGCACATGCGCAGTACGGATAATGCAGTGCTGTCCTTAGGTGATGACGCGGATTCCATGACCTTTCAGCAAAGTTGATTGCAAAAGGGCCGCAGGTCAGATGGCTTCCATTGACTTCAATGGAAGCCATCTGCACGAAATCTGCCTAGAAATAGAGCATGCTGTGATATATATATATTTTTTTCCCCGCGAGTGGAAAATCGCAATGGATTTCCGCTCATGGGCAAAAAAAAAAAACGCTTTTCCATAGCATGCTATGGCAGGTATTTGCTGCGGAATCCGGAGGTGGACATTCCGCAATGCAAATCCGGCCATATGCAGGCGGCCTTAGGCCAGGTACACACGACCATATGCTCATTACGTATCACTTGCGCAGTATTTGCATGTGTAATACACAGTAGTAATCTCCTATAGACTTTCATTGTGTCGCTCACATGAACCACGCAAACATGTGTTCAAAAATAAAAATGGCAGCATACACGTCAAGATAATGTATGGGGATTGACGGCACGCAGCAATTACAGATACGTGCGCAGCCTGCTGGAAATACGGTCCTGTTAGCCCAGCCTTACTCTCACAATACTGATGTTTTTGCACAATTGGGTCGATCACCCATTGGTTCCTGTACCTGAAACCGAGAAATATAAAAATTGTTTAAAGTGATGTTTTCCAAAAAACAAGAGGTCAGAACGTAATATATCCAGGCGTGATAAAAAATACTGCCAAGCAAACTGTGAAATTCTGCAAGCTTCCTGAGAATGTTTAATGAGCGCTGAAGAGTCCACTGACCGCATGGAGGCTAATTCCAGAATACCCATAAGTAACAATAGTATGCTGCTGTATCTCAGCCTTTCATGTGATACTGTCTGCTGAACTTCTGTATCTAAGCCTACCATATGTGATACTGTCGGCTAAGCCATTGTATCTAAGCTATCATGTGTGATACTGTCACCTGAGCTGCTGTATCTAAGCCTATCATGTGTGATATACTCTGCTAAGCTGCTACATCCCCTCCATGTTCAGTAAATGGCGCAGATATGATTTATTACTAGTAAAAAGGACATAAGAAGTGGAAGCTGCTGGAGAATAGATGAAGCAATATGCTGATCCATATGTTAGGTGCGTGGGCGGCGGGCGCCCTATGGAAGCGTTTGGCATCTCTGCATGGAGTTTTTCTTTTCTTTGGAAGTTGTTGCCCGGTGGGAATATCAGGACCTATATCTGCCAGGAACACCGCTCGTCACTAATAATTTATGTGCATACAGACAAGGTCTTATCATCTGAGTCTAATGAGCAGGAAAGCTGTGTGGGCGAATACCGCACAGGACGCCACAGAATTAAGAATAGATATTTCGGGGTGAAGGTTGGGGGGACAGAAAGGAGGAGGTTCTGTGCCTCTATAACAATTCATCATTTTATTTATACCGTGAATATTAAAACACATTGTTATCACTGCAACGAATCAGAATGTCCTACATACAGACTACAGAATTCACACTGCAGAGTGACGCATATCATGGCCAGTATCACAGCTACTGCAGGGGTTGTCACTCAGCTTTTCCAGATTCCTGACATATTTGTCTACAGTAAGGTGATCAGACATCCCGATTTAGGCGGGGCAGTCCTGCTTTGGGACCCTGTGCCCCGCTGTCCCGAGGGTCCCTAAGCGGACAGCTTTCGGGACATGGGGTCAGCATGAAAATGATTACCGGCGAGGGTGCCACGTTTTCCCGGCTGGTAGTAACTCAGCATCGCTGCTACGGGTACAAAAACTGATGACTGTGTGTGCACCCGGGATCTTCCTTCCCTGACCTCACCTCCATGGTTTCACAGGAGGAGAGGAGAAGGGTGGAGAAGGGAAGAGGCATTTGGATTCACACACTTCTGCCGTCACAGCTCCAAGAAGAGGAGTAGCACCGCTATGAAGATGAGGAGGTGGTAAGTATATCGGTCTCAGGGGTGCTCTATTTCTACTGAGGCTGATATAGGGGTCACTATTACTAATGAGGCCAATATAGGTGACATTATTACTACTGAAGCCACTGTGTGGGTTACTATTACTGGGGCCACTCTGCATGTGGCAACATACCTCAAGCTGACTTATGGTATGCTTATATGTGGCGGAATGTCCACAGCAGAAATTTCTGTGGCAAATTCTGTAGCATTTCCGCATCCAAAAAACAGTCAAGATCTGCACCAATAAATCAGCCATGTATCCACAGCTGATTTTATACTATGCGGCGTTCACCCTCACCTCCTTCAAAATTTTCTGCTGTGTCAGCCCTCCCCGGCTTCTGCTTTCCAGCGGCCTGGTCAGCTGCGATGCTGCTGGTCAGGTGATGCTTGTCAGCTGTGCCCAGGGGCATAACTATAGGGGGTGCAGGGGATGCGGTTACACCTGGGCCCAGGAGCCTTAGGGGGCCCATAAGGACTCTCTTCTCCATATTGGGAGCCCAGTACTATGAAAAAGGCATTATAGTTGGGGGCCTTGTTACAGATTTTGCACCGGGGCCCAGAAGCTTCAAGTTACGCTTTTGGCTGTGTCCACTACAGGCCGCTGGGAACCGGAAGCCGGGGAGCGCTGACAGCGAGAAGCCTTCAGAGGAGGTGAGAGGGAGCGCCGCATAGAGTTAAAGCAGCTGTGAGTATGCCATTTGTGCATTCACATGGGCGATTATTTTTTTTTTTTCCACACGGGCCAAATCCATGTGAAAAAATACAGCATGTCCTACTGTCGTGCGATTTTGGGACCAGAATCACCCATTCAAGTCAATGGGCGCATTTTTAAAACAAAGTAATGCACAAGCATGGCATGTGAGGATGTTCCTTTTTTCATGCACCCATGGACTTTAATGGGAATTTTAAATTACAATTCTTTTTTTTTTTCCCGCATGAAGTACTGATGCAACTCACATTACAATCGCATGCTAAAAGTGCAAATACTGAACACAAGCGGGATGTAAAACTGATGTAAACTGCACCTAGACTCATAGCAAATTGTTCAGTTTTTCATTAACCAAAATTGTACCAAAGTTGCACTTGGGAGGATATAATGAGGGGAGGGGAATTGTACAATGTAGCATTAGGTTGTGCTCTAGCGCCCCCTAGGTACAGTCAGTTAAGTGAATATTGGTTCAACAAGATGCTGATTTTCATTATATTCCAAAGCTTCATAAACTTTCTTTCTGCAGCTTCCTCTTAATGAAGCTGGTTGGATTAACAGGCCCTATGGGTTTTGAATGCCTTTCAGAGGATTTTTTTTACATGTTTCTGGTTGAGTTGCGGAAAGAAGGGGGTGAAGCACTTTCTGTACTTCAGAGCAGATGCAGGAGCTGATGAATCAGTTAAACTCACCGCTATATAACAGACACTTATGCCAGTTTGCTCTGAAACCAATCAGCACCGTCTCCGACGCCATCAGCTCTATTTTAATTTTTCTCTAATTGTACCATACACATACAGGCAGATATTTATTTATTCCAGATCACACAGCTGTAATGTGGTTATATTCACGTTCATCAAGAACTGGAGTTAAATTTAGCTTTGGATTTTAAAGCGTACATAATATTTACACTCATTGTCATAAATATCAAGCACCTGGAAGGAGTTGTCGGAATCTAATAAAACGTTCTGTGTGATTGTAACATTGGTATAAGTGATTACTATATCAGAGCTAAAGGATAATTTATTGTAGAAAACTGACCCCTTGAAGGGAGGCTCTAGTACCCTGTAGTACCGCCTCTAGCTTGGATACAAGATGTGATACAGGCGGGCATGGAGGCTCTAGTACCCTGTTGTACCGCCTCTAGCTTGTATACAAGATGTAATACGGGTGGGCATGAAGGCTCTAGTACCCTGTTGTACCACCTCTAGCTTGGATACAAGATGTAGTACAGACGGACATGGAGGCTCTAATACCCTGTTGTCCCGCCTCTAGCTTGGATACAATGTGTGATACGGCAAGCATGGAGGCTCTAGTACCCTGTTGTACTGCCTCTAGCTTGGATACAAGATGTAATACTGGGGACATGAAGGCTCTAGTACCCTGTTGTACCGCCACTAGCTTGGTTGCAAGATGTGATACAGGCGGCATGGAGGCTCTAGTACCCTGGTGTACTGCCTCTAGCTTGGTTGCAAGATGTGATACGGGCCGGCATGGAGGCTTTGGTACCCTGTTGCACCACCCATAGCTTGGATACAAGATGTGATACAGGAGGCATAAAGGCTCTAGTACTCTGTTGTATTGCCTCTAGCTTGGATGCAAGATGTGATATGGGGGGGTATGGAGGCTCTAGTACCCTGTTGTACCACCTCTAGCTGGATGCAATATGTGACACAGTTGGGCATAGAGGTATGCAGGCTCTGTATGGTATCCTGCCGCATATCGGTCCACATTCACTGTAACTGAGCCTCTAGTTTGTCAAAAGTTGGCGTCCCAGATGGTCCTACATGTGTACTATAGGTGATAAATCTGGTGCCCGGGCCGGGCACGGAAGTGTGACAATGTTGTGGAGACATTCCTGTGATCCCCCTGTGTGTGCAGCTGAGCATTATTCTCCTGGAAGCCGCCATGAGAGGAACACATGTGGCTGCAGGATGTCCTGAACATATCACTGAGCTGTCGTCGTCCCTCGTACCACTACTAGGGGTGACCGACTGTTGTATGCCATGACCCCCCAGACTATCAGATCAGCAGGGGGGGGGGGGCAGTGTGCCCCTCCACAGTAAAGGCAAGATTGAGGACCTCCCTCCTAGGCCTCCAGACACAAACATGGCCGTCATTAGAGCCCAAACTAAATCTTGATTCATCGCTGAAGACAACCCGGTTCCACTCCATAGTGTCCAGTTTAGACGTTCACAGCACCACTGCAAATGGAGGCTGTTTGTGCTTGTAGGACGATCATCTCTACTGGTGGTCTGTTGAGGGCATCCTGGGCCTGGTCATCTTGTGTGTGTACCCTCACACATACACTGATCCCAACACCTCCGGTCAGAACAGCCCAGGAGGCAGGCAATTTGTTAATACGACGACCCAGCTTCTCACACTCCAATAATGTGCCCCTCTCAGACTCTGGTAAGGAGGGTGAAATCTCTTGGATTGCGTCGTAGACACTTCTAGTGGCCAACAAGCTCTATACAAGCGGAAGAGGTCACTACACACAAGGAGCCTCTGAGAGCCTTTTATAGGCCAATGGGGAAACCACTTTTAGGGCCTCAGGTGGCAAGACTGTTCATCTAGTCCCCCCACAACTCTCCTCATTTCCATATCTGCCTAAGATGTATCTATACGGCAGAGCCTGGCTCCGATCATAATGAGCAGGAGGAGGAAGGAGTCGGGCTACGCAAATGCAGAAGGTTGCATTGCCTGACAGGCAGCCACTGGCACTATAGGATTAGAGAAGAACTGATACTGAATTCTGCAGGAGGGAGGTGCGGGGATGCCAGAGGATAAGGAGATGGGTCTGGAGGTACAGTATATTTGTGTGACTAAGGCTGGATGGAGATGCAGGAGGAAGGGAGGGTGTGAGGGGATTGGAGAGACGATATTAACCCCTTAGTGATGGGCTTATTTTTTGCCTTAAAGGGGTTGTGTGGTTTTAATATAAAGAAGTTTATGGTCTCAATATGCGTTAAATAAAAATAACAAATTCACCTGTCCTTGGTCCCTCGGGGGATCACTAACCAGCTCCACTGCTCCATTCCTGCTGTGCAAAGTCAAATCACTGCTATGGCCAATCAGAGGCCGCAACAAACTCCTAGCATCATGATGCCTAAGATGTGAGTGTGGATGCCAGGAGTTTGGAAAGTGACAGTGCAGCCTCGAATTGACCACAGCTGTCAGCGAAGGACAGGGATAGAGTAGCGGAGCCGATTACTGGTGCCTGGGCAAAGTGGGAACGGGAGAAAATGTATTTTTTTTTTGTATTATAACCCAGACCATAAGCCTCTGTATATTAAAACCACACAACCCCTTTAACCCGTTAAGGACCAAGCACAGTAAATTTACAGCTCTTGGTCCTAAGCTTTAAACCCAGCCGATAGTAAAAATACGGTAGGAGAGGGGGGGGGGGGTGTAAAGAGTCTGCTGTTGCAATCAATCAGAAGCAGTTAGCCACAGCTGATAACCTGGAGAAGGCAGGAGGAGTTTTTAACCCTTTCTGCCTTCTCCTTTCCCAAGTACACAGTGCTTAATGAGCGCTATGCACTAAAAAGAGAACGTGGAAGTATAACTTCTACTACATGAGCTGGCAGTCACATGATCGCCAGGATCCCCTGCTACAGAAGAGCTGCAGGGGCATAGCAGACCCTGATCAACTCTGCTAGTGACTATTGTCACTACAGGGGATGTTTTTTCCTATAACCCATCTGGAGTAGGATAGTGTCAAATTATAAAAAAAAAAACCAAACAAAAAAAAACAACAACATGTGAATGTCCCCCAGAGGTCTTATGTGACATCATGGGGGACATACGGTAAAAAAAATAATTTCATAAATAAGTAAAACAACACTACAGAATAAAATAAAAATATATACATAATAAAGAAAATAACCCAAAGCAGACGTCAACAGAAACCATCGCCGTATGCGCCCTGTAATCCAAAACCATACATATTACATATCAAATTGTCCGAAACAAAATGAGGAACCCATTCCTTTGCTTTATTTTAGCATAACTATACTAATTTTGAAAAAAGTATAAATGTTAAAAAAAATAATTTTCTTTAGCTTTTTTCCCTCAATACAACTAAAAAAACGGAAAAAGATTCAGTGAAAAAAGATATTAAAAAAATAACCCTATATGTCACGGGAAAAAAAAACGCAGCAAAAATAATTTTGGTAACTGAAGGAAAAGAAATAGGGCAGTTAAAGCGCCATATGGGTAAAATCCCTAAAGTGTTTGGTCCTTAAGGTACAAAATACCCTGGTCCTTAAGGGGTTAAAGGACCAAACAATTTTCATTGTCGCTTTGCATGTAACACTACTTTGAGATACATATAATGTTTTATATAGCATGAATTACATTTGGGGGAGGGAAGATAAAAACCTCCCCCAAAAATTCCACCATTGTTTTGGGGTTTTCTTTTTACGGCGTTCACCATTCAGTAAAAATAACATTAGAATTTTCCTACCTGGATCCGCACGATTACTGCAGTACCAAGTTCATGTAGATTTTTTACTACTTTTGTACAATAAAAACACGTTTTCGCAGTAGAAGAATTGAATCTGCATCGCAACATTCTAAGACCTGTGGCATTTTTATCTTTTGGCAATGGAGCTACAGGAGATCTTTTTTTTTTTTTACGGAAAAAGTATTAGTTTTTATTGATACCACTTTGCGGTACATGTGACTTTTGTGTTACTTTTTATTGCGTTTTTGGGAGTTGAAGAATAGAAATATAGAAATTCTGCATTACTGTTCATAATTATTTTTAACTGCATTCACCATCTACGATAAATAATAAAATATTTTTATTGTCTAAGTCATTATGAATGTGACAATACCTATCTTGAGGTAAATGGGACAAGCCTGTGGTACCCAAAACGGCTGATATAAATAATACGGAGTATAAGCACGATTGTGCTCAGATGTAAATATTTAAGAAGTTGCAGTGCTGGCACGAGTACTGCGGCCCCTACAATCGGCATAGGCCATCAATTTTTAAATTCTCTTTAACCCCTTTAGGTAAAGTCCCCTGGTGCAAGCACCGAGTCATGACTGACTCCGAGGGTGACGTCACATGCTGACATTTTTTTGGCAGGCTGTTTTTGCAGGGTGGTTTGTCATTGCCATCTTTTATCCCCCAGCAAGCTGGGAACTCATTTTACAGACCTCGTAAGGATGGAAGGCTGAGTCAACCTTGAGCCGGCTACTTGAACCATGCAGGGATAGAACCCGCAACCTGCAGGTCGTGAGCAAGAGCTTAGGACTGCATTTTTTCTGCCTTAACACCCTGCGCCAGGCTTTTTTAAACCTCTTTACTGTGAGGGCACAGAGGAGGCACTGTTTGGTGGCTCTGTTACCTTTAGAATGCACCATAAGCGTAACTTGAAGCTCCTGGGCCCCAATGCAAACCCTGTAACAGGGCCCCCAACTATAATGCTTTATTCATAGTACTGAGCTCCCTATATGGAGAAGAGAGGCCTTATGGGCCCTCTAAGGCACCTGGGCCCGAGTGCAACCACATCCCCTGCATCCTCTATAGTTACGCCAGTGGAATGCACTATTACTTTGAGGAACAAGAAGGGATACAATTTAGCCTCAGTCAACTTTAGGGGGCACTATTACTTTTTGAGGCACAAAAAGGTACCGAGAGGGTCAGTCTGGGTAACAACAGGATGGGGAAAGTGTACAGAGATGAGTCGTGACTGGAAAAGGCACTCTTCAGTGTCGTATGCATGCTCTCCTATGCAAGTCTATAGGAAAGCACGCGCACGGCCCTGCGAAAAGAGTCAGATTTGTAGTAACGACACGATCCTCAAAGGGGGACACCGTAGGATCCAGAGTGCAGGTGAGTATAATAAAATACATCACCCAGTTCCCGGTCACGTTCCCTAACAGCACTATAATTGAGTTTATAGTGAGAGGTTCCCTTTAATTTATTTAATATTCCCTCTGTCCTACAAGTACCGTATGCAGGGGCAGAAATACCCCATTATTGTGCTGCTGTTAGGGCTAAGGGAAAACAGATTAATGTTGGATATCAACACTGACTGCTGTAACACAGCAGCTCACATATTAAAAGTGATAGGTCCTTTTAAGAAGCCGCCACAGGTTTGCTGAAGAAAGAGCCACAAAGAAATAAAAAAGAAACTTCTGCTAAGAGAAGAAAATGTGTTAAAAAGTTTTTTCTTTTTCTAAAAAGTGTAAAGCCCTGCAGCCGCTCGCCCACTGCCACCCCCTCACCACTCTGACCCTGCAGAAACGATTTGTCACATTGACAGCTTCTGGATAATTGAAAAGGAAAGTTGGAAGTGTGCTGAGCCTCAGTCTGCGCCTCATAAAGTCAGCGTAATATCAGCGTGTGGTCTGTGGATCAGGCACGGCCGACCTGTCTGCCAGGCCACTGGGGACCCGACGCAGATGGAGGTGACTCATCCACGTACGAGAACATAATTAGCGCTAGCAGGTGGAGGAGGGGACAGGTTTCTGGAAGAGACTGGCTGGATACAATGTAAATACTGGACACACTTTACTATTATCCATAATAGACAGAAGCTAAGGAGTCAGCAACTTGGCAAAAATTCTATTCAGCTGTTCATCTGTTTCTGGGAAAGCTGGGTGATCATTATGATAATCACCAGTAGGCCATATTTAGGCAGTGTAGAGCCCTATGTGATCTAACTTAAAGTTCACATGAACCACGAATATTCTGTATATTATCACTGTCTAAATGCAGCCATTGATGGTTGTGACTCAGCTTTCCCCAAATCTGGAAAGGTAAGGGTGCTTTTGCACCTGTGCTGGGGATTCCGCTTTCCTGCTCTGTTTGGGGGCAGGAAAGGGGATACCCTGCGGCCCAACGATTCCATCTCTAGCCAGAACTGAACAGCGCCTGGTAGACCCCATTGAGTATAATGGAGTCCACCCGTTTTCTGTCCAGTTTTGGGCTGGAAGAAAAAGATTCCCCCTGTTTTCAATGGGAAACATCGCAATGCAAGTCAATGGGTGATGAGTTCTGAAAAACGCAGAAAAAATAGGACATGCAGCTATTTACCTCGAAGCATCGCTGTAGGAGGAAAACATTGCTCATGTGTAGGACTCCATTCAAAAGAACGGAGTTCATATTTGCACTCATGTTAATGTAGCCTAAAGCTGCTTAATTATGCAGTGGTGCATCCCTTGCTTCCCTGTTACCACATAAATGATCTTCTTATAGTCATAGAAAACCAATTCTGACTTAATATTTCTCACAGCTGAGCATTTATTGCAATTATATGGCGTTTAGGAAATCTAGTGTGAGCTAGACAGATGAGCAACAGGTGTCCTTGTCTGATCGCTCGTTGCAATGTATCAGTCTGGGATCCAGTTCACTTCACAGAGGATGGGCTAGACTGGATACAATTGTTACAAACGCTCAGAGGTGTTGGGTCAAGGTGGCTTTTCTGTGTCTGGATGTAAATAAGAACGTTCCAAGTCACTAATAGCAAAATAGTCCAGTCAAAGTGAACACAAAAAAGGGCTCAACTTTGCAAAAGGTCATGTAGTTCTAATTTTTTATATGTTGTTAGGACCTAAGCCAATAGTAAGAAACCAAGTTTGCAGGTTTGAAAGACCTGTGTGAGCTACGTAATACCCAAAAAAGCAGCAAAATTTTCACAATTTTTAAAAACTTTTTGCTCAATATCTCAAAAAGTTGTGCATACCTTTTAAAGTAGATTAAATTTGCTAAAATTTGAGCCCTTCCCTATCTCCATACATCCAGTACTTTCCAAGATACAGCTCTTCAAAAATTGGGCATTTGTTCCAAAAATGTGAAACATTTTCGCTTTAGTCATATTTCTTATCAAAATATAGTACAAAATACTCATCTAACGAGGACGGTCATAGTTAAGGAATTTGAAAAACATTTATTTTGCTTTAATTTGAGCTCCGACGGGCACCCATATGGCCAAGGGTTCTCTCAAAAATGGCATATAACATAAGACATGGAAAAATTGATTTTGGGAAAAATCTATGAAAACAGTTTATGTAGAAATGTAATTTCAAGAAAGAAGGTGCAAAATAGATATTTACATGTAAAAAACAAACAAACTATCATTTTCCTCTGTTTTGACGGCCCTGGCTTTGAGAAATCTTCCTCTTGAGCAGGTGAAAGCTCTTCATGTCATTCAGTAAACATAGGGTAGTTTTCCTCATGGTCGGAATCCTCAAGTTGAAGAGATGGCACGTTTTGGCATGATTTGCCACCACAAAATTTAGAAAAGTCCGAGCATTTCAGCCCAGCTTTGCAACCTCCTCTGCATCCTTTTTTGCATTTATAGGAAAATCATGCACAGTAGAAGCTCCAGAGTGGGATCCGTGTGGCGGTGACGGGGGTAAACCCCTGATCATCAAGCTTCCACCCCTATTCTGTAGGACTTTTGTTAGCCCCCAACCAATTTTGAACTCGGTGGTAAGTTCTGTAAGTATGGTGGCTTGGTGCATCTTCTGTTGGGAGCAAACGAGCAAGATTAATCTTGGTGTTGGCTGCAGATGTTACAAACAACTATTCTAGATATCCTTTTTAAAAACACCCCAGTGCAGAGCCACAAAGCACTTCTCCCTAGCTTTTACTATGGCTTCATGACTCAAAATCAGGAAAACTTCAGCCAGTTGTACAAGGTGGAGATTTTTGTCCTGGCCAAAAGGTGCAGATGTGGTGTCACACCCACTAAACGCATGTATAAAAAGCACTGCCCCTGGTGAGTGTTGAGCGGGTCCATGGGCGTAAGAGGAGCTTGAATAATGACAACAGCTGGCTTCACCTCTGTTATTCTCCTGTCGGTAGACATTTGTTGCGCCTGAGCACAAACCATTGAGAAGGAGGAGGAGGTCCACATCTTCTCGTACTATGATCACACGGTCAACTATTGGACTTTTTGTGCCATGTCAATGATGTCCCACTCAGCATCTTCTTCGGCTGCTTTCACTACTCGAATGCATCACGAAGAAGCGTGACGAGGCACCTCTTGTTGTTTTCATTGGCTAATAGTTTTCCTGAGGTAGTTGGATGATTGTGGATTCCTCAAAAGTATGTCACTGCAGAAGTTAGCACTTTTGGATGTTTTTCTTGGCCGCCTCCTCAGGGTAACCGTCAAAAACAATTGAGACATTGCTGCGAAAGGGAATTTTTCCTGTGCCAGACAACTTTGTGTAAAATGTATCCACCATGCACAACTACATGCATATTGGTGTCAATTGGCGTGTGGCTGGTGAGGTAAAAGCAGAGTAGAGACTGGACATGGTTCCCTTTCGCATCCCCTGTTCATTGAACAAAGACATTGGGAATGGGGCTAATTCATACTTGAAATGATTTTTTAATTCCTTGTCCGATTTCTTTGCTATGCACACCTTCTGGAAAATTGTAAGTGGATTGACGACTACTCTCTTGTTTGCCACTTTAACGGAGCTGGTGATGGATGCCAATGTGGCTACTTTGTCCTTATGTTTGAAGGTTACTTTACCAAATATGTTACCAACAATTTTCATAACTCCTTTGGTTCGCAGTTCTTGGACCATGTGGCAATTTATGTCTTGACCTCCTACAATTCCACTACTGATGGAAAGCAACTTATCAGTAATAGGAAATGGATGGTGGGGAATGAGCCGGTTTTTCCACATCAGCACTATCTCGACTGATTCGAGAATGCCTTATATCAACATGTTCAACAGCAGGACAGGAGATGTCACAGAAATGTTCCACTTCCTCGCATATGTTCACCATGAACACCATTCCTACGGTTTAACGTGTCGATCCACAGTAGCTTTTCATTGACCTCATCAGCTTCTGCTGGATAGTCAAATCTGTCCACAGGCTGAACCAAAACTTATCAGATCGGCGGATTGTGAAACCGCCTTTTGTGAACATGTCAAACTCCGTTGGATCCATTCGATGTTCTAGAGCCATCATCTCTTGCAGGTATAGATGTGCACTCTTTGCATAGACAAGTGACCGGCTGAAAGAATAGCAGCATGTTATGGACAGTGTCCAGGTGAGGCTTCCAATCACCCATCCGCTCTGCCTGGATGAATAGCTTCATCAGGGTAGACATCTGAAATATTGAACCCGCAGCTTTCATGTGGGACCATTGCCTTGCAGTTTATCCTTCGCAGATTTGAATTTGGCTCTTGAGATCTGGCAAGTCTCATTGTCATAATGAAGCCCCAACAATTTTTTTCAATACTTTATATTTCACACAAGGTAGGCACCTCATTCAAAGCTAAATTAATGTATTTCAAATTCCTTAACTATGATTGTCCTCGTTGGATGAGTATTATTTTTACTATATTTGACAAGATACATGACTAAAACGAAAATGTTTCACTTTTTGGAACAAATGCCCAATTTTTGAAGAGCTGTATCTCGGACAGTCCTGAAGGTACTGAGCTAGGGGAGGGTTTAGCAAATTTAATCTACTTTAAAAGGTACGCATAACTTTTTGAGATATTGTGCAAAAAGTGAAAAAAAATTGTGACAATGTTGCTGTTATTTGGGTATTATGTAGCTCACACAGGTCTTTCAAACCTGCAAACTTGGTTTCTTACTATTGGCTTAGGTCTTAACAAAATATAAAAAAAATTAGAACTACATGACATTTTGCAAGGTCGGATGTATAAATTTACTGGGCTAAAAAGAGAGCTTGAAAACAAAGAGTAAACCACAGACTATTAGGTAGTTGCAGAACGTGATACAACAAGGTATGATTACTTACATAAGAAGCTGTGTTGTATGGCTTACAGCTCTGGGTCTAGTGAATTCTGCTCTTGGGTAGTGGGAGGATCTGAGCCTGGCAACAGCTGCTATGAAGCTGTGAGTGCAGCAGGTGGGATCTTCACCTCTACAGGAGAGAACCAGTCTCTAAGAACAGAAGGCTTTGAAGCAAGCGCCGCTGATACATTGTATTCTCACTAAATATGTCCCACATCTCTGAACTGCCAGCACTAATAATCCTCTCTCTGCACATGTGCACGCTGCGGCATCGTTAGCTGCTCCAATTTCAATAAACAAGCTGTCTCGTATCCATCTCCTTAATATTTACAGCAGCTGAGAAATGTAGCTACTGAGAAGGAATGGATGCTGCAGAACATTTAACAGCTTCCCCCTCCTCCAATGTAGGGTTTTAAAGACACCCCCTACTGCAAAAATGCCAAGGAAAGATAATGGCCCACAAAGAAGTTAGCACCCAGTTTTGCAAAAAGCATAAATGGCATATAAACATTTATTCAAGTGTGGCTCCTTCTATTGTACTGCTTTGTTTGTGCAGGTGTCAGTCTTCACTACACAGCTTGCATTCTATTCATGTATAATATAGATCAGGGTGAACTCTCACAGACATGAGAAAACAAAGAGCGTGCAATATCAGGCCATGAAACTCTGCCCGATATCGCACACGTGAATGTGTGATGTACCCACGGGCGCAAGGTGTTTTTCAAGCAAAATCACATCACATTGCATCTGTGAAGTTCCGATCCTCTAATACGAGTTTCACACGTGATGGAGGATCCGAAGTGTTTCGCATTGACTTCAATGGGAAACCTCGCATTGCAATTGCATGCAGATCACATGGCATGTGAGAGCCATTAAAGCTCCAATTGAAATCAATGAGCGACGCAATCCAAGGAACACAAAAAGTTCTCACACATATACAGTATGACTCCATTCAAAATAACGGGGTTCATAGTGTGCGTCTTGCAATGCATAAATTCCGCATGATTCTCTCGCCATGTGAAAGCAGCTTAAGTCATGAGGAGTTGATTGACAATGTCCAGCCGCTGCACTGATAGCAGCCCAGACAATCAGTTGATGGATGGGGATCCTGAGCGGCAGATAATCAAAATCTTTATTTATATAGCGCCAACATATTCCGCAGCGCTTATAAGACAGGGGGAATAGAAACAAACCACGGTTACATGAAGTAATCAATTGATGGAGACAGTAGGGGTGCGGGTCCTGCTCCAACGAACTTACATACTACAGATAATGGGGCGATGCAGAAAAAGGTGAAAGGGGCTGGAGATGTGCGCGGTATGGTGAGGTGGGGAGTGTGTGGTGCTATGTATATAGACAATGGTCCAATTGAGCCATCTAGTGGCTGATTCAGTATCACTGCAGGGGGCGGTTGATTACGGCTAGCAGGGATTGCAGTCAGTAGGACAGGGAGCATGTTATTAGGTGGAGTAAAGAGGGGTTTGGTAAACAGAGAAAGTATTTTTTCCACCCTAAGGCCTAATTCCCACGGCCGGAATTCACTGCAGCTATTAGGCTCTATTGAATGTACATGCTGCTGAATTCCACAGCATGAAATTACCCACGGCATGTCCTATTTGCCGCAGGAGTACGCGCGTACGGCTTCCATTGTAGTCAATGGAAGCTGTCCGTCATGCTATACTTCCGCTGTAGCACACCGGAAACATTGCGTGAATACGCGCCCCTCCCACTGCCGGCACATCATACGCTGTACTGCGCATGCGCGCCAGAGCATCATGCGGGACTTCGGGCAGCGGATCCGGAGGCAAGTATGGGGTCTTTGGGGGCGCTGTGACGGAGCCCGTCACGGCCGTGTGCATAAGGCCTAAAAGATTTCTGTTTACTTTTCCAATGGAGTTGTACAAATAATGGGTCACAGTGAAGGTAGAAATAAATGTGAAATGATTCAGCTGTCAGATTTTTTTCACCTGACCAAAACATGGCATTTTACCAGGGGTGTGTAGACTTTGTATATCCACTGCACCGCCCTACCTGAACATTGCTGTAAACCAAGTCCACTCTTTAATGATAACGATACTCCCTCTTCTGCACAAATGTTTGAGGAATATGAGAGAGTACAGGATGAGGACTCAGACGCCAAATACCCAAATTTCAAGCCTTTCAAGCAGCTGTGGGAGGTGTTGGAAAAGCAAGTCTGATCTATGGAGATCCCAGCATGGAACATAAAGGATACGATGCTGAGGTCTTGATGCTAAATACCAGATAATGTCTTCAGATGTCTTTGGCAAGAGCTTTGATATATTTTTTTTTTATACCCCAATGGGGACCTACAAAAATATTAGGCAGGTGGATTTAATGCAGTGGCTGATTGGTGTGTGTGCTGATCATTTTCTGCTATAATTTTTTTCTGTTTTACTCTATAATCTACTGTAGGTTTTTGATCCCACAAAGGTGGGAGTTTAAAATACAAGACCCCCCCACCCATCAAGGATACATACAGGTTGATAATGTTTAAATGTCTTAGATGGGAATACCCCTTTAAATGGTCGCCGCACTGTGAGATCTCTCTCTCTCTCTCTCTCTCCGCCAGCCAGCCCAAAAAATTGCCATTGACAAGCACTGCGTCGTGGCGGGGCCCAAACAGGCACGTCACAGCAGGGAGGAGCCAAAAACTAGGGCGGGGTCAAACAGCTTGATACTCATTCGAGTAACGAGCACCATCCAGTACGCTAATACTCGAACGAGCATCAAGCTCGGCAGAGTATGTTCGCTCAACTCTAATCTTAATTAAAAGAAACACTCTGACAAATTAGAGGAAGTATGTGAGGGGTGTTGTCTTAGGGCTCATGTCCACGGGCAAAATATGATTTAAGATCCGCAGCGGATCTCCCGCATGCGGATCCGCACCCCATAGGGATGCATTGACCACCCGCGGGTAGATAAATACCCGCGGATCGTCAATAAAAGGGATTTAAAAAAAAATGGAGCATGGAAAAATCCGGACCATGCTCCATTTTCGTGCGGGTCTCCCGCGGGGACGGCTCCCGCGGGCTTCTATTGAAGCCTATGGAAGCCGTCCGGATCCGCGGGAGACCTAAAATAGGAATTTAAAGTATTTACCATCCGGCGCGGGCGGGGAAGGTCAGCTGTTCCTCACGGCCGCATCTTCCTTGCTTCGGCTCGGCGGATGTGCCCGGCGCATGCGCGCGGCACGTCGGCGACGTGCCGGCGACGTGCCGCCGGCGTCAGGAATTCATCCGCCGGCCGAAAATGAAGATCCGGCCGTGAGGAACAGCTGATCTTCTCCGCCCGCGCCGGATGGTAAATACTTTTAAATTCTTATTTTCGGCGCTCATGTCCGCGGGGCAGGAGGGACCCGCTGCAGATTCTACATGTAGAATCTGCAGCGGATCTGATTTTCCCCGTGGACATGAGGCCTTATGCGGCCCATGAAAATCTAGAGAGAAAGGGGGGGGAGG
The DNA here is from genome assembly GCF_035609145.1 of Eleutherodactylus coqui. Classification (NCBI taxonomy): domain Eukaryota; kingdom Metazoa; phylum Chordata; class Amphibia; order Anura; family Eleutherodactylidae; genus Eleutherodactylus; species Eleutherodactylus coqui. The sequence goes on from NC_089842.1 coordinate 125,735,338, forward strand.
AAAGAGGTAGAAGCAGAGAGCAGTTAATAGTATTTTTTGTGTCAAAGCTACAGAAATCACATTTACACTACTCGGTACTGCTGTATAATGCCCTACATGACGTTATTTATGTGCGATAAAGCCAGCGAACAGAATCCGTTTTCTCCATGTATAGTGTATAGAAGGACTCATAGTAACTAGCCGTCACCGACCAGCTCAGACAAAACTGAGAACTAAAGCCTGCAATGGGGAAACTAGTGATAAACACAGAATACAAGTCATAATGGCCAGAAATAGCGTTACTCCTCATGTACACACGCGGCAGCTTATTCTGAATCATCATTTGAAAGTGTAAGTATGCTTTGTTTTATTGTGTTCCAATCTGACATCGTGGCCCTTGGACTAGGTTGTGCATCCCTGCTATAAAAGAGGCATAGATTTCTAGAAGTAACTTCCACCAATGTATAAATGAATTACAGTCAGCGAGTGAATGCTACTACTGATAATGGAGATGGAATAATACCTCCACAGTGCTCTCCCTAAAGAGAATGCTGCTACTATACAGTCATGGAATAGCGACATCTAGTGGTGGAAATAACAATTAAGGTTAAAATACAGCATATTAGTAAATGTGAAGGTCAGTGGGCAATTCTAGAAATGTACTTGTTTAGGGAGGACAATAAATCTGCTACCTATGGGAGGGTTCTTCCTCTAATGTATCAGTGATAAGGATACTGGATAGTGAGCGGTGATCGGAACAGAAACTGAAAATATAAATGCTATACAAATAGAAAACAACACACACATAAACCTCACAATCACTAATTTGTACCACAAGGTGGGGTTTGGGGGGGTGACAGATACGTCTCTTCTGTACACAAGATCCGCATTGGAAAGTCTGCATGTGGATTAGCCTCAGTGACCGGGATTAATAGGTGTGTGGGATCCATGCAAATAGCATGTGCAAATCCACGAAAAAAAGCACATTCCGTGGGGAATATTTCCAAAGCTGAATGTGCCTGTAACCTTGGTGCCCCCCGGTGTTCATCCAATGATATGAAACATTCAAAAAACACAAATGATTTTTTTTTTATTATTTCAAGAAAACCATCAATATAGCATGAGAAAAAAAACATTTTCATGCAAACATGACTATCTGTAAACACAGCGGATGCAGTAGTCATTTACACATAGTTTATTTTACAAAAGCAACTAAACGCCTCAGATAACAGAGGCATCATATCGTATCACACTGCCGAGGCAGCCAACCCTGACACATAAAATGACATAGCAAGGAAATCAGAAGTAGTTTTATGTAGATCTCGAGCATAGACCTGTACTGTTACTGCACCTCTCTGATCTATAGGAAAACTATAAAAAGAGAATCCAATATAAAACAAAGCAATGTCATGTAGAATCTAAACAAATGGATGGGTTAAGGAAGTTTTTTCCTTAGAAAATTGCTGGCCGCAACCGGCTAATTCTACTCTAGCCAAACAAAAAGATTTAAAATTTGAAAAAAAACCACACCAATTCCAGCTCTCAAAGCACCAGGTCTGGATCTATGAAGGATTCCCACACAAGGATACCAATACTTCAGCAGACAATACTTTACTAATAGCATATGAAACAAATAATGAAAATCAGTGAAAAAGAAAAAACACCACATTAAATAGACCAAGGCCATGGAAAAATGCATGTCAAACAGTTACTTACTGCAGGACCCTCATACATGTGACACCGCTGTCGCTAAAAGTCAGTATCGATACATTAGAGTAGAATCATTCAGGAAGTAGCTTGACACATTTCAGTTCCACTTTTCCAAGCATATAGCAACAGCTACATGATTATTGGTTAATATGATATAGTAGAGATCAAGTTCATGTATCCAGCACAAGTTCTGGCATTTAGAGTCCTATCAGCTAAGCTGACACACCAAGTCTGGGGATAGACGTTTTAGACTTACCTTCCCTGCCATTTCCCCAGCGCTCAAATCCGCTAGTTGCATTGAGTGGACTACACAGAATGTAAGGAATGCTTAGCGCTCGCCTATGTGCGCGACTAAGTAGCCTACTCGATGCACTTAGCGGCAGGTTTGAGAACTTACATCCCTGGCCCCAGAATGACAGATTCCCTTTAGTATATTACAATTAACAGTGTGTATCACTGGGATTGGTGTTGTTACAATACACATAGAAGCTTTGTAAATCAGGCTCACTCACTGGATCAGAGACCTTCAAATCAGTGTCTAGGGGCACCAACAACATAAGCAATTACCACTTGCATACGTTTATTTGCCAATTGACAGCTGGCGCATGCGTGTTGTCAGTCATTCGGTCAGTCCGCTGGGCTCTTGTGCTGCTTGTTCTTCCAGGGCATTCCTAGATCTTCCATGGGTATTTGGCGCATCCATCGTGCCAATAAGGTGCCCCAGACATTATAACACCTGCTTTATTTAAAGGTTAAGCCCAAGACAGCTTCAGGGTGGACACCAGTCAGGTGGTACAGTTAATTTCTTGGATTTGATATTTAAAGAAAGCGCGAAGTACAATAAAGCCCTAAATAACCATTTGACATGTATTTTTACCCTGGCCTTGGTTTTTTTCATGAGTTAAAGTGCATTATTAATTTTCCTTAGTTTAACTGTCTTTGTTTGATATCATTTTAGTAAAATATGGTCTATTGAAATATTTGTATCTAAATATGGGAATCATTGAAAGATCCATAAAAAGGTGCTCTAAGAGTTGGCATTTTTTACATTAAAAAATTATATTTAAATTTTACTTTTCCAGTTCAAAATCTGTTAAGTTGAAATCATATATTCATGTGGTCACAGAAAATGTATCTCCATTACTAGTGGAGTCACTGTGGGCATTACATACCTTAGCCTGTATTGATCCTGTGTTACATCCTGCACTATTCTATTGGAGTCACTGTGTGCGTACACTGCTTATCTTAAACTGATATTGCGTTATATCCTGGGTATTGTGTACCCCAGAGCTGCACTCACAATTCTACAGAATTCAGAGATTACACTTCTCAGCATTTCCTGCCTGTTCAGTCACAGCACAAAGCTTGTTCTGCCGCTTTGCATTTTGGGAAGTATCTTTGCACAAAATAGTGTACAGTGATCTGTAGTAGGAAAAAAAAAAAAATAGTCCCTTTTCCGGGAGTCAATATGACGGCCCCATTTACTACGGGCTGTCGTGATGACGGCCAGGCAATATACAGATTACTTACCGGTAAGTCCTTTTTCCGGGAGTAATCACGACGGCCCATCCCTAGCCGTTGGGATGACGACCAGGAAATTAACACCCCCTGCATTGTAGGAGCTTAATGAATGTCAAGCTGATGTCTGTCCACAAACTGGCTGAATTTCTAATAACTAGCGGAACAGTGAGTGCAGCTCTGGAGTATAATACAGGATATCACTCAGGATCCGTACAGGAAGAGTAGTGTAATGTATGTACACAGTGGCTCCACCAGCAGAATAGTGAGTGCAGCTCTGGAGTATAATACAGGATGTAACTCAGGACCCGTACAGGATAAGTAGTGTAATGTATGTACACAGTGGCTCCACCAGCAGAATAGTGAGTGCAGCTCTGGAGTATAATACAGGATATAACTCAGGACCCGTACAGGATAAGTAATGTAATGCATGCACTACTATAATAATATAAGTAAAGTGACTCCAATTTTGTAAATTATATCTGTATATAAACTGGTTGGAAGCGGACTACACCCTTTAAATGCATCCAGATTCCCTAATCATGATCACTACATCTGGTACAAAATTTGCCCTTTCTATAACTATGGCTGCACTCAGATCTATTGATATTATAAACCAGTACAACCTACAAGCAACTGACTTTCCAGTTGTGAGGTTTGTGATACAAAAATATAAAAATAATTTATAACAGGAGAAAAAGAAAAGGTGAATGTTGTTTGTTCACTGACGTTCACCAGGTCTGGTGTCACACAGGCCAAGTCCAGAAAACGTGGCTTACACAATGGCGTACTGTGCATATAAAAGTTCTCTTATCTTATAAAAGTCCTCGCAGATGCAGCCCTCTAACCCGATGCGCCCCGTCTCAGTCTGAAAACACAAAAGGAATCTCAAGGTTAATCAAATCTGCTTTGTGTTATTGAGTCAGTCATAGCTTGGATGACGTGTGCAAAAGCTTTACCTGAAGCCTCCATGGCTTCATAGACCACTGCATATAATGAGGACTGCTCATTTACATAGCGCTATTTTGTGGAGAATTGTACAGAAGATACTTAAAGGGGTTGTCTCGCGAAAGCAAGTGGGGTTAAGTACTTCTGTATGGCCATATTAATGCACTTTGTAATATACATCGTGCATTAAAGGGGTTGTCCCGCGAAAGCAAGTGGGGTTATACACTTCTGTATGGCCATATTAATGCACTTTGTAATATACATCGTGCATTAAATATGAGCCATACAGAAGTTATTCACTTACCTGCTCCGTTGCTGGCGTCCCTGTCTCCATGGCTCCGTCTAATTTCGGTGTCTTCTTGCTTTTTTAGACGCGCTTGTGCAGATGGGTCTTCTCCCTTCGGCTTGGCTCGGCAGCAGCGGCGTTTCGGCTCCGCCCCCGTCACATGTGCCGATTCCAGCCTCCTGATTGGCTGGAATCGGCACATGTGACGGGGCGGAGCTACGCGATGCCGCGTACAAGGGGGCGGAGCCAAAACGCCGCTGCTGCAGAGCGGAGCCGAAGGGAGAAGATCCATCTGCGCAAGCGCGTCTAAAAAAGCAAGAAGACACCGAAATTAGACGGAGCCATGGAGACAGGGACGCCAGCAACGGAGCAGGTAAGTGAATAACTTCTGTATGGCTCATATTTAATGCACAATGTATATTACAAAGTGCATTAATAGGGCCATACAGAAGTACTTAACCCCACTTGCTTTCGCGAGACAACCCCTTTAAATACACCCAAAGTTTCAAAGACCACTTTTTTTTGATGTATGGGCAACATTTTTGGACAATTAAAGGGGTTGTCCCGCGGCAGCAAGTGGGGTCATACACTTCTGTATGGCCATAATAATGCACTTTGTAATGTACATTGTGCATTAATTATGAGCCATACAGAAGTTATAAAAAGTTTTTCACTTACCTGCTCCGTTGCTGGCGTCCTCGTCTCCATGGTTGCCGTCTAATTTTCGCCGTCTAAAATGGTCGAATGGCCAAATTAGACGCGCTTGCGCAGTCCGGGTCTTCTGCTTTCTTCAATGGGGCTCCGTGTAGCTCCACCCCGTCACGTGCCGATTCCAGCCAATCAGGAGGCTGGAATCGGCAATGGACCGCACAGAAGAGCTGCGGTCCACGGAGGAAGAGGATCCCGGCGGCCATCTTCAGTCGGTAAGTATAGAAGTCACCGGAGCGCGGGGATTAAGGTAAGCGCTGAGCGGTTTTTTTTTTAGGTCCCTGCATCGAAACGGGACAACCCCTTTAAGAGTGACTACCCCACTAGCGTTTTTTTCAGCTGCGAATTTACAGCGTTTTTTTTACCCAGATGTCTATGGGACTTTCTAATGTTAAAATTGCAACGCACCAAAAACAGCAACTTGCGTTTTTGGTGCGTTGTGATTTTAACATTAGAAAGTCCCATAGACATCTGGAAAAAAAAAAAAAAATGCAGCGAATTCGCAGTAAAAAAAAAAACACCGCTAGTGGGTAGTCACCCTAATTCAGACATAAACCATTTTGTTTTTTACCACTTACCCTGCGAACTGCAACCACATTGTTACAGACAAGGACACCCCCAACAAATTCTGCTTGGATTCCCTCGCGCAGTAGGACTTGCTTGAAGTCAGAAAGCCTGGGCTCGTTCATAAACACGGACGGATGTCCTGGAACCTGGGAAATCAAATGATACATACTAGCTGCTGTCAGAAGCCCTCTCCATCCCATTAGATGTTAATGAGGCTACATTCACACAGGCGAGCGCAATATTGGACCGAGAAACTCAGCCCTATATTGTGTTTTACCCTCAGATGCGAGGCGGTTTTCAGGCAATAACGCATCGCTTCTGTGAAATTCCGATCTTCACGCGCGATAGAAAAATCGCAAGCGTTTCCAACTGATTTTAATGGGAAACATTGCACTCGTGTGCACAGTGCAGGTCTTGTGAGTCCTATGCAATGTCTTTAAAGCCCCATTGAAAACAATGGGCGATGTGTTCCGAGGAACGTGAAAAAACTCTAAGGGAAAATATCGATAATGTGTATTAAAAAAATAGAGTTCATATATGGGCGAGAGTATTTATTTTTTTTTTTTAACAATGTCTTATTAAATGTATTCAGAGTCTATTTTGCTGAGTAGTACCCAGCAAAGCAAGTATTTTTCTGGTACCCATCTAAAACTAAGACTCCTCATGAGCACTGCAGCTGTCCCAGGTGCAGAGTCAAGGATCTGAGCAGCGATGCCACCACTCATCATCTTTATTTAAAGAGGTTGTCCAGGAAATGAACAAAATGGCAGCTGTCAGCAGCCTGTGAGAAACCAGTTCCAGAAATGCAACTAAAATTGGAGAGGATGGGTGGCTGACTGGAACAAACAATATAGTGTTGGCACCACTCCCACTTCACAACCCTCTCCTCTCAGGTCTCATCAACCAACCCCAGTTACATTCTAGGTGGTGTTTTCCACAGACCGCAAACGACAGCCAATGTTGTTAAATTAGTAGAGTACCCCCTTTACGTAGGAGTCCTAAATCAAGCTCATTGTATAATTTTTAGGAAAATAAAATCTGTAGCTATTAAATATACTTTATCTTCCAGTTCCTCCCCAGGACATCTGTTAGCTTACATGCTGAAAACCTTAAGGCCTCATGTCCACGGGGAAAATCAGGCCCACCGCGGATTCTTCATGCAGAATCTCGCAGTGGGTCCCTCCTTTCCCGCGGACATGAGGCCTTAAAAGAAGAATTTACTTACCTGTCCAGACGCTGCGGATCTGCCCTCCGTCGCGGCTGGATCCTCTTTCTTCGGCCCGGCGGATGTGCTCGGCACGCCGGCAGCGCGCCGCGCGCATGCACTCCTTTTTTGGTGCCGCGGATCCGGGTGGCTTCCATAGGCTTCAATAGAAGCCTGCGGGAGCCATCCTCACGGGAGACCCGCACTAAAATGGAGCATGCTGCGGGTGTTTTCCCGCAGACGCAATCCGTGCCTCAAGGGAAAATGACATTCGCAGGTAATTACCTGCGGTGTCCAATGCATCCCTATAGGGCGCGGATCACGCGTGCGGGTGAACCGCTGCGGATCTGTCCCCGTGGATATGAGGCCTAAAGGGGCTGTACCACAAATACAAGTTATCCCCTATTAACAGGACAGAGAATAACTTGCTGCCGATAACCCCCCCCAGATTCCAAGAATGGTAGTCCTGTTTCCTTCCAGCCTCCTCACTGCAGACTCGCGCACACGCCTGTAGTGAGGAGAATCAGTGGAATGACGATCACGCAAACAAACTGCCACTCCATTCATTTTCAATGGAACTGTGGAGATAGAGTGGCAAGCGCTCGGGTATTTGTCAGCTCCATTGAAACGGAGCGCCGACCATGTGCTCGGCCAGTACTTCATTGACTAACGTCAATGCAGCTGAGAAAAAAGGGTGACATGGTCCCCACCGAGACACCCCCACAGATCAGCACGTCATCACCTATCCTGTTGCTAGGAAATAACTTGTAATTCTGGTACAACCCCTTTAAAGGCCAAATATATCCCACAGCTTTGGCTTTGCTACAAATGTATTCAGTGTAGACAGAGCTAGAATGTTTAGGTTTAGGCTTCAGATTGATAGTGTATCAGTGCAGGTATAATTTATGCTGCTGGTGTGTTTAGCTCGTAATGAAATGCATAAACTCCGTACAACTGTAGCAAACTCTTAGCTGTAAGAAATAGCCCTTTAGGCCGCCTGCACACGAGCGGGTCGGATCTAGCAGCGAGAATTCTCGCCGCGGGACCCGACCCGAGAGCCTGCAGGGACGAGCGCGTACTCTCCCGCGCCTGGCGGCCCCAGCTCTTTCAAGTGCCAGCTGCGGCGCAGCCGGCGCATGCGCAGACCGGAGCCGGCGGCCGGGTGAGTGCGTGCCCCGCACAAAAATAGGACATGTCGCGGTTCGTTTGCCGCGCGAGATTTCGCGCGGCCGTCTGCATAGGAGTGCGTATTGTAATGCACTCCTATGCAAACTTTCAGTGGCGGAAATCCCGCGGCGGGATTTCCGCCCGTGTGCAGGCGGCCTTAGGATAGGTTTTCACCTCCTAAATGTAAACCAGGCTGTTCCCATTCATAGACAAAGAAAAAAAATAGCAAAGCAAAGATTACATAAGTTTAGAGAAATGTGAAAGCTTAATTGCAGGATAAACCACATACTTCATTACTTGGCAGTGGTTCCAGAGTGGGGATGACTTCACTTTCCTCTGAAAAATCCTTATCATCATCTCCAAACAGGCTCTTAATAACTTTCTGCTGAGCGATGGCGCTGGAATCAATGGCCGGAGTATCTACTTGCATTTCAGAATCTTCAACTTCTTCTTTTAACTCCCCATCTTCCAAGATAACTCCTGTGTCTACCTTTGACACCCTCATATCCAGGACACCATCGATCCAAGCTAGCTCTGTGTCTTTCGCTTTGCAAAACTTGAGGGAACTCACTAGGGAGTCTTTTAATCGTACCTGTTTAGAAACAAAAAATCATTTGATGCAGTGCAACTTAAAAATACTATATATAATATATATATATATACACATATACATACACACACACACACACACACACACACACACACACACACACACACACACACACACACACACACACACACACACACACACACACAGACAGACATTACCTGGTAAATGTGAGTTTCACTCGTTGCGTCCACTGTCTCATGAAGTTTTGGGGTGTAAACTTTAATATCTTTGCCTCCAAACGCTCGGCAGGCCTCCGCAAGGTCCTGACTCGCCTTAGGTGGTCCATGAACAATTACCAGCTGACGAGGCTTCATCTGGTTGATGATCTTCTTGATGGAGTCTCCATCAGACCGGCCCTCATAATCAATGTACGTGACCCTAGCTCTGAGGGCAAAAATAAAGATGTTTACTGGAATCATTAATAAAATCTGTGTCATGCAAACTGTAAATAGTCCTAAATACAACCAATACTTCTATGTCTTCTTCCAATTGCAGTCCTAGTATAAACACTTCTCTACTTCTATTGTATCCTATAAGCAGGTCTGATCAGGTTTTAGCCTGTACTATAAGCTCATTAGTGAGGAGTCGGACTCCCTGCACACCAGCCACTGAACCTCGCCATTGTATACCAGGCGCAGCGTGTGCTGTACACTGTATAGTGGCTGTGCCTAGTATTGCAATTAAATCTCATTCACTTGCATGGGACTGAGCTGCACAAAGGCGATCTGAGCAAAGGAAGTGACATCACAGGTCAATGAAGAGGCAGCAGCACTAGTCAGTGCAGAGGCACCTTCAAACAGCCATTTGGCAGTGGCACCGGGAGTCGGCCCCCTCCTCCCTGATTTGATGGTAACTTATTCTAATGATGGGATTGATAACATGAGTCCTGGGAAACCCTTTTAAAAGAGTATGTCCACCTATACAACTTTTCAAATTGTTTAGAACACACATCTCCCACCATTTGATTTCCATAGCTTATATGTAGACCTATATGCAGCAGGTTGATGTTAGTGGTTATAATCTACAAATCAAGAAATATCTGATTACACACATCATGATATTTATTAAAAGCCTTCTGAACTACATTTCTGCAAGAAATCAGTTGGCAGAGTCAAATTAGTGTGAGAGTGGGAGGGTGAAGGAGATGAAGGCACACAATCTAAAGCATTGAGAAAAGAGAGGGGGAGAGAGCAGCTTCACAAGGGACACCCACTGAGCTCTGAACTTGCAGCTCCAGAAGGAGCCATGTAAGAGAAAGCAAACACTGAAAATAAAAGAACCAAACCTACAATTAGCAAACAGCATAGTGCAACTTGAACCGCTCTAGGCACAATGAAACATAGCTAAATATATTTACAAGACAAAGGTTCACATATCTGTAAGTGTTAAAAATAAACGTTCCTTACGACTATTAGGTACAGGCAATTAATGTTTTTTATGTCTATGTGTAAAAAAATTCAGCCCCTTTTATTAAGGCAACAGCCTATAACTCCACTGCAGGTTCACTCACTTGATCTCCATTGCCTCAGTTGCGGAAACACATTTCGTGGGAACATCTGATAAGTCTTGGTCCATCGGTTCCTCACCATTGGTCAGTCCAGATTCCAGCTTGTTCTTCTCTTCCTCTGTTGCTTGGAGTTCAGGAACTAGGAAATCTTCAGGCCTTCATTAAAATATAGAAATCATGAATGTGAAGGATTAGTATAGATCACAAAAACTAAACGAACACACAACAGGAGGAGCACTCAGTCGCTTACTTTATAATTTCACCATATTCGTCCCATTTTATTCGCTCTTCAGGAGCGGGAAACATGGGGTGAGACTTTTTCGCCTGCTTGAAAAAGCTGCCTTTTCTGTTGCCTTCGTTTTTCATCATCAGATCGTGTTTGGTCTTGTGGGCCATGGGCTGGTCAATGTCTTCTTCAACATCACTCTCATCGCTGGAATCAATGTCCGCTCTAAAGGAAAGAGGAGACGAGATTGTCAGAGAGGTGGAGAAGACGAAACCTGCACAAGCCTACAAACTCCAGAAGTAGTAGGACATACTCTTTCGACTGTTCCAGTTTTTTTGCAGCCTCCTTCTTCAGCTTTTCTTTTTCCAGATACTCCTCTAGTTCCCTTCCTTCAAGTTTTACTCGTTTTCTAAGCTGTAAGCAAATCATGTTCATGGATAGAAATTAAATTATTACATTCTAGAGAGTTAGTATAGCAGACAATGGCATGCATAGAATGTAGATGATTCCCACAAAAAAAATTAACCCTTTCCAATCCACTGTCTGACGTCTGAAGACATTCTGATTGAAGGCTGTACAGCTCCAATGTCGTAAGACGTCCAGCAGGGTATTCTTACTGTATATTACTGGCCGCACTGTTGTCGGGGGCCTCTCCGGCATGTCACATACTACAGTACTGGCTCTAGCCAGCAGACAGCGCCATTGTAGAATGGCAGAAAGAGAAAGACCCCTAGGAAGCCCTGAATCCCAAATTGGATTGCAAAGGGTTAAAAGTAGGTAGGGCTCCGCCCCCTGCCATTTCATGCTATTACGCTCCAATACACACACTGGAGAGTCAGAACTGGTCTGTCCATACTGTTTTTATGGGGGGGGGGGGGGGGGGAGGCAGATGTAACCCCATGATTGTTGCACTAGTTGCTGAGCTTGTCAAGAGAGGGATCTATGTGAAGGTTTACAAGGAATATAGGAATAGAATAGGTTTCCTCTATGGTATGCATGCTCTTTAAAGAAGTTAAAGAAGCACTCCAGTGGGGAAAAAAAAAATCACTCTTTGGTATAGCACAGTGTTGAATGTGGCAGGCAATGTATGGCTGCCCTGCATAGAAAAGAACATCGGTCTTTACCTCTATATCTATGATTTTTTCTGCAGGGTTGTCAATCAAAAAACGGGTGAGAGTCCCAGGACTGGTCCTATATGTTAGGATAATAGAATTTTTGGGGTCTTGGCACCACTGAATAAACAGCTCCCTGGAAAATCCACACTCAAGGTCAGGCTGGCTGGCCAGTACAACCTTAGGACTAGGGACACGAGCTAGATCAGCAAAGCCATGACACAGGGACAGGTGACGGAATTGAAAGGGATTGTTTCTCTTGTCTTCAAAACATCTCATGAGCTTGTCGCTCATCCACTCCACCTGTAACAAGAGCAAAAAAGTAAATAGCAAGTAGGAAAAACTTGCACAGAAAAGAACATCACTTACACGGGAGGAGCAAGTAACACAATAGATGCAGCCATTTAAAAGAAGTGCCTGGAGTGCTCTTGTAGTCAATAATAATGCTGGCCTTATATAGTGGAATGAAAATTTGGGGACTGTATAATTGCAAAGACATGTTAGAACACACATCGGAAAATACAGAGTGCTTCTGAATGGCATAAGGGTTGAACAGTACCTAGTACATGGCCAGATTTTCAGATCAATCATCGATTTGTATCTAAATATAATGTTGTGACTCACCTGAGACTTTGAGAACTCCACCACATTGTAGCTGACGTTATTGAGAAGCGCTAAAGAGTACACTCCAAGGCCGGCATCTTTGGTTCTCCAAATCTGGTCAAGAAGCTGCGCAAGTTCCAAGACTCTCCCAGCAGTGTCAACTGCAATCAACACATTTCCATCTCCTCGTAAGGTCTCCAGGACATTCGCTGTAGAGAAAAATACACGTCACTGTGTAGTATTGGTTTTAGAATGAGCAACTCATCTCCCAATGTCTATCTGCCTTACATATTGCAAAATAGTCATATTGAACATAATTATCTATTAGCACTTACATTAGGAAAAAAATAAGGGAAACAGTTCCCACCTAGACAGATAGCCTAACAACGGAAACATTTTAGCCTTACAGCAAGTAGTGGCCACGTCAAGATGACAGGCCGGACTGCTACATTAAAGAGGGACTCATAACACCTGTGTATTAAAAGTTCACATGCAGACTTCAATAGGCACATGCAATAATCTTTTTGTCCCTGCAGCAATGTGTAAGTGCCACAAATTCCCCTGATATTAGTAGCGGATTGTTGGGGGCTTACAGATGGCAGAAACTCTGCCATAAGTTCTTGGTATGGGGAGCCGATGCAGCATTGCTTCATTTTTTTCTGGCAGGAAAGCCTCTTTAAAGAGATTTTCCAGGGAAATACTATTGATGACGTCAATCAATAGGTCATCAATAGTTGATTGGCTAGGGTCTTCCACTTGGTAACCCAGGTGGTCAGAAACCCGCTGTCAGAGCCGCTACGCACAGAGCTGCGGAGCGGAAGCTGCTGCTCTAACCCCTGTGTAGCGGCCGATGGTTGTAACTCCAGCCTGGGTCTCATTGAAATCAATGGGAGCTACATCTGCAGCTACAAGTACTGGCAACTACACAGGGGTTGGAGCAACAGCTTTTATTCCGTACCCCTTTGTATTGTGGCACTGACAGTGGGCGCCCAATCAAGTGGTGGTCCGAAGCGGTGGATCTCAGGTGATCAACTATTGATGACTTATCTAGTATTTCCCCTAGAAAAACCTTTAAATCCTGCACACATGACTGCATGTCTCCAACTTTAAACAAAGTACTAATAGTCCATTTACTCGGGCAAACGATGCTCTGCAGCTTATCCAAGTGATGCTTGCTTATCCAAGTGATGCTTGCTTCTGTGCTCTTACATAGCAGCGAGTATCGTTGGCATTGCTCACAGCGCTGCCGGCATGGAGGTGGGGTGGTTAGGAAGCGCTCTCCCTCCCACCTCCATTCACAATAAACAACTGCTGTTTACACTGAATGGCTCACCGTTTAAGTTTCTGCATGCAGAAACTAAAGAATTCTTGTTCAGTCATTGCATGCATTTACACAGGACGATTATCGTTAAAATTTGCGCAAAGATTTGTTTGATTCTAAACGATAATCGTCCCGTGTAAAAGGGTCATCAGTTGCACAAAGCTGTAAATGTCTAGCAGAGATTCCCAACACACAAACTCCTGTCCACACTGAATATATCTGGGACCATTAGAAATGTCATGACCAGTAGCCGTTGACAAGGACAAATATGAAGAGATTCACACGCACTGAGCAGTTGTTCATCTCGTTGTTTTCTTCTGGGTTGGACATAGGTGGCATTAAAGGAGTCAGTGATAAGCAGGGATGGCCGACTGATCATCTCCAAAGAGCAACCGTTCAGATGTCTGAAAAAGAAACAGGATATATAGTAATTTATAATCCAAGCTGCGCATCCAAGATCCCCATCATACTACAACCCTCAACAGTTACAGGCTTACATCTCTCTCTTGTGATTGAAGTCCACGGCATACACAATCTCTTCCTCTCCATCCTTGACAATTTTCCATATGGTTCCTCCAATCATATGGCCAGCCGGTAAAGGAGTGATGGACAAACCATGACCTTTACCTGAAAAAAAAATTCTGTTGACTTATCAATCGCTTGTATAAAAAAAAAATGATTTCCTTTAAAGGGATTCTAACCCTATGTGCAAATAAGAGAGGTTTTGCATTCTGATTGCTGGGACTACATCTTAGAATAGATACCTCTTTGCAAAGCCACAGCATAATGGTTGCATTAGGGGAACCATATGTTACGGAGATGAAGCAATCAAGATAGCAGACAACCCATAAATGGCACATTAACTGTAACAGACAGAATAATGGCCCATTTATACGAGATGTGCTGTTGGGCAAACGATTCCTGGCAGCTTGCCCCAGCGATGTTCGCTCCTGTGCTGTTAATACAGTAGCGAGTATCATTGGCATCGCTCAGAGCCCTGCAGGAATGGTGGCGAAGTGGGCCCGGGAGCGTTCCCTCCCCCCCCATCCGCCACTATTCACTGTAAGCAGACAGTCATTAAAAAAATTATGGTGTGTCGTCCAGTTTTCTGCATGCATTTACACGGGACGATTATTGTTCAAATTCCTGCAGGAGCGCAGGAATCTGAATGATTATCGTCTCATGTAAATGGGCCATAAAGATAGTTCCAGTATGCCAGAACAGAAGCCACTCTTTGTTCTGGCTCATAGAGGTTGGGTGGGGAAGGGTCACAAACAGGGAACCTCCCTCTTTGAAGTGTAAAAGGCCAGGAGTTATCTACATAAGACAACCCCTTTTAATAACGGAATGGTAGGCTTGAGACATCCAATTAATGCATAGAATGTTATAGCCCTTTGTCCCACCAATTGATTTGAATGGGGCTGTACTGCAACATGATATAGCGCCTGGCCTGGGAGAAAGACCAATTGCAGTTTTAGATGTTCAACCATCACCAATAAGAAACTGATGGTTTATTCTAATTATACACCATTAGTGATAATCATCCAGTTACCCCTTTAAAATAAACATATTTAATACTGGACAAGTGTTAAAAGCAAAAGACTAAAAGGCCCTTTTACACGTAACGAGTGTCGCGCAAACGATGCCCAACACTCGTTACTGTGTATACTCGCTCCCGTGCTGCTACACAGGACCGAGTGTCGCTGGGTCGCTCACACCACGGCCAGCAGGGAGGTGGGATGGCCGGAGGAAAGTTCGCTCCCCGCTCTCCGCCGCCCCTCTCCATTCACTGTAAGCAGCGGCCATTCAGTACCAAATGGCTGCCGTTTACACTGAACGATGTGTCGGTCGGATGTTAATCATGCTTAAAACTGAATTACTCTCGTGCAGTTATTCAGTATCTGCATGCTTTTACATGGGATGATTATCTTCAAAACCCTGCGGGAGTGCAGGAGCCTGAACAATCAGAATGATAATCGTCCTGTGTAAGGGCCTTAAGTAAACCAGCGCCTTACCTTTCAAATGTACAATTTGGGAGAATTTTAGTTGTTGTATTTTATCGAAAGCAGAGTCCACATCATCCAGAGTGTACAAGTTGAAATCCTCTGTGTTGTGCCGAGACTGAAACAAGAAATTGCAGCTTTCATCTTGTACAACGGACCAGATTAATTTATAAAGATGACAAGGGAAACACAGAGAGCCGTACAGACCTGGTACAGATCATACATGAACATCTGGCCCATCTTGTACACTGGGATAGTGGCATAGATGGCACAGTTTAACCCCAGTTTACCAACTGCATAGGGGAGCGCTCCCAGGTGAAGGGGATCTGGATGAGAAAGGAGGACAGCGTCTACTTGATGGACATATCTAGAAAGAAAGAAAAAAATAATAAAAAGGAGGTTGAACCATAAAATATTTGAGAGCTGTAAAAAGGGAGTTTGTAACCACGTCTATGCTGCCCCTATAGGAGAGCAATAAAGTAGGCACAGAAACTCCGATTCCAGGTCTGGATCACTTACAAGAGCTTTCATACAACACAGTATTTTTGAGCAGCAGGCTCCCCCTGTGACTGTCAGCTTCCTCCCTATACCATGCAGACCAAAATTCCCGGCGACGTGGCAGTGGAGCTGGCAGTTATAAATATCAAGAACTCCGGTTCTGGGGTTGCACTATAGATTTTATGAAAATTACTGAAAAAGTAAATAACTAAGTGGCAAAAAACTGGAATCAGGGACTCTGTCACTACGTTATGCTGCCCTCAGGGGTAGAAAAAAACCTGGTGACAAACTTCTCCTGAAGGACTTATAAAATGAAATTTTGCATCCTTATAATACATTTTGGGGGAATTTATTATACAATTTGTGCCAGTTTTTGGGACATAAAAAGGCTGCAAATTTCAGCAGAAAATTGTTATTCACAAAGGTTTGCAACTTTTTCCTTCTGCATGATGGATTTGATATAATCTAAGCCAGAAATTGGCGTAAATTTTATTTTGTGACACAGACAACCAATAAAGTATAATACAGGCTATAACTCAGGATCAGTACAGGATAAGTAATGTAATGTATGTACACAGTGACTCCAGCAGCAGAATAGTGAGTGCAGCTCTGGAGTATAATACTGGATGTAACTCAGGATCAGTATAGGATAAGTAATGTAATATATGTACACAGTTACTTCACCAGCAGAATAGTGAGTGCAGCTCTGGAGTATAATACATGATATAACTCAGGATCAGTACAGGATAAGTAATGTAATGTATGTACACAATGACTCCAGCAGCAGAATAGCGAGTACAGCTCTGGAGTATAATACAGGATGTAACTCAGGATCAGTACAGGATAAGTAATGTAATGTATGTACACAGTGACTCCAGCAGCAGAATAGTGAGTGCAGCTCTGGAGTATAACACTGGATCAGTACAGGATAAGGAATGTAATGTATGTACACAGTGACTACATAAGCAGAATAGTGAGTGCAGCTCTGGAGTATAATACAGGATGTAACTCAGGATCAGTAATGTAATGTGTGTACACAGTGACTCCACCAGGAGAATAGTGAGTGCAGCTCTGGAGTATAATACAGAATGTAACTCAGGATCAGTACAGGATAAGTAATGTATGTACACAGTGACTCCACCAGGAGAATAGTGAGTGCAGCTCTGGAGTATAATACAGAATGTAACTCAGGATCAGTAAAGGATAAGTAATGTATGTACACAGTGACTGCACTGGTGATCAGAGATGGATAGCTCTGGTGTGGGGATTTGGATGTACAGATTATGAAATTTGAAAACTCCTCAAAATATTTCACTTTGTACAGAACACATTTGCCATCCTCAGACACATACTTTTTAATAGATTCTATAATGTCCATGGAGAAGTTCTCATCCCAGCCACAATCAAGAAGAAAGCGGAACTCGTCGACCTGCAGCAAGTAACAGAGCGCGGACTCCTCCTGGGCTCCGGAGAGCGTCGTCAGCTTGATGATAGACGTCATCTTAATTCAGGCCCTGAAAATACATAAATAAGTGGAAACCCATGAAAACCTTTACAGCATCTGCATTGAGAATTATAGCATGCAACGTCAATAATCCCTGGCTGCCAGTACCCCAGAGACCCTAATCGTACGCCCATCCAAGAGCTTCACGTCAGTAACAAGTCTTACTTACACCTCCAAGTATGAAAGATATCCTACAAGGCAGTCATAAAGCACCCTACTCAGATGTCTAGAGAGACAGCTGCTGGGCACTTATAGGACAGGGGCTCCTCGGGCTCAGAGGAAGTGACTGTGAGCGCCCCCTGTACTGTGATCGCACCAATGAATGGTAGTAAAAACCCCGTAAATAGCCGTTATGCTCACCTGGTACGGTCGTGCTATAAATGAGCACAACAACATGGAAACATTTAAATAAAGCCAGCCAGATTGCCTTCAATACATGGAGAAAACAAACCCAGAGCCAAGGACACCGGGAGATCCTTCACAATACCCCAAACCGGGCTCACAGTCCAAGTAAAAACTGTATAATTGGCTGTCCTGCTGTTGAGACTGGATGGCAGGACGTCCTGAGCTGCAAGCCAACCCAGATACTTTATCTGCCAGCCTTAGGGCTCCTGCACACTGGTGAGAGCGATATCGGGCCCCGATTTACGATCCAATATCGCCCTTGCAATCCATGCGAGGCGTTTTCATGTGAGAACATCCACACATCACTGTGGTGAACCCCTTCATCTCATTGCTTTCCATGGGCCGGCAGCAGCGGCAGCCCCATCGAAAGCAATGGGAGAACATTGCGATCCTCTGCCGCTGCTGTGACAGGGGATTCCTTCATCCCTGCGTGGAGTCCCCTCATCACTGAACAGTGACAGCAGCGGCAGGTGTTCAGTGATAAGGGGACTCCTCACGGAGATGAAGGAATCCCCTGCCACTGCTGTGACGGCAGAGGATCATGATGTTCTCCCTTTACTTTCAGTGGGGCCGACGCTGCTGCCGGTCCCATTGAGAACAAGGCGAAACCCCTGGATGTGACAGCCTCACCTCCCTGCGCAGCTGAAGGACTCCCCTGCTGAAGCTGTCACAGCCGCGGCAGGGGATCGCAATGTTCTCCCGTTGCTTTCAATGGGGCTGGCACTGCTGCCACTGGCCCCATCAATGGGCGATATCCCTAAAAGAATGGGCACGCTGCGATTTGTTTATTTTTGCAGCATCGAAGGAGTGAAAACATCGCAAATGAGAATGAAGCCATTGAAAATCATTGGTTTCATAATCAGGCGTTTTCACTCACTCTTGCATTGCGAGAAAATAGCCTGATTTTCTCCCCAGTGTGAAGGCCCCCCCCCCCCACCCATATGGAGATCAACTGGAGGACGGCTGGGGTTGCTGGTCAACTCCGTTCCTTCGATTTCGCTATAAACTGCCCCGGCACTGGACGGCACATGTGTTGGGCAACCAAGCCCTTCCGGCTTCTGTCAAGTCATATGGTGGGAAGTTGCGCTCTCTGGGGTATCCACCATGTGTATGCTCTTATCTCCTCCTGCTCTCCAGAATGTCCTATACTGCAGTACTGGCTCTATCCAGCAGATGGCGCCATTGTATAATGGCAGAAAGAGAAAACCCCCTAGGAAACCCTGAATCCAAAATTGGATTGCAAAGAGTTAAGTGAAGTGTTTTTAGCGGGTGTTAAAAACATCCACTAAATGCTCTAAAAAAAACCTGCCTGTGTGAGGCTTCCGCCCCTTCACATAAGCGTACACGTATTTGTGCACGTATGAGCGCAGTGTTTTTGTGGAACGGACTTTGCATTCTCGCACGTCCATCTCATTTACTGCACTTTTTGTGCCCACAAGGCACGTTCATCCGGCTAATTAGTCTAATGAGTTACAGATGTGCAGTAACGAGTTACTTCTCTGGGGTGCGTAGACGTCCAGTAAAATAGAGCGTGCTGTCATTTTTTTGCGCAACCAGAATTCGTAAGAAAATATGCGCATGCGTACGAACGTGTCCTGCCCTCTGCGTGTTACAAGCGTACGAACGGGTCCTGCCCTCTGCGTGTTACAAGCGTACGAACGGGTCCTGCCCTCTGCGTGTTACAAGCGTACGAACGGGTCCTGCCCTCTGCGTGTTACAAGCGTACGAACGGGTCCTGCCCTCTGCGTGTTACAAGCGTACGAACGGGTCCTGCCCTCTGCGTGTTACAAGCGTACGAACGGGTCCTGCCCTCTGCGTGTTACAAGCGTACGAACGGGTCCTGCCCTCTGCGTGTTACAAGCGTACGAACGGGTCCTGCCCTCTGCGTGTTACAAGCGTACGAACGGGTCCTGCCCTCTGCGTGTTACAAGCGTACGAACGGGTCCTGCCCTCTGCGTGTTACAAGCGTACGAACGGGTCCTGCCCTCTGCGTGTTACATGCGTACGAACGGGTCCTGCCCTCTGCGTGTTACATGCGTACGAACGGGTCCTGCCCTCTGCGTGTTACATGCGTACGAACGGGTCCTGCCCTCTGCGTGTTACAAGCGTACGAACGGGTCCTGCCCTCTGCGTGTTACAAGCGTACGAACGGGTCCTGCCCTCTGCGTGTTACATGCGTACGAACGGGTCCTGCCCTCTGCGTGTTACATGCGTACGAACGGGTCCTGCCCTCTGCGTGTTACATGCGTACGAACGGGTCCTGCCCTCTGCGTGTTACATGCGTACGAACGGGTCCTGCCCTCTGCGTGTTACATGCGTACGAACGGGTCCTGCCCTCTGCGTGTTACATGCGTACGAACGGGTCCTGCCCTCTGCGTGTTACATGCGTACGAACGGGTCCTGCCCTCTGCGTGTTACAAGCGTACGAACGGGTCCTGCCCTCTGCGTGTTACAAGCGTACGAACGGGTCCTGCCCTCTGCGTGTTACAAGCGTACGAACGGGTCCTGCCCTCTGCGTGTTACAAGCGTACGAACGGGTCCTGCCCTCTGCGTGTTACAAGCGTACGAACGGGTCCTGCCCTCTGCGTGTTACAAGCGTACGAACGGGTCCTGCCCTCTGCGTGTTACAAGCGTACGAACGGGTCCTGCCCTCTGCGTGTTACAAGCGTACGAACGGGTCCTGCCCTCTGCGTGTTACAAGCGTACGAACGGGTCCTGCCCTCTGCGTGTTACAAGCGTACGAACGGGTCCTGCCCTCTGCGTGTTACAAGCGTACGAACGTGTCCTGCCCTCTGCGTGTTACAAGCGTACGAACGGGTCCTGCCCTCTGCGTGTTACAAGCGTACGAACGTGTCCTGCCCTCTGCGTGTTACAAGCGTACGAACGTGTCCTGCCCTCTGCGTGTTACAAGCGTACGAACGTGTCCTGCCCTCTGCGTGTTACAAGCGTACGAACGTGTCCTGCCCTCTGCGTGTTACAAGCGTACCAACGTGTCCTGCCCTCTGCGTGTTACATGCGTACCAACGTGTCCTGCCCTCTGCGTGTTACATGCGTACCAACGTGTCCTGCCCTCTGCGTGTTACATGCGTACGAACGTGTCCTGCCCTCTGCGTGTTACATGCGTACGAACGTGTCCTGCCCTCTGCGTGTTACATGCGTACGAACGTGTCCTGCCCTCTGCGTGTTACATGCGTACGAACGTGTCCTGCCCTCTGCGTGTTACAAGCGTACGATCGTGTCCTGCCCTCTGCGTGTTACAAGCGTACGAACGTGTCCTGCCCTCTGCGTGTTACATGCGTACGAACGTGTCCTGCCCTCTGCGTGTTACATGCATACGAACGTGTCCGGCCCTCTGCGTGTTACATGCATATGAACGTGTCCTGCCCTCTGCGTGTTACAAGCGTACGAACGTGTCCGGCCCTCTGCGTGTTACATGCGTATGAACGGGTCCTGCCCTCTGCGTGTTACATGCATATGAACGTGTCCTGCCCTCTGCGTGTTACATGCGTACATACACCCGCGTGAGTCTGGCCGCATCCTTCATTGACTCAGGACGACTGTCGGCTAAACGTGCGGGTGACGTCACCGCCAGGGGTTGGCGCTCCTGCAAGCGTTTAGCCAGGCGGATCACCTCTGAGTATCGCTAGCGTCTCGCTGGTTTCCCGCTCAGCGGGGAGCGTTTAGACGCAGCAAGAAGTGAGCGAACCGGCCATGATTTGTATGCTGGTGAAGGTGAGCGACAGGCGAGTAGTAAACGACGTTTTGCGTTTAGACGTAACAATTATCACACCTTTTGGTTCATTTTAACACATTTTGCGCGATATTCGCCCGTGTAGGCGGCCCCTGGTCTGTGTTCGCACGCGGTGACTGGCTTGCAGCTTTGCCTCTCCTACGGCGTTCCTGATGGCCACGTTACACGGCAGCAACCGCCAGGAAAACCGCACGCGGTTTACCGCAAAACACAGATTTTTAATTGCACTTTTCTCCAAAAATCTGGTAGTTCACCTGTAGAAGCCAATCCGCAGATAACACCATACATCACTGCGGCTCCTGGTAACACACATGCGGGGTTCTGACAGCAGCTTTTGGGGTGCAAGTAATACTCCATAAAGCCCCGGAGATACGCGGGGAGACCGCCATTCATAAGCCAAGTGTGAACACAACCTTACAGTCCGGCTGTGTGACAGTATCTCACCTGCAGACAACAGCGGAGAATCCCCTCTCCGGTACCGCGGCCTCAGCCCCCCGTACACCGGCGTCACCCCCTACAGCACCCGCCGGTACACTGTCCTTACTGCGCATGACCGGAACTAGCCCCGAATGATCCATGTTACAAGGAAGGGGAAGCCTGAAAAATAAGCTACACTGAAAGAAACCGTTGCCGAATCCTTCTACCCACGGCAGGGCGTTCAGCTTCACCTGAATAGGTATCACCCTGTCTCCATAGTGAAGTGTGGACGGTATTGAACACAGTATCTCCCCCTCCCCGGCCTAGCAGTGGTATCGCCCGGTGTCCTTTCTCCAGCCATTAGTACTCGGGCCGCACACGGTGACAGGTGAAGACGGGTAGTTACCGGGGGGGTGTGGCGGGGTGTCCCTGAGCCTGGAGGGGGACAGCTGGCCTCGGTGTGGGAGATACTATACATGGCTGGGGATCAGTGCGCAGGGTCATATGGAGTATAGGCCCATTTACACGGAACCATTCGTTAAGATGCACACTAATCGTTCCGTGTAAGCGCAGCCAATGACCACATGATAAATCGTTTGCCTTTTGGTCATCGTTTGTTTTATGCAGGCAGAAAAATCATCATTGTAAACCGCGATCGTTCAGTCGCACTCCGTCCCTTATACCGCGAATGTGAGCGATGGAACGATTTCTCGTATGAGCGCGCCAATGATGTATCTGCCGGCATAACCAGGCGGCCCAACGAACTCTGTCCTCATTCCCTGTTCAAATGATAACTGTTTGGTGTAAACGGCCACTGACTTGTCTGCTTTCCCCGCAGCCGCCATGGTGAATGTGATGGCTCAGATCCGCGAGGCGTGGACGTACGCGCTCCTGCCGGCCTCATTCCTGCTCGGGTACTGGCTGGACAAGTGGAATGACTCCCGGATGGACCTCTACAAGAACAAAAGTATTCTCTATCAGAGGTGAGACGGTCTGCGGGTGACGGGCGATGTCTGCGCATGTTCTCTGGGGCCGGCCAGGCTACCATCGGGGCGACGTCTGCGCATGTTCTCTGGGGCCGGCCAGGCTACCATCGGGGCGCCCGTTTGTAGCAGGAGCCATGGTGTTATGCCAGAATTGTATCACAGAACTAAAGGGGGCGTAACCGACCTCTGAAGTAGAATGGGGTCCGTCTGGGATTCTGTTGATTGCAAGATGGCTACGTGCTGGGCAACATTCACGGGCAAAAGTGCATCTTGAGAAAGGCTTGGCATAAGCCGAAACGCGTCGCAGCATTGTCAATTCGTTTTAAACATATTAAATTTCATCTACAAGAACACGTTCTTCTCAGCTGGGCTTTTCTGCTTCTCTGGATGTGAGGGGTGCCAGGAGATCGGGCACCCCATAACAAGTAAGATCCTGATGTACACCGATACAGATTAACGGAGCGCAAAAGTTTTTTTCCTTATTTTGATCACATATTCAATAGAAGCCGGCCGTGCGTAGCCCCACAAAATCGCTGCATGCTGCAATTTCTCCCCCACGAGTGGAAAATCGCAATCGATTTTCGCTCGTGGGCAGGAAATCACGTTTTCTCATAGCGTGCTATGGGCTGGATTTGCTGCAGAATCCAGAGGCGGAATCCCACTCCGGATTTCGCAATGAAAATCCGCCTGTGTGCAGGAGGCCTTATGGCCCTTTTACATGGGCTGACATTCGGCTAAATGACAGACAGACTTCGCCCCTGGATCGCGGGCTTCTCACTCAGTGCTTCACCCTTTATGTGGGGCAGGGAGCGTTTACACGGAATGAGAAGCCAGCGAACAAATGGTGAGTGATTTTTTATTTATTTCCATTTACAGTAGCCAACGATCAGAGAGATGGCCAAACTGGATTCAACAAGGATTTATTCTTTTCTCTGTATTGATCTTCTTTTTTTCTTATCTACTGAATAGACACTTATAGTATTTCTTTCTGCAGGGAGCTGAAACCCAGTGAAGACGCAGGGAAGTGAAAATGAGACGGCTGGAGGAAACACTTTCTTCTTCCCATATTCATTGGGTTTTATGATCTTCATTGTAAACTACGGAACACTTCATATGTATAATAAATATTATTTGGATTAAAGTCTGTTTCCAGCTGTCTGCAATTTCTTGAAGATGTGACACTGTGATCTATAGAGAAGCTAAACATTTTCTATAAATCAGTAATCTCGGATCAAACCTTCTGGTTGCTCTGTCTATTGAAATGAATGGAAATCCTATGTATTCTTAGTGCTCAAGCACTGTGGGGTCTGTCATGTCGCTGTTCCTCGGTGTAATCGAATACATGTAGACACAAAAGTGGGAGTTATATATATATATATATATATACTGTACACTGTAGATATATATGGCTGGTTTGAGGTAGGAGCCAGGGGTATGTATGTGACAGTGATTGCATCTTCCTGTCCACAGAAGGAAGGGCAGCTCTGGAACACAAACTGCTGCACTATCTGAAAAATACTGTATAGACCGTAGCAGAAGAGGGGAAGCTTCTGAAGATGCAGTCCAACAAGTGAGGAGTGCTATTTTATTTTGTCCCATTCTGTCTGTAAAAAATATTTTTGTTTTGGAAAACCATTTAAGGAAAAAAATATTGTGGCACAAGTTGGAATGCTACCATGGATCAGCATATGGATTCACCCCGTTCGATGGGGCTTATCTGTTCGTGGCTACCCCATGCAGATTCCTTGTCAAGTGATATACTGTACTGTCAAAGTGTTAGGTAGGTGTGGGGACTATGTTGTCTGCAGTCACCTTTCCCCCCAATCTGGTTTGAGGTGAGTAGCTGCACATGAACATTTAGCTCCTCCATATTGCAATGTGGCCCTCTGCCTGCTACTAGGGCCCCTGCTGAGTTCCATCAAAAACTGTGTGCAAGCATACCTAGAAGAATCAATGCTGTTTGGAATGTAAAAGGTGGTCTCACCAAATATTAGTTTAGGGTTCTATTTTGTTCTTTAACTTTGCATTTCGTTTATTGACAAATAAACCATTAACACTTCTATATTTAAAAGTATTCTTACTTTGCAGTATTTTTCCACACCTGCCTAAAACTTTTACACTGTACTGTATATGATATGCACATATCAGATTAGGTAAATATAGAATCAAGAGATTGTTTACACACTGACTTGAGGTCTGAGAGCTGTGTTAGTGCAGAGAAGCTGAGCCTGTGAAGACAGCCCCTACCCCACAGCTAAGAAGACATCCTAGTTCAGTGATGGCAAACCTTTTAGAGACTGATTGCCCAAACGGTACTGGTGCAATATGTCTCCACCAGCAGAATGGGTGGAGACATGGGTTGCGCAGGTTCAGTGACAGGGAACGGGTTGGTCACGCCGCCAGAGGCTGATTGGCTTACCTGCTTCTACTATGGATCCCCACCATGCAACCCCGGACCGCGGCTCACTACCTGCTTCTACTGTGCATCCCCGACACCTAGCCCCGACACATTACTGATGAGGGGGGGGGGGGCAGAGAAAGTGTTCCTGTTGGGTTGGAGAATGCAGGACAATGGCGGCTGGAGGATTGGTATAAACCAGACCTTGTCAGGCTGTTGGAGCCAGCAAAGCTTGTGCAGGAAAAGTGGCTTCCCTAGAACCCTCTAAAACACCTTTCTGGGGCCAGAGGAGCCTGCAGAGCGGGGGCTGCAGGAACGGCTTACCTACAACCTCCGGCAAAGAAGATGACCCAGCAGTCAGCTGCACTATTTGCAGCCATAAGCTGGCCCACATAAGTTCTGAGGATGCTGCATGCATACAAAAGCGGGGGAAGACGGCTGAGATGGGAAAGACAGCTGGGACTTCACATGCTGTGTGCGGGGAGCAGCCAATCCAAAGCTGTGGGCGTGACCTGCCCATTCCCTGTCACTAAGCCAGGGCAACCCATGTCTCTATGCCATGGTTCTGGTGGAGACATAGTGCACCAGTACCTGCCCAAACAGCAACCTAAAACCCACTTTTTTATCGCAAAGTGCCAACACATCAGGGGCGGAGCTTATCACCACGTATGATTTTTACCTATGTCATTATAAAAATATACAGGGCCATTTCAAAATAGATATGGAGGGACACCCTGTGGATTTTCCTACCTGGAGAACTGGCGTACTATTGGTGCGGATTTTGACTGGAAATCGGTTTCATACCCGCAGCTGATTTCATGTTATGCGACACTCCCCTCATTTCCTCCGTAGGTTTCTGCTGTCAGTGCTTCCTGGGTTCTGGTTCTCAGTGGCCTGTAGTAGCCTCACCTGACCAGTGGCGCCGCACCTAACTAGGCCCCTGGGGAGCGCTGACTGAGGTAAGCCTACAGAGGATGTGAAGGGGAGTTTCACATAGTATGAGATCAGCTGTGGGTACACAGCCGATTGCCAGTCTAAACCCACACCTGTGGTATGGATTTTGACTGTTTTTTTGGATGCAAAATGCTGCGGAATTTGACACGGAACGTTCTGCTGAGGACATTCCACAGCATTTCCGCCACATGTAAACATACCCTGAGTCAGCTTGAGGTATGCTGCCACGTGCAGAGTGGCCTCAGTAGTAATAGTGTCCCCCATATTGGCCTCAGTAGTAATAGTGACCCCCTATATCAGCCTCAGTAGTAATGCTGAACCCCACAGTGGCCCCAGTAGTAATAGTGACTCCCTTAGTGGCCTCAGGAGTGATAGTGATCCCTATATCCACCCCACTAGTAGTAGTAGTGGCCCCAGTAGTAATGGTGTCCCCCACAGTGGCCTCAGTAGTAATGGTGTCCCCGACAGTGGCCCTAGTAGTAATAGTGTCCCCCTTGAGAATCATACACTTATCTTCTCCTTGTCGTCAGCACGCCGCTGCTTCTCTTCTCGGGGCTACTTCAGGATTCACACACTGTTGGCAGTGTGTGCGCCTGAAGTCCTCCTCCCTTCTACTCTCCTCCTGCAGAACTAAAGAGCTCTCCTCATGGGAGGAAGATCCCGGGTGCACACACTGCCGACAGTATGTGCATCTGTAGCAGCGCCGCTGAATGATTACTGACCGGGGAGCTTCGGCACCCTGACCGGTAATCACTATCGTGGTAAGCAACTGTTGGCGTGCCCTCTCTGGCAAATGTGCCATCGGTTTGCCACCATGGTCCTAGTTGCTAGAGAAGCGAGAAAATCGCACAATCTTTGCGCAGTGACAGTGAGTAAAAACGCACAATTATGAAACTTATGATTTCCAATGGTTTCATTCCCATTTGTAATGTTTTCACTCCTGTGTTGTTGCATGAAAAAATTGACCTGTGTTTTTTTATTGTCCATGTTTCCCTACTGAGCCTTCTTTTTATTGTAACGCACGAACTTGCGATTTTTGTGCGATGCGATTTTAACATTAGAAAGTCCTATTGACTTTGGTGCTAAAAACATCACGAGAAAATCGCAAGCGACAGCGTTTTTTTTTGTGAGAAAAAGCAGCGCTGACACTCAAAAATCACAAGAACAAAGACACGGTTTTACTGCGGCAAAATCACAACCGCCAGCTGGCCTAATGGTAAGCGGGGAACTGCAGGGACGGCTGTACATTTTCTGAAAGCATTGATGAGACACGCCGGCGATAAGATGAACAGACGGTTTCTGAAATGTGATTGCCCTTTAAAAACCCATGGCATATGACCTACAGTGCTGATTCCCACTGCGATCAGTGGGATGTGAAACGCTTATTTCACCTGGATTTCTGTGTGAAATTTGCCCCGGGTAAGATTTTTTTCTGAATGATTGCACTTTTCATTGAAACAAAGAGCAACCTAAAATACCGTTCTTGTTTGGCTCTGTCCTGGCAGGTGAACAACGGCAGTAGTGGAAGCGCCAGATCCAGTATATGCCGCACCTGCATGGAATCCATTGACCATAATGGGTTCTGTCCGGTACCAGCATGGCACTGTGTGTAGCACTATTTTGTCTGGGACTTTCTTGGAAATCAGTGACCAAAACTCCCAAAAGAGCCTCCAATGTAAATGAAGCCTGCGCTGCGAGGATCCATGTGAGCTGTTATAGGGCTGCCACTCACAGATGGAGGCCTTCTTACTTATGCTGAATATAGTCACATTAAGAAGAGCCTGTGGAAGTCCAAAATAAAGTTCCTTCTTGACAAATCAGGATTTGTATCCCTACTTTGCAAGTTTTAACTGTTAGGCCTCCTTCCCACGAGCGTGACGGGCTCCGCAGCGTAATATTACGCTGTGAAGCCCGTCACGGCGCCCCCCAGAGCCCCTATACTTACCTGCGGGAGATAGCGTGAAATCGCTTCCCCGCCCACCACCGCCGCGTCACCGCTCGTCACCGCCCACCGCTCTCGCGTCACCAGCCGTGTCACGTGCACGGCCGGCCGTGTCACGTGACGCGGCCGGAACGCGTCATTTGGCGTCATATGACGCTCGGCGGTGGGCGGGAAAGCGTTTTTTCACGCTATCTCCCGCTGGTTACAGCGGGAGATAGCGTGAATGGACGGCTTCCATTGACTGCAATGGAAGCCGTCAGTGCGTACAGCCCGTCCTCACCCGCAGAAAATAGAGCATGCTGCGGGTGAGGACGGGAGAAATCGCGGTGCGTAATTCCGCGGTGGAATTACGCATCGTGTGCATTGTGCTATTAGGTTCAATAGAACCTAATAGCTGCGTGCAACGCAGCGGATTTTCGCCGCGAATTACGCGGCGGAAATCCGTTCGTGGGAAGGAGGCCTTAGATCAAAATTTGTGGCCCAGAACATGAAGAGGAAAACTACACAACACGTGTACTGAAGAGCAGCAGAAACTGTGCCCAATACAAATATGGGGGAGGCGGCTCCTGGCGTGCGATGACGTCAGACGTTGCCAGCGTCTTTATGTCATGTGATCTAAAACTGGTCACCTGACCGCATATTAACTTTTTCCACCCCACTTCTGCCCTAATCAGCAATTCCCGAAACCTGATTGGTTGTTTGGGTTGGCTGGATGTGCACGAGGATAGAGTTACAGTGATGTGCATGTGAAGCATGTGCTGAGCCGTCAGTGGCAGTCACTGGAGCGTGATCGGAAGCTCGATGCTCATGTTTATGCAATACATATGGTGTGTTGTGTGAATGTGGTGCATATTAGCATGTATTAGTGTGTGGATATGTGTGTATGCAGGTATGTGTGTTAAAGCTACTGCGTAGTGGTGTGCTAGCATGTGCTTATGGGTGTATGTAGTTTGCGTGTATGTGTTGTGTTAGTGTTTTTATACAGCACATGTAGTGTGGTTGTGTGTGGTACATATTAGCGTGTGTAGGCTGTGTGGTGTAGCCAGAGCATATAGGCGTGTGGTTCTCTGTGTGTATGCGGGATGTGTGGTGTACTAGCATGTGGTTGTGTGTATTCAGTACGTTGAAGTATGTGTAGGCTGTGTATGTGTGGTCCTGTGTATGCAGTATGTGTGGTGTGTTGTGTGAATATGGCACATATTTGTGTACGCACATGGTGCATATTAGCGCATGTGTTTGAGCATGCGCACTGCATATTAGCACATGTGATACATATTAGTGCGTGTGTGTGCGATGCATATTAGCGCGTGTTTGCACGCGCATATTAGCTCGTGTGTTTGTGTGCATGTGTGTTTGGTGCATATTAGGGTTTGGTTGTCTGTGTGTGTGGGTAATAGACACGCCACACACAACCACAAGCTAACAGGTACCCCCCCACACACACAACCACACACTAATATGCACTCTACGCGCGCACACACCTTAATACGCACTCGTGCGCTAATATGCACCCTGTGCGCAGACATGCGTGTTAATGTGTGCGCTAATGTACACAGGCTGAAGTGAGCGCACAAACATGCGCTAATGTGTGTACGCAAACACACACGCTAATATGCACACTCAAATGCGCTAATATGCATGGAGAGCACATGCGCTATGTACCACACATGCTAATATGCACAGCGCGTGAACATGCGTTAATATGCAGTGCGCGTGCTCAAACACATGCGCTAATATGCATCGCGCGTGCTCAAATACATGGGCTAATATGCAGTGCACGCTCAAACACTTGCGCTAATATGCACTGCGTGCGCACATGCGCTAATATGCACTGCGCATTGTCAAACACGCGCTAATATACATCGCGCACGCACATGTTCTAATATGCACCGCACATGCTCAAACATATGCGCTAATATGCATTGCGCGCACGCACACAAATATGTGCCATATTCACACAACACACACCACACAAACAGGAACACACACTTGCACAACACATACACAGCCTACACAAGCTTCAACGTACTGAATACATACAACCACATGCTAGTGCATCACACGTACCGCATACACAGAGAACCACACGCTTATATGCTCTGGCTACAGCACACACAGCCTACACACGCTAATATGTACCACATACACAGGACCACACCACATGTACTGTATAAAAACACTAACAATACATACATCACCACGCAGTAGCCTAACACACATATCTGCATGCACACATATCCACACACTAATACATTCTAATATGCACCATATTCACACAACACACCATATGTACTGCATAAACATGAGCCCCGAGCTCCGATCACTGCCACTGACTGCTCAGCACACTTCACATGCACATCTCTGTAACTCTATCCTCGTGCACATCCAGCCAACCCAAACAACCAATCAGGTTGCTGGAATTGCTGATCAGGGCAGAAAAGGGGTGGAAAAAGTTAATATGCCACCTGATCAGCGAAGGGCAGACCCTGACACGTGATCTGACTCTTCGTGCACGATTGGCCAGAACGTTACCGGCACTTCCGTGACGTAAGCAGGAGGGGTGTGGCCGGCAGCTGAGACAAATAAACATGGAGGTTATCTTTCATGAGAAAGTAAGTTAGCGGGTGTATGCAGCGCCGGGTGCGGGCAGCGGGGCGGAGGGATACAGCCGGAGAGCTGGGACTTACAGCGGAGCTCTCTTCCTGGCTCAGACTAGTGATCTCAGTGGGAGCCGGGAGCAGCAGGAACCACCTGAGGAGGGAGAGGAGCCTCGTTATACCGGAGACCTCTCAGCTGTCCATGGTGTTCTAGTACAGCAGAAGTGTGAGGTCATTGTCATGTAACTAGTGCTATTATACAGGGGACGTGTGACATCACCGCAGTCTATAGTGCTATCATACAGGGGACGTGTGACATCACCGCCGTCTATAGTGCTATCATACAGGGGACGTGTGACATCACCGCCGTCTATAGTGCTATCATACAGGGGACGTGTGACATCACCGCCGTCTATAGTGCTATCATACAGGGGACGTGTGACATCACCGCCGTCTATAGTGCTATCATACAGGGGACGTGTGACATCACCGCCGTCTATAGTGCTATCATACAGGGGACGTGTGACATCACCGCCGTCTATAGTGCTATCATACAGGGGACGTGTGACATCACCGCCGTCTATAGTGCTATCATACAGGGGACATAGTAACATAGTTCGTTAGGCTGAATGAAGACAATGTCAATCTAGTCCAGCCTGTCTATCTTCCTGTGTTGATTCAGAGGAAGGCAAAAAACCCCAAGGGCAGAAGCCAGATAGCCCTTTTGGGGAAAAAAATTCCTTCCCGACTCCCTAATGGCAATCAGACTGTTCCCTGGATCAACCCCTAAATGGTGTGACATCACCACTGTGTATAGTGCTATCATAAAGGGGACGTGTGACATCACCACTGTGTATAGTGCTATCATACAGGGGACGTGTGACATCACCGCCGTCTATAGTGCTATCATACAGGGGACGTGTGACATCACCGCCGTCTATAGTGCTATCATACAGGGGACGTGTGACATCACCGCCGTCTATAGTGCTATCATACAGGGGACGTGTGACATCACCGCCGTCTATAGTGCTATCATACAGGGGACGTGTGACATCACCGCCGTCTATAGTGCTATCATACAGGGGACGTGTGACATCACCGCCGTGTATAGTGCTATCATACAGGAGACGTGTGACATCACCGCCGTGTATAGTGCTATCATACAGGGGACGTGTGACATCACCGCTGTGTATAGTGCTATCATAAAGGGGACATGTGACAACACCGCCGTGTATGTTGCTATCATAAAGGGGACGTGTGACATCACCGCCGTCTATAGTGCTATCATACAGGGGACGTGTGACATCACCGCTGTGTATAGTGCTATCATACAGGGGACATGTGACAACACCGCCGTGTATGTTGCTATCATAAAGGGGACGTGTGACATGACCGCCGTGTATAGTGTTATGATACAGGAGATGACATCACTGCGGTGTATAGTGTTGTTAAATATGCAGTTCCGCTGACTGACCCCCTCTGATGTGACCCCTCTCATGTTTTCCAGCAAGAGGGCTCCCTTTGTGCCCAGCATTGCCTCAATAACCTGCTGCAGGGGGAGTACTTCAGCCCGGTGGAGTTGTCATCCATCGCTTTGCAGTTAGATGAGCAGGAACGGATGAGAATGGCGGAGGGCGGCATGTCCACCACCGAGTACAGAACCTTCGTGCAGGTAGGGACTTCATCCCCTGTAGAAAACTAATGGGGGTCCCCCGGATTGGCTTCCTTCCTCATGCAGGCGGTGCTTTATCCTTGTTGTACAAGGCATCTATATGGTTGCATGTCGCTGTCAGCACCCCACTGGTCACCATATGAACTAGTGTGGAGGAGCTTTGGTTTTTGTTAGTGAATGGAAATATTTTGTTTACAACCAGAGACTGTAAACATGTCCAGACCAACTCCTCACAGCTGAAGGTATGTTACATTGTATCAGTATTGAGAATTCCATATTATCCACAACAGCAAGTTAATAGCAAATCTCTTGCCTGTGCTGGACTGATAACGGTTACCTGCAATGATACATTGTAACAAGCCCTCAGATGTATGGACTACGGTAGGATGAATTCCAAGCTCTGAATATAAACAGGAATGTTTCCATTCCTTTACAGCAAACATGTGCAGAGGAACAACAAAATAGATTAGAAACTTGCAGAGCTCTCCCTTCTGTAAGGCCGCCTGCAGACGGGCGGGTCGGATCCGGCGGCGAGAATTCTCGCCGCGGGACCCGACCCGAGCGCCTGCAGGGAGGAGCGCGTACTCACCCGCGCCCGGCGGCCCCGGCTCTTTCATGTGCCGGCTGACGGGCAGCCGGCGCATGCGCACACCGGAGCCGGCGGCTGGGTGAGTGACGTTTCTGTGTGAGGCTCTGCGAGCCCCGCACAGAAATAGGACATGCCGCGGTTTGTTTGCCGCGTGACATTTCGCGCGGCCGTCTGCATAGGAGTGCATATTTTAATGCACTCCTATGCAGGCTTTCAGTGGCGGAAATCCCGCGGGAAATCCCGCCATGGGATTTCCGCCCGTGTGCAGGCGGCCTAACCCTGAATTGGTCTTTGCAGTATGTGATGAGGGCTCCAAGAACTTGCTGTCTAGATGATTACTGTTACTCATTACTTCTTTTCCTTATTGCAGCAGCCATCTGGAAACATGGATGACAGTGGCTTCTTCTCCATTCAGGTGAGTCTTGTTGAAAGGGTCGTACCTAAAGATCACAGGGCCCAATGTGTCTAAACGGGCTGGTGTTGGGGACCTTCTTACTAGATACCACCTGGTGGTCCCTGAGAGCCATACAGGAAGCAGCAGCGAGCATCCAGACGGCATGAACATGGGTCTCCATAGCATACTGGTGATAGGCTCAAATCTATGTCCAGGCTGTTCGGCCAGGAAATAGTGATTATATTGAAGAACAAGACAGATTTCTAAGACTACTATCACATATAGAGAGTCACGGCGAAATCGCAACCACACTTATACCATTTACTATGGGCGAGGGGAATGGAGCTATTGGAGAAGATGCTACATGTAGGAAATGTGATAATCACATGCAATTTCTGTTCACCATATGGACACATGGGGGAAAATTTATTAAGAGTAACGTCTCAAGCGCAGGTCTTAACATGATTCTTGTTGCATCTCGATACATCCATTGTCTCTCTGACAGCTATTAGCGGCAGTTTCTGATGTAAATTAAACCTAAGTCTGTTGGGCTGCAGTGGCCATATCCTCTCCTGACAAGCCAGGCCCACATTTTGGAAAACTGGCATGAGCAGACTAAAAGTAAAAAAGCTGCAAAGTTTTGTGCAAATAAGGTTTGTGCCAAAATTTGAGATACTTTTGTGGCATTTTTTATTATACATTTCCCCCCATTTTTATAAGTTGTGTAGTTTAGGCCATAGATGTTTATAAGATCACATCACTGTTAACCTTAGTGACCCCCCCACCCCCCCCCCCAATACGCCTGTTTACAGCGGTCACTAATGGGCTTTAAACCTGTACATGCATAGTAGTAATAATATTTATTTATATAGCGCTAGAATATTCCGCAGTGCTTACCAAATGGGGTAGAACAGATACAAGAACCAAACGTACAAAAACTACTGTCACATGTAGTAATCGATTGATGGAAACAGTAGGGGGTGGGGTGGCTTGGCTGGCTACTGATAGCCAGGCTACTTCTGTAACTGACAGGAATTGAAAAACCTCAGATCCTTGCAGTTTAACCTCTTACATGCTACTACAATTAATAGCAATTACTGCATGTAAGCAGATGACAGGAGAAGGGGGCTCCTCCTGTCACTCATCAGCACCCCGCAATGCAATTGCAAGGCACCATTGGGTTCTCATGGTAGCCTGAGACACAGAGGCCTGACAAAGGACTCTGTGTCTGCCATGCAACATGGCCTATTAGACCCTGCCTCCTGCAGAGTCTAATAGGCTGCTGTCCTAGGCTTTGTAGAATGCACTACATAAGTAATGCACTGTACTATCCCATCAATTGAACAATCACACCTTGAGGGATTGAAATATAGCAAAGTTCAATAAAAAAAAAATCCTCCCTTGGTGAACGCCATAAAAATAATTTTAAAAAGTAAACCAGAATTGCTAATTTTCTTTTGTTTGGCTCCCCAAAAGCGCAATAAAAGCAATTCAAAAGTCATATGTATGAATAAAAGCTGCAACTCCTTCCCTGAAAAAAAATGAGACCTGACAAAATAAAAAGGTTAAGGGTGTTAGAATGCAGGTTCAATTGTTCTTCTTTAAAAATTTGGTGTTTTTTTTTGTTTTTTTTTCTTTGCTAAAATATTAAAAGTTAAAAACATCTATACAAACTTGATATCGCAGTAATCATACTGATACAGATAAGACAATGTATCATGTTATTTCTACCGAATGGTGACCGCCGTGAAAACAAAACGTCAAAATTGCTGTGGAATTATTTCATCTTCTCTTCCCAATCCACCAAAAAT
The DNA here is from genome assembly GCF_035609145.1 of Eleutherodactylus coqui. Classification (NCBI taxonomy): domain Eukaryota; kingdom Metazoa; phylum Chordata; class Amphibia; order Anura; family Eleutherodactylidae; genus Eleutherodactylus; species Eleutherodactylus coqui. The sequence continues at coordinate 125,770,725 of NC_089842.1, forward strand.
GTAACAAAGGTTATACAACACATTATATATACCCCAGAGTGGTGCCATTAAAAATAAAACTCATCCCTTATATGGCGATGTCAAAATATTATGTCTCTTGTAATGAGACTATGAAAATCACTTGGTTCTTAAGGCTCAAAATAGGCTTGTCACTGAGGGGGGTAATGCGTATAGTCTGACCTCTGGTTTTGGAACGTAAAGTACACATTTACCTCCAAAGCTGCACTCCCTATTTTATTGTGGATTCACTGTGTACGTACATTGCATATCTTGTACTAATCCTGAGTTTCTCCTGCACTATGCTCCAGAGCTGTACTCACTTTTCTGCTGGTGGAGTCACTGTGTACATACATTACTTATCCTGTACGAATCCTGAGTTACATCCTGTATTATACTCCAGAGCTGAACTCACTATTCTGCTGGTGGAGTCACTGTGTACATACATGACATTACTTATCCTGTATTTATAAATAGAATAGCGAGTGTAGCTCTGAAGTATATTACAGGCTGAAGCTCAGAATCAGTATAGGAAAACTTTTCACTCCACCAGAAGAATAGTGAGTGCAGCTCTGGAGTATAATACAGAATGTAACTCAGGATCAGTACAGGATAAGTAATGTCATGTGATTTACAGTGTATGTTATAAATGGTCCTCAAAGATTATTTAACTATAATCACTAGAAGCAGAAAGATGGTGAATTCACCAGCAACTGAATATATTGTATAATTACATTTCTTTTTAAGAATCGTAAGTTTCATTTTGTTGATATGTACCGCAGAGCTTCGCTCATACACAATGCAGTGATGCATTTCTTGCTTTGTTCTTTCCATAGGTTATAAGTGACGCACTAAGAGTCTGGGGGCTAGAACTAATTCTCTTCAACAGTCCTGAGTATCAGATCCTCGGCATAGATCCTATGTAAGACTCCATATTTAGCTTTGGGCTACATGGCGACTTAGTTGCACTGCTAAAATCGCAACAAATGATAGTGAATGCGGTCACGCTGAAGTGTTGTAGGTTTGGAGTAATGCCAACTGTTGTATCGAGGTAACTTGTAAGATGCAACGTGAACGCATTCACTATCAGTAGTTGTGATTTTGTGGCGTGACATTGTAATCTTACAGGGGTTATCCAGATAGCGGCCGCTGGGATATATCCGGGTCAGAGAAAAAGCACTGCTTCAACTCCAGTGTAGCGGATGGCGCAGGGAATTACAAGCACAGCTTTCATCGAAATCAATAGGAGTTGTGCTTCTACAGTGTTTCCCCCAAAATAAGACTGTCTTGTATTAATTTATGCCTCAAAAGAGGCACAGGGTCTTATTTTTGGAGGATGTCTTATACTTACCTAGCAGGTGCCATCCGGCTCCCTCCTGCTGGTCTTCGGGACTATGGTGCTCTTGCTTCAGTCCGCAGTAGTCAACTGAACATTGCTTCATCGTAACGGAGTTCATAAACCCCGCCTCCAGCAATCGATGGCTTGATTGGTTGAGCTGCTGTACTCAAGAACCAATCAGAGCCATCAAATTGAATGGCTGTGATTGGCTCAGCCACAGCGCGCGAGAACCAATCAGAACCATCGCTTTCCTAGAGACGGGGTTTATGAACTCTGTTACCAGGAAGCGATGTTTTGTCGGCTGCTAAGGGCTTGAGCAAGAGTGCCATAGCTCCAGAGACAAGCGGGAGGGACCCGGACGGCGCCTGCTAGGTAAGTATTGCATATTTTTTTTGTTTTTTTGAATGTTGTGTAGCTAGGGCTTATTTCAAGCCCCACCCCTTTCCCCCTGAAAATCAGGACAGGGCTTATTTTCAGGGTAAGTCCTACTTTTGAGGAAACACGGTAATTGCAGGCTGGGTCCCATTGATTTCAGTGAGAGCTGCGCTTGCAATTACGGGCGCTGGACGCTACACTGCAGTTGGAGCAGTGCTTCCGCTTTGACCCTGAAGTATCCCGGCGGCCACTTACCCCTGTAAGTCTCGTGGCCACAAGACACTGTGTAGCCCTAGCCTTGAACCAGATGTTATTTACTTGATGTTTAGAAGCTTCTGCTGAATGACTGAAGTCTGCTGCTGACACAGGGTGATTGTGATAATTGGGGTATAATTTATCTAAGAATCATGGGTTTTACGTATTTGTTTTTTTTCCTTAATTTATTTTCAGAAATGAACGAGCCTTTATTTGTAACTATAAGGAGCATTGGTTTACTGTGCGGAAGTTAGGGAAACAGGTATGTTGCAGTTTGGATGGAACTGAATACAGGAAATGGCCTGGAATACTTGAGGGTGTATAAATGTTTTGTCAATGAAACCTAATCGTGAAAAGCGAAATCGCCATGTCATATAAATCTTGCTTCTATCTGGCAGCATTTTCCTATTTTATGAATGTAGCCTGCAGTGTAAAGAATGGAGGTTTTCATTCTGGCTCTTATGGCTATCTGCAGTCTGATGTATATATGGAGAATGTCTATTCCAATGCTACTTTTTTTTTTTTTTTTTTTCAAAGGACCTGTCATCTCTCCTGATATATTTGTTTTAGTAAATACTTGTGCTGTCCCTCTGATAATCCTCCCTAGGTGTAACCAGCTGGGGGGGGGAGGGGGGGGGGGTAGAGACAATCTGCCGGTGTTCAATCAGTACGGGAATTGGTAGGGACATGGCGCTTTAACAAGGGGAATTGTAACACTCAGTTGTTAATTAATGCATTTCTGCAAGGAATTACAAAGAAACAGAAGAACTGAGTACTAAAACATGAACCAGGATTGTTTAATGGGGATTACAACTAATTACTAAAGCAGCCCTATCAGGGATGCGGAGAGATCCTCTTTAATTGGATGGCAAAATAAATTGGACTGTATGATGTAGCAGGACAAGTCTGCCTAGTCGGTGACAGATCTGTCATATTGGTGTTATATACTATATAGAGATGTCATTTATTTCTTATATTTACATAGTGACATATTCCACAGCGTCGTATGCGGATTATTCTTACTCTTCGTCATATTATGGGGCAAGACTATTGCAGACCACATATGGATGACGAACCCAGAGACCTTTTATTTGCTAAAGAGTCTTACTGTAATTGGTCCCCTTACAAATATCCAGTGTATATAGTCAGCTTGCGACCCTGAAATACGGATGTGTAGGAAACTGCTGATATGTATGTCAGCAGATGGTGGCAGTACTATAAATACCTTGTACACGTTCCCTTTGGCATCTTTATGGCTGGCCTATTTGAGGTATAATCAACCAACCAATCTTTTCATCCCTTCATTGCAAAAGTCACAACTTTTCTTTTTTTTTTCGCCAGCTCAGCAGCTTGAGAGCTTCTTTTTTGATGGACAAGTTGTATTTTTCATCCCAATTTTTGGGGGCATTATTAATGTATTGAATATCTTTATTAATGTTTAGGGGAGGTTTTGTAGCCCATGTTTCCCTATGGAGCCTTCCTCTCTGCTGTATCGCATGAAAATGTGGTTTTCTAGTGGTGCGATGCAACTTTTACAGTAGGAAATCCTACTGTCAGAGCCCTAATATAAGCCCTGGCTGCAGGAAAAAATAAGAAAATGCACATACATCACCTTAGAAGCGCTGTCTAACGCTGCTGCAGCTTTCTCTCGGTCCCCAGCACCGTTTCTCGTCATCTCTTCTGGCCGGGTATTGAAAAATCCCCGCCTCCTGTAAGCACTGGCTGTGATTGGCTAAGCGTCAGCCAATCACAGGCAGCACTTCCAGGAGGCAGGGATTTTTCAATCCCCGGGCAGAAGAGAAGATCAGTGCCAGGGACTCATGGAGAAGATGCGGCTGGGCTGACAGTGCTTTTAAGGTGATGTATGTGTGTTTTTGTTTTATTTATTTATTCTTTTCCAGCTTTAGCTTATTTTCGGGGAAGGGATTATATTTCAAAGCTCCCCTGATAATCCTTGCATTTGGTGCTACAAAGTCGCGGTATCACCGCAAGAAACCGTAGAGATATCGCACCTACCAGCGAAGTGATATCGCTGCGATTTTTCTTGCAGCGATGCCGTGCCGCCCGCGTGAACGAGGCCTAATAAATATATATTTATTTTCCCATAACAAGGAGTAAAGGTGGCGTTGAGTTTTTTTTTTTTTCTTCCCTAAATTTAACTTTTTTCAGTTTTTAGTTCCACTAGGGGACTTCAACTTCACTTAATAGTTCGTAAGACCCTGCCAGAGACCGTTGCTAAGCCTCTGGCTGCAATAGTAACCTGCCTCCCTGCCCATAATTATGTTGCGCGGGGCCAGTGTGTTATACAGGGAGCTCCTTTCCACTGTGAACTACTCCTATGACTTGCATTGACTTTTTGGAATCCAAGGGGTTAAACTATCTGAATCTGAGCTATTTCCTATCCCAGCAGTTAGAGCAGGAGCACCGGTTGTCATCAGACTGCTGAGCTCCCACCGATGCCCACTGTGGCACACCCATGCTGGGCTTCCAATGCAGCGCCGTAAAAAAGGTGCATGCATCAGAATAATGCCTGTTCATGTCCAATGCAATATGACGTATTGGCTTTCACTCACGGGGTAATATGATCATTGTGTTTATTTTTATATTTTTTTTTATAATTGGTTTTTCAATTTTGCAGTGGTTCAACTTGAATTCCCTGCTGACAGGCCCAGAGCTCATATCAGACACCTACCTTGCACTCTTCTTAGCTCAGCTGCAACAGGAAGGTAACACTTCATATTGTTTTTACTTCTCTATTTAAAATAATTGACATCTGAAATAACCGGAAGTTGAACGGATGCCCAACTATAAATCTATGTAAGAGTCATCGTACCCTGAGCATTGAGTCCAGGCTTTCCCTAACACATCAGAAATGATTTTCTTCCTGTCCTGGTGTAGAGCAGCAGGGTGGCGGTGGTCCCTGGTGCATGCTGTGCGTAACCTCAGGAGGTGGCAGACTATCTCCCATGGCCCAGTATTTAGCAGCAGAGTTTCTCTTGACCCAATATCTCTGTTTCCTTTAAAAAAAAAAAAGTGACTACAATAATCTGCCCTAAATTCTGATCATTAAAGGGGCCGTCAGAGTTCTGAAAAAATATCCTACGTCTCCGAATACGAATTGTAGAGATAGCCGGACAGTAAATATCATTGCAGAATTGTATTTTTTATACCAGTATCCAATTTATGTGAACGCATTTTCCATTCTCTTTACTTCCTAAGCTGAGCATGGCTGTAATTTCAGTAAAAAGAAAAATGTTTGGTACCGTGTTAGCCAGTAGAGCAAAATGTGACCGTTCTCCATAAGAGAAATACCTTTTAAATGGCTAACAAAAAGACATGATGTTCTTGTGAACTTTTGAAATTACTTAGGGTTTTTCTTCAGGCTTAATGAAATGGATCCTAAGAAGTGTGTGTGTGTATATATATATATATATATATATGTGTGTGTGTGAAAAGGCGTGCGATTAAAAACCACTTGAAACAATACCAGAAAAGGTGGGCTAGAGGAGTAAATACTTAGTCAACTGATAAAGATGTGAAAGTTTTATGGTCTCTAATTTGGTGTTAGGCAGTCACCAGGCCTGTAAGTTATCTCTGCTATAGATTTCTCATATTCTCCACTGATGCATGAACCCATTTGCGATGTTTATTCCTGTTTTGAGAGGGTCAAAGATGGTTTTAAACTTGTACTCCCAAATTCTTCTATGACTTTGAGATTTGAAGTTTCATTTTAATAACAGAACTCTGCAGTGGCATGGAGGAATATTTCAGGAGGCTAAGACTGAAAGAGTTCTTCCATGACCAAGACTAGACAGGACTCAAGCACTCAAACACAGGAGAAACTAGAGGCCAAGAAGAAATCTGATTGATCAACCCTTCCTGGTCGCAATTCTACTTTGCATAAATATATAGACTCCTTCATACATGTGGTGCAATCTACTGGACAAGCAGAAAAAGGAAGCATTTTATGTCAATATTCGGGAAAGAAGGGCCATCCATGCACTCAAAAACGACAACAAGAAGATCACCATTAAGCCTGCAGATAAAGGTACTATAGTCTTCATGAATATACCAGACTACATATAAACTGACACACACCAGGTACTACACCAAACTGGATCCAGACCCAACTCAAAAATATGCAAGGGATTTGAGAAGGGTCATCTGGAGTCTCTGTGGATTCCACAAAACTGTTGGACTTTATACCCTGGGGTTGGTGTATTCTACATGCTTCCGAAACTATCCAGTTATCTCAGGTGTTGGAACCCTCACTTAAAGGGGTTGTCCCGCGAAAGCAAGTGGGGTTATACACTTCTGTATGGCCATATTAATGCACTTTGTAATGTACATTGTGCATTAATTATGAGCCATACAGAAGTTATTCACTTACCTGTTCCGTTGCTAGCGTCCTCGTCTCCATGGTGCCGTCTAATTTTCAGCGTCTAATCGCCCGATTAGACGCGCTTGCGCAGTCCGGTCTTCTGCTTTTCTCAATGGGGCCGCTCGTGCCGGAGAGCGGCTCCTCGTAGCTCCGCCCCGTCACGTGCCGATTCCAGCCAATCAGGAGGCTGGAATCGGCAATGGACCGCACAGAAGAGCTGCGGTTAACCGAGGGAGAAGATCCCGGCGGCCATCTTCACCAGGTAAGTAAGAAGTCACCGGAGCGCGGGGATTCAGGTAAGCACTCTCCGGTTTTTATTTTTAACCCCTGCATCGGGTTTGTCTCGCGCCGAACGGGGGGGCTATTGAAAAAAAAAAAAACACCCGTTTCGGCGCGGGACAACCCCTTTAAGGAATCTCAGGATGGGAAGAAGGGGTCCTCAAACCACTGGTTAGAAACACAACCAGCTACTTGCAAGACACCACTGAGCTACTGAACAAACTGTCAATCATAGGTTCCCTTCCCCATTGGTGCCATCCTGGCCACCCTGGATGTGGAATCCTTGTATTCTAACATCCCACACAAAGATGTACTGACCGCCTGAGGCCAAAGGTGGTGTCTCTGAATCGGTGTTACAACTCAGAAGATTCATCCTCCCACACAACTATTTCTCCTTTGGCAAAGAGATATTTCTGAAACAGCTGTTGGCAGTAAAATGGCACCACAGTATGCCAAACTTTTCATGGCAAAACTAGAAAGTGACTTTCTGGCCTTCTGCTCCATCAAACTATTGGCCTACTTCTGCTACATTGATGACATCATAATCATCTGGACCAACTCCGGACAAGAACTAATAAAATTCCATGGATCCCACTAGAAAAATTTTAAACAACTCAATACAGACATCCCTATACTAAAAACCTATTAATTGGCCCACATACCTCAGATGGGACAGTTCCCATCCTAAACGCATCAAAAATTCCATTGTCTACAGGCAGGCCATCAGATACAACCTGATGTGCTCCAACCCAACAGACAGAGAGGAACATCTATACCATCTTAAAAGGACATTTTTAAATGAGGACTACCATCCCACCTCAATTGATGACCAAATCACCAGAGCCACCAGGATACCCAGAAATCAACTACTCCAATACACAGAGAAGGAAGAAAACAGTCGTGAAACTCGTGTTGACCTACAATCCGCAGCTAGAGGTACTAAGGAAAATCGCAAAGAAACTCCATCATACCGTACACAAAGATGACTGAAAACCATATTCCCGGACCCTCCGCTTCTGTGTTACAGGAAACCTCCTAATTTGAGCAACTATATAATCAGGAGTGCATTGCCCTCTGACACAAAAAGGAACTTATCGCTGTAATGTAAGGAGCTGTAAGACCTGCTCACATGTACTGACTGCGGACAGGATACGGATCCCCAACACACAGCAGGACTATAAGATCCCGGGGACATTCACATGTTCCACGTCTGATGTGGTGTACCTGATCCGGTGCAGTAAATGTCCTGTTGGGGGTCTTTATGTTGGGGAAACATGGCGAAGACTGAAAGCGAGGATGAGATCGCATCGCCACACAATTAAAGAAAGAAAGACAGAATTACCTGTAGCTGAGCATTTTTCTAGTCACGGACACAACATAGAACATATGAAAGTTATTATATTAAAATACAACTTCAAATCTCAGCATCATAGAAGAATTTGGGAGTACAAGTTCATAACCATCTTTGACACTCTCAAGACAGGAATAAACCTTCTAAGTGGGTTCATGCACAAGTGGAGAACATGAGAAATCTATAACAAATAACCCACAGGCCTGGTGATCTTATCAGTAGACCTTTTAAGTATTTACTCCTCTACTCATCCTGTTCTGGTATTGTTTAAAGTGCAAATTAATCACACCATATCTGTGCCTTTTTCGTGTATATGTATATGTGTGTATGCATATATATATATATATATATATATATATATTATTTATTCAATTCCACTAAGCCTGAAGAAAAACCCTAAGTAGGTTTGAGAGCTTGCTATAATATCATCATGTCTTTTTTTAGCCATTAAAAGGTATCATGTCTACGAGATCATTTGTTTTCTTTTACTGAGAACAATGTAATTTCAGTGACACACTGAAAACCGTGTTTCCCATTCTGTCCCAACTCTGCCTCATCTCCATGTGTGCAGTTTTAGGTATATACACTGAAAGACTTTGCTGACAACTGCACATGCATCAGACTCGCCCTGTCCCATGCACGGCAAGGGATTGTTGGCATGCCTTATATAGAATTTGGTGTCCCAGCTACTGCAGCACAACCGCTGTGGATCCATAAGATAGCTTTGCTCTATGGTCCCATGTGATTGTGGCAGTAGCAATACAGAGGTGTATTAGTGCAATGTATGTGACGTCACATTCACCAATAGGAACCAGTGGCGGCAGGATCACATGATGGCGGTAGGATTCTAGTCTCAGAGGTAAAATCAGAAATGTAAGTGAATTTAAAAGTGACTTATAAAAGGTTCATTACTGAAAGAAACAGTTCTTGGAATAACATGGCCACTGACCATGGTGAGCAATCTGTGTCTCTCACATCATACAGCCTTATGTGACAACGCCCGGTAGTCTGGTAGATGACAAGGACATGACGTGTGGAATGAATCGCTTACGTTCATTGCAAACCCTTTTCTAGGTTACTCCATATTTGTGGTAAAAGGAGATCTACCTGACTGTGAAGCTGACCAGATCCTACAGATGATTCGGGTGCAGCAAACGCAGCGGCCGCGGCTCATAGGAGAAGATGCAGCACTGAGAGACCAAAGGTAGCGCAAGCTGTATCCAGCCACAGCAAAAGTTATCATAATATTACTGGAATCATTGTGACGATGCAAGACATGCCTGGACAGTAGTCCAAATCGCCACATGGGTAGCCCAGTGTTAAGATAAAGCATAGCTAGCTACTGATGTCTGTGTGAGAATTGGCCAAAAAGTAAGGGTGATACTGACCTCTTCTGACTATTCGGGTCATATCATGTTAAAGGTCTTCACGATGGAGCCTGTACATGCCTGGGATGATCCAGTGACGTGTTTGTCAATGCCCATCTGTGTGGAGTCTTTAGCATTAGAGCAGTTAGTAGATTTTGGTCAAAATTGCTAAACTAATTTGTAATTCTTGTCTAGCTCACAAAGGAGTGTTCCCGGCGTGGAGAGTTCACAGTTGTACGATGGATCCCCCATGATGGACGAGGATGAAGAGAACTTACAGAGGGCACTTGCGCTCAGTAGGCAGCAGATAGACATGGAGGATGAGGAGGCAGATCTCCGCAGAGCGATACAACTTAGTATGACAGGTACTGTACAACAGTGGGGTTTCAGTGACACCGATCAGAGTTCTATGACCTTATATTAGACTTTGTGTTTCTATTCATTGTCGTTTTGAAGATCTCTGCTTCCTGTCAGTGAAAGGAAATCTCTGTCTGACTTAAAGCTTAAGAAAGTTGAGGGCTGTTACAAGTGTGTCCAGTCTAGACTATACAAACCTCTTGCTTGTCCTCATTTTGTTACAATGTATCAGGTTGATCCATTTAACCTGCACAGGAGTCCAGGCTGTTTAGCTCACAGAGGACTGTCTAGATTGAACACAAACCTCAGCTGTAAGAGATACAAGATCCCATGAATTTGAGGCATTTACTGTTACTCTCATGTGTTTGGAGACCTATCCATGGTTCCCCTGCCTCTGACACTAAGGCCTCATTTCCACGGGCGGATCAGATTACACATGCGAGAGACCGCAGTGGAATACAACCCTGCTCATGGCCGGATTCCACATGCGAGAGGCCGCAGCGGAATCTGACCCTGCTCATGGCTGAGGACACTGCGGGTGTTCTACTTACCTCTCCAGGTATTCATTTTCTTCACATGGAAGTTGTTCGTGTGGGATCCATAGTGAAATAAAGCATGCTGCGTTTTGTTTGTTTTTCTTTTTTTTTTTTTTTCCCCCAGACCAAAAAGTCTGCAAATCAAATCCGCATGCTTTATTTCACCTGCAGACGCCCATGTATCCCTATGGGTGCCTTGATTTGTGGATCTTCCGCAATTCAGAACCGCCGGTGGACATTGGGCTTAATTCTCCATCCACATACTACATATGTGTTTACTTGCAGGAGGACATCGCAGCGAATACACAGAAACCTCACCACCCAGTGTGCCACAGACATCAGGGACCTCTAAACAAGAATCACTCACACAGGAAGAACTGCGCCAAAGAAGACAGATGTATTTTGAAAAGTAACGAATCACATTTATTTTATCTCCTGTTATATCACAGAGTATCATGTATGTATTCATCGCCTTGAACATATGCCGAGTTAACTGCACCATGTCGGACCATTAACTCCATTAATTTGAACTGTTTCACATTACATCTGTGTACCTCTTTCTATCACTATTATGAAGCTGAATTTTAGTATTTGGCTTCTATTTGTACTGTTCTCTTGTGATCATGTGACACTTTAAATGCCCTTGTGGTCATGAGACTTTGTCACATGACTGCTGCGACAGCAGCCGCTGCTTTGTCTATGGCTCTTAAATTTTCCTCTGGCTTACACTGTGTAATGAACAAGCCAAGTGAAGGTGCTGAAATGCGTAGCTTAATAAAGGATATTTTTCAACTTCCAACTCCTGTCCAGTTCCCTTCTTCCTCAAGGCTTTGCATATCTCCTAGTTAAGAATCCTGGCAGCTTAATGCGAAAGCAGATTGATGACACTGTACATGCATAGTCTCACCTCACACAGGGTTATTGAATGCAGTTCAGAAAAACATAAATGGTATCATCCAAGAAAACAAGTGTGATTGTGAATCATTTTGCTAGCCAACGCTTTGAATTCTATTTTGTGGTTTACATACTGTTTAGAATTAATTCTGTTTGTAAATACATTACTTATCCTGTACTGATCCTGAGTTACATCCTGTATTATACTCCAGAGCTGCACTCACTATTCTGCAGGTGGAATCACTGTGTACATACATTACATTACTTATCCTGTACTGATCCTGAGTTACATTCTGTATTATACTCCAGAGCTGCTCTCACTATTCTGCTGCTGAAGTCACTGTGTACATACATTACTTGTCCTGTGATTTTTGAGTTACATCTTCTTACACTTCAGAGCTGCAGTTGCAATTCAGCTGAATTGTATTAAAAAATGGCCGCAGTCTTGTGGACAGACGCCCTCTAAAAACGTAGCTGTTCTATAATGGCCTACAATACAGTAGAGCTGTTTTTTCTACATCAGATAACTCTACAGTATTTGGTATAAAGAAGACCTTTCCCAGAAATGAATACTGGGAGTTTCCAGCTCAGAAGCCTGCAGAATAGTGACTGTAGCTCTGGAGTATGACCTAAGTTGAAGTTTGCGGTGTTGAAAGGTGAACATACAGTAAATGGAACAAATTATTGAAAATGTTCACTGACTTCAGTAATGCAAGTAACCTATCATATCTATGTGGTTGTATTTTGTACTTAATTTCTCCCAATAAACTGTAATTCTCACCAATAAAATTCTCTCTTTTAGACAGCAGCAGATAAAACCTGAACAGTGCTGTGATGTGAACAATGCAACAACAGATGCAGGTAACTCGTTAAGTTGTACCAAGTCAGTGTTGGCTCTGTATGATTATTGGAAATGGTGTGAGGTTTCATATCAGTTAGTACTGCATGTGTAAGACTATTTACATACATGGGCTGCATTCCCAGTGATGTCACTGCTGCTCTTTAGCAAATCTATAGGCTGCATTCTCAGGGATGTCACTGCTGCTCTCTAGCAAATGGATAGGCTGCATTCTCAGGGATGTCACCGCTGCTCTCTAGCAAATGGATAGGCTGCATTCCAAGTGATGTCAATGCTGCTCTCTAGCAAATGGATAGGCTGCATTCTCACTGATGTCACTGCTGCTCTCCAGTGAATGGATAGGCTGCATTCTCACTGATGTCAGCGCTGCTTTCTAGCAAATGGATAAGTTGCATTCTCAGTGATGTCACTGCTGCTTTCTAGGAAAATGACATGCTTAATTTTAGATTTCTGCTTATACGCCCATTGATTAAAAAAAATAAAGAACCCAGATATGTACTTGATTACAGTTGTGGTCTGATTAGACTCTGGGTCTCACCCCACAGGCCGAAAAAGTGCTTCTCATGTTGACATATACATTCACTGAAAAAGCCAAAAATCTATGTAGATCGCAGCATGGGAAGGGTTCACAGAGGGAGCGCGCTCCCTCTGTGAAGTTGCTGGGCTCTCGTGATATAATCGCAGAGAGCCCGGCTGGTTGCCATGGCAACAGAACGCCAGATACTGGCGTCCTTTATTGCCAGATCCTGTGATCGCTGTATAAGCGATAAGGCATTTCAAGACAATAGTCCTGCAATGCCTTATCACAGCAATCATCAGCCCCAGAGGGACACAAATAGTGTTAAATAAAAAAAAGTAATAAAAATGTACAAAAAAGAAAACTAAAAAAATGTAAAAAAAAACCCTTTTTTGTGTGCTTTTTCTCATATTGGCATAAAAAAAGGTAAAAAAAAATTAAAATCCTACATATTTGGTATTGTCGCGTCCGTAACGAAGTGTACAATAAGTTGCACTTGCTTTTGATTCTGCACGGAAAAAAAGCGTTAAAAAAAAATGCTTGCAAAATGCAAATCTTTAGCGTTTTGCCTCCCTAAAAACGCAATAGAAGTGACCAAAAAAGCCATATGTACCCAAAATGGTACCAATAAAAACTACAACTCGTCTCGCAAAAAATACGCTGTCACAGAGCTCTGTACATAGAAAAATAAAAAAGTTACAGGACTTTGAATGCAGCGATTTAGAAAAAAAAAAAAGATTTTATTGCAAAAAGTGGAAAAACCTAAAAAAAAGTAAGAATTTTGGTATCTTTGTAATCGTACCGGCCTACCGAAAAAATGGATTGTGTCTAAAGATGAGCGAGTATTCTCTTTTCTCTAGAGCGGGCAGGTACTTGCTAAGGACAATGCTCGCTCGAGCAATTGCCCTTGGCGAGTATGCTCGCTCATCACTACTTGTGTCATTTATGCTGCATGATTAACGCTGTGAAAAAAAAAAAATCTATGGCAGAATTGATGCGTTTTCTCTCCCTGTTATCATAAAAAAAATAATAAAAGTTTTACAATATAGTCAATGTACCCAAAAATGGCACCATCAAAAACTACAGTTCGCCACGCAAAAAAACAAGCCCTTATACAGCCGCGTTGACAGAAAAGTAAAAAAGTTATGACTTTTGAAAAATGGAGCTGAAAATCCCCCCAAAATCGTTGCGTCCTTAAGCCCAAAATGGGCCATGTCCTTAAAGGGTTAACTATATTAAAATCACAGAGGTGAGAGATAAAACCAAGACATTCACTGAAAAAGCCCAAAATGCAATACCTGATGGGCTGCAAAGCAGGCACAGTCGCCACTGGCACAAATGACATATAAAAAGGCTCTCAGAGGCTGCTTTTGTATAGTGTACCTTTCGTTGAGAGATCGTTCACCACTAGACGCCTCTAAGACATTTCGCCCAGTTAACAGAGTTTGAGAAGGGCACATAATTGTAATGAGAAAAGCAGGATGGTCGTTTTGACAGATTGCCCACCATCTAGACTGTTCGGACCAAGCTGTTAGGAGGTGCTGGGAGCATTGGTTCGGTGAGGGTGCACACACACAGTGAATAGGCTCCGAACGGTCCTGACCGACCACCTACCAAGAGGATCATGCGATCCGCTGACAAGCATGAGCAGATCCAACAGTTGCATTGTCCACCATTCAGACACAGGTGGCACCTTCATTACGGAACCTTTGCGAGCCGACAATGGTCATGTTCGAGTATGGAGGCCTCATGGTGAGCGCTTCAATCCTGCCTTAGCTATGGAGCAACATACCAACCCAACTGCTGGTGTGATCATCTAGGCAGCCATTGTATATGAATGTCTGTCACCCCTATAAGTGATATGAGGGACACAAACCGCTCTGTGACATGCAGGAAATCCTGCGGCCAAATGTGTTACCGTTGCCACTCCTGGCAGGGCTTCCAACAGGCATTTTTCATGATATTTGCCCATACATAGCAAGCGGTTTCCCAGGAATGCCTTTGATAGGTTGCCACACTTATGGTCGGCGTAGTCAGCAGATTTATCATTGATCGTGCATTTATGGGACCTGCTGAGATCCCAGCTTCGGCAGCCTGCAAGCGTGCAGAATCTAGAAGCCCATTTGCAACATCTGTGGGCTAATATGCTGCAGGATAACATACGGAGCTGGATGCTTCGATGGCCGACTGTATACCATCATGGTTCTAGGCTTGAGGTGGCCCAACAGGGAGGGGGGTACTAGACTCTCCTATTGTAATCGCTTATGTACATCATCATTACATTCACACATAGAAAGTTTAGTTTGCTTCTGACAACTCCTTTGTGGTGCAGTGTACTCTGCCCAGTCTTAACCTTCCGTAGGCTTCTCTTATGTTGCATACGTCATGTTGGGTGATGGTATTGTTGGAATAACTTTCATTCTTCTGCAGAATCTGGAATGAGTGAAGAGGACATGCTCAGAGCTGCCATGAAAATGTCTCTGGATACGGGTGGGACCAAGCCTGAGGAGCAGGATCAATGACCACTGGGCTGCGGCCTGTCCACTGTAAACTGTGCTGTATGACTGCGCGCTCGTCATGCTGATGGCAAGGATGTACATACTGAATATATTGTCTGGACAGGCGTCAGCATTGGATATATTTGATGCTTTTATGAATGTCTTTTTAAACGTGTCCGTGTGTGTACATTATTCTTTTTTTCTTCACTACCGGAGCCGGATTGTGTTCCGCAGCCGCTCCTCCTGTTTTTCTCATTCTGAAAGACTGAATGTCACATGACCAAAGTGCACAACCCTTCCCCCTCGAAAATGGCCATAGCCGTAATCTTTTGCCCCACAACTGACAAACTTTGTCCTTTTTTTAAAGGGTTTCATGAAACCACAACCAAGACTGGGTGCAACGTCTGTGTATTCACCCTGTGCTGGCTACAAGGGGGGCCACTGGTGCAGGGACAGGAGACCATGCCCGGACGAGCCCCCTCCTCCGTCGTCTGCCCTATGATCAGGGTAGGGAGTATTTAAGAAAGTTGCAGCCTAACCCAGTTTCTTTTTATTAAAAGGGTTTGCCAGTTTTTTTCTGACACGGTTATTTCCTCATTGCCCCCAATTGCCTCAGTCCATGCACTAAACTGAAGCAGTGCTATATAATCGCATGATGGTGAAGGGGAATCATAGTGTAGGCACTGCTGAGGGTATCTGGAGATGTCCCTATTAAAGCAGGGGTCCCCAACTCCAGACCTTAGGGACCAGAAACAGGTCATGTTTTTAGGATATCCCATGGTAAGAACACCTGTGACAATGTCTGAGGCAGTGACCATAGTGACATCAGGATTTCCTCAGTAATGCACAGGTGAAGACCTGACCTATTGGGGGTCATGGGGACTGGAGTTGGGGAACACTGATTTAAAGCATGCCTAGGATTAGAAAAAGATGGCTGCTTTCATTCATCAACAGTGCTACACTTTTCCACAGGTTGTATTGCAACTTAACCCTATTCATGTCAATAGAGCTGAGCTGCAATACCAGGCACAACCTATAGGCAGGTGTGGCACTGTTTCTGGAAGAAAACTGCCATGTTTTCTTAATTTGATGCTTTTTTTTCAGTAATTTTCATCGCTGCTGTGTTGCAGTCTGGGTCTTCTTTTTTTTTTCTTTTTTTTTTTTTTTTGCAATTTATCCACATAACTTAATTTTATTTTTTTTTGCATTGCTCCCACTGATTTTTATTTTTTGACTCTGATCACTCTGCCCACTACTTGGCTTCATTTATTTTAAAGGTTTTTCTGACATATAGAAAACTTGGGCGCTATACTCACCAGCTGAACACAACACTACCACTGGGCTTTATATGTGCCTGTATACCCAAGGAACTACTGCAGCCGATCACTGGTGTTAGTGATCACCTGCCATATACAGCTGTGGCCAGTGATTGGCTCTGTTTGTCACATGGTTACATCACTGCTTCAGCCATATAAACAAAGCCCAGTGGAGAAAACTTGGGCTGCAGTACTGGATCAAATCTGTGAGCATAGCTTTTCTTTTTTGTTTTACGTTTCCTAAATTTACCCCCATTTTTTTTTCTTTTTCTATCCAACAATCCCCACAAGTCTATGGCCGCTATAAACCATGCATTCCTCATTTGTGACCAATCTATGCCAGGACCATGTGCTCACACGCAGCGGTCCCTTCCCTGGTTATGGTGCTGTATTCACCCCAAACACACTTTGCTTGTAGAGTTGTATTTTTTTTCTTCATTTGGAATTATCTTAAAGAGCACTCTACATAAAATAAAGAGCTAAATTTTATCTTTTCACTAATATGAGATGGTAGCTTTTGTGGATAAAGCTGGAAGGGATTTTTGAGGGTGGACTTTGTGATTGGTCAGCCTCCAGTGGATTAGAGAATCACATACAGCAGCTCCATAAAGTATTAATGGTATGTTCTAGTCAAAAACCTTTTTGCTTCCTTTTTATGCAGTGAATATGTTAAAGGGGTTGTTCAGTTGCAAATTATTGATCTGCCTATCTTTAGGGTAAGTCATCAATAGTAGATGGGCAAGAGTCCACGCCAGCATGCTTGTGCACTGAGCTAATTTGTGCAGAAAGCTTACAGCTCTGTTTTTCTTGTAGGGACCAGACTTGGTAATGCAGGCCAAGTTCCCATTCATTTTGATGGGAACTTGGCCTACAATACTAAGCCTGGCCATTACAGTAAGAACGGAGCTGTCTGCTTGCTGCAGAATTCAGTTCAGCGCATGAGTGCATTGGTGCAGCGAACAGCTGATCCACAGTGGGCCTGGGCAACGAACCCCCACTAATCTACTATTGATGACTTGGGCTACATTCACACGGGCAAGTGTGATATTGGGTTAATAAACTCGGCGCAAGTGTTTGCCATTGACTTCAGTGGGAAACCTCACATTGTACGGCATACGAGTGCCATGTGATGTCTTTGAAGATGCCATTGAAAATAATAGGCAAGGCTTTTCTAAAGGGCGCCAAAATATAGAAAATTCTGCAATTTTTATCCTCTAAGCATCACTGTGAAGGGAAAGAAAATTGCTCGTGTTAATAAGTCCATTCAAAAGAATGGAGTTCATATTCGTGTGAGTTTTGTGTCTCGCAACACACAAAATTTGTGCAAGATTCTCACTTATGGCGAATGTAGCCTTATGGTTGCCTTCACCGCAGTGCTTGATACTGCCTCATAACACAAAAGATGTACTTGAAGTACAAACATGGAGTCCCTTTCCCCTCTTTCATTGTATTGCCATCCTTCTGCATCTTGTTGGGCATTTTGGGATTCAAATTGTTCCAGCAGCGATGTTCTGGTGCGCCACCTAAGTAGTAGACCAAGCTGAGCAGGTTGGGTAGTAGTCAGCCCTTTCCCCCTCTTTACCACTGCGCTGAGGCCCTGCATAGTAAAAGTCTGTTGGGAGGAGGGGGTAGATGGATTGGAGGGGGGGGAGGTAATCCCCTCCATTTAGTAGGTGCCCCCAGCAGGTAGGTAGTTTCCCCCAGTTGATAAACACCCATAGCAATAAAGCAGCAAAGGGGTAATGTTAATAATTACACAGACAACCACAATGCTATTTTCTAGGTAAGTAGCCCCCAGAAAGCCTGCTGCAGCCAGTGTGTGTGCTAAATTACAAAATGGTGGAGGTGCTGACTATTCTCTGACCTACTCAATGCCTCCTGACTTAGTAGCTGCTCCTCCCATAACTGGGGCCAAAAAGATTATGGCGCCTGGCGCGATGGTGACAGCAGTGCGCTGCAGCTCCACCTCTGGGGGCCCGCTGCCTCACAAGGTGAGGACGAGTGGGTGGGGGAACACTCTGCCGTGGCACGCAGGGACTCCTGTCACACTTAGGTTTTTACATGCAGCGCCACTCAGCAGGACTTCTAGTGGACCTCGCAGATCACATACATTTAGGTGGCGGGCCGGATTCAGTCTGTGGCCTTTATGTTTGGCATGTGTGCGTTAGATGATGGTCTGCATCTGATGAAATCACCGGGTGGCTGATAGTAATGGAGCATGTGTGAGCCACCTAAACCGGGTGCAGAAATAATATACCCATGCCATATTCTACCACAGCGGCTCTATTGTAGACCTGATGGGAATTGTCCTGCAATTACACTGGGTCTACAGTAAGGTTAGCAGCAGGAGGCTGCGGGGTCTGGATCAGTGTTCTCACAACTCCAGTCCTCAGGAACCCCCAACAGGCCATGTTTTCAGGATATCCTATAGTAAGAACGCCTGTAATTATTGTCGGTGCCTCAGACATTGCCACATCACCTGTGCAATACTGAGGAAATCCTGAAAACATGACCTGTTGGTGGTCCCTGAGGACTGGAGTTGGGAAACACTGGTCAAGAGTGACAGAGCCCATGTCATGCAGAGCAGAGAAGGCTGCCAACCAAAAACGGGTGTGAAAATAATATGTGATACAACTATCTGAATCTTGTGATACGTCTGCTGAGTTTATGTATCTAATCCTATAGTGTGACAGCGCCCGCTGAGTCTATGTATCCAAGCCTATAGCGTGACAGCGCCCGCTGAGTCTATGTATCCAAGCCTGTAGCGTGACAGCGCCCGCTGAGTCTATGTATCCAAGCCTGTAGCGTGACAGCGCCCGCTGAGCCTATGTATCCAAGCCTGTAGCGTGACAGCGCCCGCTGAGCCTATGTATCCAAGCCTGTAGCGTGACAGCGCCCGCTGAGCCTATGTATCCAAGCCTGTAGCGTGACAGCGCCCGCTGAGTCTATGTATCCAAGCCTATAGCGTGACAGCGCCCGCTGAGTTTATGTATCCAAGCCTATAGCGTGACAGCGCCCGCTGAGTTTATGTATCCAAGCCTATAGCGTGACAGCGCCCGCTGAGTCTATGTATCCAAGCCTGTAGCGTGACAGCGCCCGCTGATTCTATGCATCCAAGCCTGTAGCGTGACAGCGCCCGCTGAGTCTATGCATCCAAGCCTGTAGCGTGACAGCGCCCGCTGAGTCTATGTATCCAAGCCTGTAGCGTGACAGCGCCCGCTGAGTCTATGTATCCAAGCCTGTAGCGTGACAGCGCCCGCTGAGTCTATGTATCCAAGCCTATAGCGTGACAGCGCCCGCTGAGTCTATGTATCCAAGCCTATAGCATGACAGCGCCCGCTGAGTTTATGTATCTAAAGGCCCATTTACACACAACGATTATCGCTCACAATTTGCTCAAAAGCAGTCTTTTGAGCGATAATCGTTGTGTGTAACTGCACTGACATCGTGCAGATTTCGTTACCCTGTCGCTCATCGTTGTGTTTCAGCGTGCTGAAAGACGACAACGAGCCTTATCAGGGATTCACAGCGGGATACAGCTGATAATATTGTTTCATCTGTATCCCACTTCCTGATAACAGGTGGGGTATGAAGAACAGAGCGATCCAGCTCTGTCCTCCATACCTGGCACCGAGCGCTTGGCTGTATACCAGCTAGGCTCTCTGTGCAGAAAACATCTGGATGGATGCAGAAGACAAGCAGGGACACCCCGCTTGTCTTCTGCATGCTCCGCTCCGAGCGCTCGGCTGTATAACAGCCAGGCGCTCCGAGCAGAAAAGAGCTGGATGCAGAAGACAAGCGGGGACACCCTGCTTGTCTTCTGCATCCTCTGCTGGCAGCGCAAGGTGATCGGTCATCTTGCACTGTAAATGACACAACAATGATCACTCAAAAGTCGCTTGAGCG
Organism: Eleutherodactylus coqui; assembly: GCF_035609145.1. NCBI lineage: Eukaryota > Metazoa > Chordata > Amphibia > Anura > Eleutherodactylidae > Eleutherodactylus > Eleutherodactylus coqui. Next base: position 125,790,952 of record NC_089842.1, read on the forward strand.
ACATCTTTTGAGCGATTATCGGTCTACATGGGCCTTAAGCCTATAGTGTGACAGTGCCCGCTGAGGTTATGTATCTAACCCTATCGTATGATACTGTTTGCTGAGCTGCTGCCCCTAGTCTTCTATGTGGTGCTGTCGGGGCAGCTGCTGTAACTGCCATACTGTCTCTTGATTCTCTGTATCTAAGCCTCACATGTAATACTGCTTCTGATCTAACCCTATCATATGCGATAATGTGTGCTGTATCTGATCCTATCATGTGGGGTACCGTCTGCCATATCTGGATATATCGTGGGACCCCGTCATGTCTGACCCATCTACTGTATCTGACCCTATCTTGGGATACTGTCTGCGTTTCGGACCCAGGCATGTGTGATACCGTCTGCCGTATCGGACCCTGTCATGTCTGATACCATATACCGTATCCGACCCTATCTTAGGATACCGTCTGCCGTATGTGACCCAGTCATGGGGGATACTCGTTGCTACATGTGACCCTGTCATGTCAGATCCTCTTTGCTGTATCTGACCCTGTCATGCGGGATACTGTCTGCCGTATCTGACTCTATCAAGTCGGATACGCTTTGCTACATCTCATCCAGCTGTCATCTGTTATGATCAGACGTGTCAGCTTGGCCCCGCCCCTTAGCTTGGAGGACCTCCAGATGTCCCAGTATGCACCGCGTTATGGACACGTCGCTCCCATACAACCATAGAGCGCTGCCTGTCATGGCTGCCGTCGAGTTGGCGGAGACCCGGCCGGTACTGTAGGCTGTCAGCAGGTCACGATGCTACTGTCGGTCAGAGGAAGAGCCGAGCACTAAGGCCTCCCCCGCTCTTGCCGGCCGCGCGGCTCCGCTCCAGTCCAGCCGGGGTTCTCCAGGATCTCTAGTGCTTCCCGCAGCCATGGCTTCCTGGTTCGGTGGTCTCGGGTCCGGTCTGGGCCAGTCCCTGGGACAAGTAGGGGGCAGCCTGTCCAACCTGACCGGCCAGATCTCCAGCTTCACCAAGGACATGTTACTGGAGGGGGCGGAGGAGCTTCCGGGTGAGAGAGCGGGCTGTGCGGGTGGGAGAGGGCTGCCCTTGTGACTGTGCGGGGAAGCTACAGCTGAGATAGTCAACCTGTCTTATACTCCAGAGCTGCACTCACTATTCTGCTGGTGGAGTCACTGTGTACATACATTACATTACTTATTCTGTACTGATCCCGAGTTACATCCTGTATTATACTCCAGAGCTGCACTCACTATTCTGCTGGTGGAGTCACTGTGTACATACATTACATTACTTATCCTGTGTCACATCCTCAATTATACTCCAGAGCTACACTCACGATTCTGCTGGTGGAGGCACTGTGTACATACATTACATTACTTATCCTGTACTGATCCTGAGTTACATCCTGTATTGTACTCCAGAGCTGCACTCCCTATTCTGCTGGTGGAGTCACTGTGTACATACATTACATTACTTATCCTGTACTGATCCTGAGTTACATCCTGTATTATGCTCCAGAGCTACACTCACTATTCTGCTGGTGGAGTCACTGTGTACATACATTACATTACTTATCCTGTACTGATCCCGAGTTACATCCTGTATTATACTCCAGAGCTGCACTCACTATTCTGCTGGTGGAGTCACTGTGTACATACATTACATTACTTATCCTGTACTGATCCCGAGTTACATCCTGTATTATACTCCAGAGCTACACTCACTATTCTGCTGGTGGAGTCACTGTGTACATACATTACATTACTTATCCTGTGTCACATCCTTCCTCAATTATACTCCAGAGCTACACTCACTATTCTGCTGGTGGAGTCACTGTGTACATACATTACATTACTTATCCTGTGTCACATCCTCAATTATACTCCAGAGCTACACTCACGATTCTGCTGGTGGAGGCACTGTGTACATACATTACATTACTTATTCTGTACTGATCCTGAGTTACATCCTGTATTGTACTCCAGAGCTGCACTCCCTATTCTGCTGGTGGAGTCACTGTGTACATACATTACATTACTTATCCTGTACTGATCCTGAGTTACATCCTGTATTATACTCCAGAGCTGTACTCACTATTCTGCTGGTGGAGGCACTGTGTACATACATTACATTACTTATTCTGTACTGATCCTGAGTTACATCCTGTATTGTACTCCAGAGCTGTACTCACTATTCTGCTGGTGGAGTCACTGTGTACATACATTACATTACTTATCCTGTACTGATCCTGAGTTACATCCTGTATTATGCTCCAGAGCTGCACTCACTATTCTGCTGGTGGAATCACTTTGTACATACATTACATTACTTATCCTCTACTGATCCTGAGTTACATTCTGTATTATACTCCAGAGCTGCACTCACTATTCTGCTGGTGGGGTCACTGTGTACATACATTACATTACTTATCCTGTAGTGATCCTGAGTTACATCATGTATTATACTCCAGAGCTGTACTCACTATTCTGCTGGTGGAGTCACTATATACATACATACATACATTACATTACTTATCCTGTACTGATCCTGAGTTACATCCTGTATTATACTCCAGAGCTGCACTCACTATTCTGCTGGTGCAGTCACTGTGTACACACAATACATTACTTATCCTGTACTGATCCTGAGTTACATCCTGTATTATACTCCAGAGCTGCACTCACTATTCTGCTGGTGGAGTCACTGTGTACATACATTACATTCCTTATGCTGTACTGATCCTGAGTTACATCCTGTATTATACTCCAAAGCTGCACTCACTATTCTGCTGGTGGAGTCACTGCGTACATACATTACATTACTTATCCTGTACTGATCCTGAGTTACATCCTGTATTATACTCCAGAGCTGCACTCACTATTCTGCTGGTGGAGTCATTGTGTACATACATTACTTATCCTGTACTGATCCTGAGTCTGCTGGTGTCACTATGTGCAGGCCTGGGCTGATCCATCCACCTGTAGGAGGTCCGGTAGTCAGGTGGGTGGGTAACCAACGGCAGAGTCCTCTTGCAGTGGATGTAGATGTCCCATATAGTACATGTCTAGTTTAGGACCACTTTAGAGATTGACCTTCTGCTAGATTGGAAGCTCCTATGGGGTGTATGTAGGGCGTAGTTCTCTTCCATATACTACTGCAGTGTATATCTTGGTCACTGACTACAGCTGTAGAATAAAGGGAGTGGTAGACTACACTTCTCTATACCGTGGGGAGAAACATGCCAACTAGAGATGAGCGAGTATACTCGCTATGGACAATTACTCGATCGAGCATTGTCCTTAGCGAGTACCTGCCCGCTCGTGAACAAAGATTCGGCTGCTGGCGGGGGAGGAACGGAGGGGAGATATCTCTCTCTCCTCCCCCCCCCCCCCCCCCCCGCTCCCCCCTGCTGACTGCCGCAACTCACCTCTCACCCGCGCCGGCAGCCAAACCTTTTCTTCCGAGTGGGCAGGTACTCGCTAAGGACAATGCTCGATCGAGTAATTGTCCTTAGCGAGTATGCTCGCTCATCTCTAATGCCAACCCCTAATGGCCCAGTGTACAGCAGGAGGACACACTTCTCGCATCCAGTGGAGGGTAGACACCTGTGGTACTACCAGCATGCTGGAGAAACCAGGGGTGTAATGGGCCTTTCTGCACTCATACGTTGCAGCCAGCTATAGGGACAGGACGGAGGCTTGCTGCTGCTGACATGTTGGCATCACTGCTGGTTGTCCGGATACAATTCTAACAAACCTTCAGATGGGAGAGTTATAGGTTAGCAAAAGTTTTGTACTTCTGAGTGTAAACAAGGTTGTTCCTGTTCACAGACAGCAAGCAGAGATCTTGACAATGTTGAAGAATTCAAACCCAAAGGCCCATATTTATAATGACTGATGTAACTCGTGGCAGTCTTAAAGGGGATCTGGTAGTACATAGTAATGAGCGGCTCGCTGATTACAGTGTTATGTCCGCTGTGTATCGATGCAGTAGTTTGGGAGAAACTTGTATTTTATTAGTAGCAGCCAGACACATTACAGCAGGTAGTCCTTCAAATTCATGCCTGGATCCTCGCCCTTCAGTCACTGTGCACGGCAGCTGTCTCTATGCAAAGTAATAGCCAGACAGCTGCCAATCAGTGGCCAGAGGGCGAAGTGGGCGAGGCTAGGGTGCAGCTCATCAATATCAAAGATGACTTCCTGTAGTCCTCTGTGTGACTGTCTACATTTCCCAGAGGAGCATGCATGGCTTTATAAGCCTCCTCACACCTTCTAGGTGCTCTCCCTGAGGAGGGATGATGCCCTTCCTGACCCACGTCACAGGCCAAGCCATAAACCTAATGCACACTGATGAGTCAAAAACCCCAAAACAGCCACGTGCACATGGTTATCTCTTCCCTCTGGAGCAGACTCTGGCTTTGGCTCTTATATTCCTAGTTATGTTACAAGGCTTGTTAAAAAAATTAAACAATGACTTGCAGGAATGCTGCCCTCCAATAGGTGGCGCTATAGAGACATTGTTCCATCTTCCTAACTGCCACTAATAAAATGTACGTTTCTCCAAAGCTACCGCACAGCTACATACAGCACACCCATCGCTGTAATGATCGAGCCTGGCACTAACTTATGGTGCTGTACAGGGAGCCAGGGGATGTTTTTTTTTAATTCACCCGCTCCCCCATTCCCACTGTGTCTGCTGGTGAAGTCCAGGTGTGGTCTGAAAATCTGACTCTCTTAAGACCACTCTGTGTGCACACTCTTATGGATGACTTAGGGAGAGTGCGTCTGAGAGCGAGTGAGTGTAAAAATACATTTCCCAGGTCCCCGTCCCTCTGAAATAAATGCAAACCTGGCCTGCATTACCAAGCCTGGCCACTGCAGTGGTACCGGGGCTGTCTGCTTCCTGCAGAAATCAGCCGTGGGCACAGTGATGCAACAAGCAGCTGATCTACAGGGGTTCCATGTGGCAGACCCTCACCGATCTACTGCTGGTACCTTTACTAAGGATAGGTCATCAGTAGTGTACAACCAGACAATCCCCGTAAACCTGCCCTGCGGGGCTACAGTAGAGGCCCACGTGACAGGTTTACAGGACATTACCAGGCTGTCATCTGTCAGACGTCGCAGCATCCTGGCCGCTCTTCCATGGGGCTTGCTCACATCACTGTTCAGTACATACTACTAGCCAAGGAACTCCCAGCTTACATACTATCCGTTAATGGAGCCCATCTCCACATCCACCAATCACAGAAGCTTCCTGCATCCATATGTTACAACTGCTGTAAGCGAGAATATCCTATCATATGATGCATTAAGTCACCCAAGTGCTCAAAGTCCATCTAGGCCAGCAAGCCGGGAGGTGAAGTTCAGAGGCAGCAAGCAGAGTGTAGGCTCACACCGCTCACCAAGAGGGATTTTGGGGGCTCATCTCCCTTTCTCCTTTGCTGTGTGTGCCCAGCACCGATATTTGTACCAGCAACATAAAAGCCTCATCTGTTTAAAAACATACAAAAATACAAGTGCCTAAAAACGGAGGAATTATTTTGTTTTTGTATGTTCTACATATTAAAGGTATCCATTCTTAAAGCCATAAACAGTAGGTTGGTCCTGCTTCCCTCTAACATACAGCGGGTCTTACAAGTCTCCAGAATACATTAAGGTTACGCATCTCCTTCAGTCCATTTGGATAAACTGTATCTAAATTCCAAACCCAGAAAACGGCTGATCTTATTACTCCACATCTCCTCCACATCTTCAGGATCAGATATTTAAATCAGACACATTGTGGTCCATAGCAAAAAGCTGCAGGAGATTTCACTCCTCACTCTCACCCCACCCCTCTCCATTGACTTAACATAGTGGACGTTCAGTACTGAACAGCTGCTATTTACACTGAGCGATCAGCGTCCTGCTCATCGTCCATCATTCATGCAGCAGTACCGAACGGCCGCTATGTTATTTCAATGGAGAGGGGCGAGGGAGAGCGAGGAGAGAAATCTCCTGCAGCCGCCGCCTGCTGTGATCCAACGATACTCGCTCCTGTGCAGCAGCACGAGAGTGAGTATGTGCGGGGACGAGTGTCGGGCGTCATTTTCATTCTTTCTAAAAATGTTTTGTGTCGGACTTTCATATACCCCAATACTTACAAATCACATTTTTGATCATTCAGAAATATGTCTCATATTTGGACACAAATGATCCTCTTTTTTTCTCCTATTTGCTTAGACATATGAGGGCTCATTCACATCAGCATTCGGGAGTTCCGTTTTTCTGCATGACACTATTATCTTAATGTGATATGGTAAAAAACTCGGTGACGGGCACACATTGCCTGAGAAAGGGAGATGAGTCCCCGGAAGATTGCTTTGTGAGCGGTGTGTGTCTACATTCTGCTTGCTGCCTCTGAACTTCACCTCCCGGCTTGCTGACATAGATGGACTTTGAGCACTTGGGTGACTTAATGCATCATATGATAATGTAAGATGTGATATTCTAGTGTAATATATATTTTGTGACGCACAGGGTATAAAGGCTAGTTTTCAACCCATAAGTCAGAACTTTGTTTCCATCCGATGACAGCAAGCAGATTTGTTTGCTGTTTTTGTATTACATCTTAAAGGTGAAATTCAGCCAGAAATAATCTGTACTATACCATTGTCCTGTCATAAAGCCATGCAGGTGGAGTCCTTCAGATTCCAACATCAGTGTTCACACCTATTAGAGGAAATACTGGCTATGTGTGATCCAGATCGCAGCACAATCGCTGAGAAGAATCAGCGCTAGTAGCATTGTCATGGGGGCATACAACTTGTGCAGCGTCAGGCTTTGGATCTGTTTGTCCAGTGTAGAAGTAAGATTAGTACTGGAAAATAATATGTGTACAGGGACTCAGTCAGCAGAATAGTGAGTGCAGCTCTGGAGTATAATACAGAATAAGTAATGTAATGTATGTACACAGTGACTCCACCAGCAGAATAGTGAGTGCAGCTCTGGAGTATAATACAGGATGTAACTCAGGATCAGTACTGGATAACTAATGTAATGTATGTACACAGTGACTCCACCAGCAGAATAGTGAGTGCAGCTCTGGAATATAATACAGGAGAAGTAATGTAATATATGTACACAGTGACTCCACCAGCAGAATAGTGAGTACAGCTCTGGAGTATAATACAGGATGTAACTCAAGATCAGTACAGGATATGTAATGTATGTACACAGTGACTCCATTAGCAGAATAGTGAGTGCAGCTCTGGAGTATAATACAGGATGTAACTCAGGATCAGTACAGGATAAGTAATGTAATGTATGTACATACATAATGACTCCACCAGCAGAATAGTGAGTGCAGCTCTGGAGTATAATACAGGATGTAACTCGAGATCTGTATTTAATACATAATAAATATATACAGTGAATTAACTATTTATGTAGATTTATTGTGTGTCGCCTGTAATATGGCTTGGAGATATACTAAATGCCTTTTTGCTTTGTTAAAGAGGGAAGTCCGGCGCTGCATGTGACCCGAGACATAGAAAGTATCCAGGCCCTGCAGAGGTCAGAGGTAAGTGCAGTCGCTGGCTCATCACGATCACTATTGTCTTGTATTGATAAAGCATTGATAATTTTTTTTTTTTTGTAGAATGAGAGGCTGAAAAAAGTGTGTTCAGAACTAGAAGACAAACTGGAAGCAGCTGAACTACAAGTGAAGCAACAATCTGTGGACTACAGGAACCGACTGCAGCAGAGAGAGGTGCCGGAGTTGTAGTAAAGCTGTCCTGTAGAGCTAGAGGATTACACTAGATATTGTGGGAGAGATGGTTAATGGTTTTATTTTCCATAGATGCTTTCCAGATTCCCTCCCCCCCCCCCCCCCCCCCCCACACCTCCCACAAAACTCTTAACATTAGAGAGTGATTACAGTTATATCACGGAATATGTAATTTAATCAGTCTTGTGTTACATTCTGCAAAATTACTAGTTTTATATCCTAGATGCAGTGCTGGTTGTCATAACATTGATAATATCTGGAAGCTGAGGTGTCTGATAGTAAAGAATCCAAGTGGTAGAAACTAGTAATTGTGTTACTTGCATCTAGGTGGAAATAAGCCATCTCAAGGCCAAGCTTAACTCCCTCCAGGATGAGTTGCAAAAATCTCAAATCTCCACACAACTGTCCAGCGTCTCCCTTCAAGCAGCTGACTCTTCCGCCTTCATGTCCAGCATTCAGCCCCCCCATGCCAGCTTTCAGGGGGATGATATGGACTTTGGGGATGTTATCTGGTCTCAGCAAGAAATCAACACATTGTCCAGTGAGGTGTCCAGGCTGAAGGCGGAGGTGTCTCACTGGAAGCACGTAGCACAGGTGAGCACCTAGTGGGGTACCACGTTATATATCTACAGAGCATCTTTTACCCTGAAGGACAATGCACACACAAGGGGTTCCGTTAAAAACCCATTGATGGAAATGTCAGCTGTGTAATGCTTGTTTCCTCCTGTGGTTGAGGAATTGGACTCTTGCTGCTTGGATTATAGCCGATCACTTGGAGTGCCAGTTACAGGGCAACCTGTGATTTGCTTAAAGGGGTGGTCTCGCGAAACCAAGTGGGGTTATACACTTCCGTATGGCCATATTAATGCACTTTGTAATATACATCGTGCATTAAATATGAGCCATACAGAAGTTATTCACTTACCTGCTCCGTTGCTAGCGTCCTCGTCTCCATGGTTCCGTCTAAATTCGCTGGCAGCTTGCTTTTTTAGACGCGCTTGCGCAGTCCGGTCTTCTCCTTTCAGCACGAGCCGCTTCAGTGTGCTCCCCGCTACAGCTCTTCTGCGCATGCGCAGATGAGCTGTCACTGCTCGGGAGCGCGCTGGAGCGGCCATTCTGTACCATCCTCTGTTAGAGGAAGGTGCAGAGCCGCCCAGCTGTCCTGCCGTCCAGCTGTCCTGCCGTCCAGGTAAGTGATGGGCCGGGGGGGCTGCCGCTGCGCCGGGGGGGGGGGGGCTGTCGTCGCTGCGCCGGGGGGGGCTGCCGCTGCGATATGGGGGGGCTGTCGCTAGGCCGGGGGGGGCTGTCGCTAGGCCGGGGGGGGCTGTCGCTGCGCCGGGGGGGGGCTGTCGCTAGGCCGGGGGGGGCTGTCGCTGCGATGGGGGGGCTGTCGCTAGGCCGGGGGGGCTGCCGCTGCACCGGGGGGGCTGTCGCTAGGCCGGGGGGGCTGCCGCTGCACCGGGGGGGCTGTCGCTAGGCCGGGGGGGGGCTGTCGCTAGGCCGGGGGAACTAGCGCTGGGCTCCGGGGCCTTCACCTGGGCTGAGGGTCTAGCGCTGGGGAGCCGGGGGCTAGCGCCGGTTACCTGCTGCCTGGCGGTGGGTGACTGGTCGGCGGCTGCGAGCGTCTGGTCGGCGGCTGCGGGGCGTCTGGTCGGCGGCTGCGGGGCGTCCGGTTGCCATGGAGACACAGCTGGCGGCGTCTCGGGAGTGCACACGTCGGGCTGCAGCGAGCGACGGGGAAAGAGCCGGCGGCCATCTTGAGGAAACTTTTATAAGTTGCTGAAACGCTGGAACGGTAAGTACGAACCAGCTAGGAAAGTCATTTACAGGGGTAATTAGTAATGTATGTTTAATGGGGGGGGACTGGGCAAAAAAAAAAAATCACTGCTTCCTTGAGACATCTCCTTTAATAAAATGCCACCTCGCCACAGGTCCGTAGAGAGAAGTCCATATATGTGGTGGTCAGAGATATGATGGAAGTAATAGCTGCAGCTAGGTTGATCATGTTTGACTGCTATCTCTGTATGACGCTACATACAGATTACTTTTTTCTTGGTAGGGGATTGAGGATGTTTCCATTCCATACCCTGCCGATTACGCTCGGGCTCAAATGAATCGCTGCACGCTGCTTTTCTGTTGTGCAAATCGCAAGTGCAGCAGACATTTTTCCTGCACTGCAGTCACAAATTACTGATGTGATTGTTCTCAGTAAGAGAAACCAAGTAATCTTGTAGATGTGATACCTTTTAATGGCTAACAAAATACATGATGTTATAGCGAGCTTTTGGATCTTCTCAGGACTTTTATTTCAAGCCCTTTCCCGAAAATCATACTGCAGGAGTTGCCACAAGCCACTGCTTTCGATGGGACCGGCAGCAGCGCCGATCCCATTGAAAGCAATGGTATAGCATGCTGCACTTCTGCTGCAGCTGTCACAGTTGTGACAGCTGCAGCAGAAGTCCGTGATATTCTCCCTATGTTTTCAGTGGGGCTAGCGCTGCTATCGTTGGCTCCATTGAAAACACTGGCGATACATCTGCGTCTTTCTTGCGCTGCGAGGCGAGTGTATACACTTGCTCTCGCAGTGCAAGAGAGAATAAAACGCCAGTGGGCATGAGCCCTAAGGAAGATTAAACAATACCTCTGCAGCGCCCCCTATTGGATGGCAGCATTCCTGCAGTGCTGTCAATGTATGAATTTTTCAAAGTCTTTAAACCAATGAATGGGACAAGTGCCCCACCCCCTTGGAAGAGACAATGCCTGGCCCTCCCCAAGGACACCCCTCCCAACCTCCTTCAGACCTTTCATATTCTCCACTGATACAAGAACCCCGCTCCAAGGTTCATTCACTTCTTGGGGGTATAAAAATGGCCATAAATTTATACTCCCAAATTTTCCTGTGACGCTGTTACTTGAGGTTTCCCTTCAATATGATGACTCTCATCTGTTCCATGTTGTGTCCATGATTAGAAAAATGTTTTGCCACAGGTAATTCTGTCTTGCTCTCTCTAATTGTATAGCGATGAGATCTCATCCTGGCTCTCAGTTTTTGTCCTGAGAGCCAGGATGAGATTTTTGTCCAACAGGACATTTACTGCATAGTATCAGGTACACAACATTGGACGTGGAACATGTGAATGTCCGAGGGATCTTATAGACCTGCTGTGTGTTGGGGATTTGTATCCTGTCCGCGATCAGTACATGTGAGCAGGTCTTGCAGCCCCTTACATTAACTGATGTAACACGTTCAAATCTGCACAGCAGTAATTGGGGAAATGGTGACCTACAATGGAAAGCGTTGATAAGACAGTGCTGCCAACAGAAGTTCTAATATAAGTGAAGTGTGGATAATTTTTGACTTTCCCTCGTAATGAGTGTATTTCCAAAATAAGTCAAAGAATTGTTTTAAAGAAAATCTAACAAAATAAAAATATTGTAAGAGTTAAAAAAAAAACTGAAGCTCACAAAGGGAACCTTACAATTGTTATGGATCCTTGTACTAAGGGCCCATTTACACGGGACAAGCCATGAGGCAAACAATGCCTGACAGCTCGTCCTAGTGATGCTTGTGCCTGTGCTGTAACACAGGAGAGAGTATCATCTCTCACGGCGCTGTCTGCATGGAGACAGAGCCGGCCGGGAAGTGTTCTCCCCCACGCACTTCTTTTCTCAGTAAGTTCCCGCGGGAACTTGAACCATAATCGTCCCACGTAAAAGGGCCATAAAACGTCACCAAATTACAACATACAAAGGAGGGGGTGAATGTTATCAAACTTAAAACCCAACTTTTAAATTGATAAAACATATGATGCCTCAATAAGTTATGATGATCCAAATTCCAGCATGCAAGAAATAGATATTGATCATGGTCACATGCAGAACAGCAGTAAAGCACGTATATAAAAGATGAATAGCTGTATGAATTTCACCTATGGCAATCCGGCATCAGTAATAATGATGGAATTCGATCTTGCCACTCCTGTAGACCCGTCCAAATGACTGAATACAAACTTGTGTAGTGCCTGTTAGCCGTCCACAGGAGTTTCCTCATGCTATGCAGCAACATGTGGGGTGATTGCCCTGAAAAGAGGGGCACCACAGACACCCTGTAAGCCCCTATTCAAGGTACATAAACGCAAGACAGTATAACAAAAACTACCTTAGTCGGCGTCAGATGGAATTTACTATGCTACTGCTTCAATTTGTAAACTAACACGATCGCCAAATTATTAGTAACTTATTAAGGCTCATTTCACATCTGCTTCGGAAGCTTTGTTCAAAGCCTCCAAGGCAGATCTGGCATGAAATGCTGGATGAAAAAGTTGTACATTCAGGACTTTTTCACCCTGTAAAAATACCAGACAGGCGCAGGAACTGTATGAACCCCATTATAGTAATTGGGGTCTGTTCGGTACAATTTGGTTCTGTTCTGAAACAGATCTGTTCATGCAGCAGCTGCTCCATTCCATAAAATTGCGCAGGCAAATAGCTGAGCTCTGTGCTCAACGATTTGTCTGTCCTGTAGAAATGAATGGAGCAGTGCTGCTCTTTTAATTTCTATGTGGCAGACAGGTAGCCGAGTGCAACACTCGACTGTGTCTGCGCCATTGTTTGGAATGGAGCTGCTGCGCATGTGCAACCATTGGCTCCATTCTCCACTATGCTACAGAAATGGAGACCCTCCATCTTTAGCTGTGAAATAGAGACGTGAGTCCCCCAGTCTCGGGATCGGTGGGGGTCCCAGCGGTCAGATCTCCACTGATATATCAGTTTGTACCCATCCAGTGGCTGGATGAAAACTTAAAGGGGTATTCTGGTTATAGGATGTTTTTTCAAGTGTGAAGATGGCAGTTGACATTTTGTCTTGAATCTAATAGATGCAGCAGGCTTCTGACAACATGAAATAGAATTATTAGTCAATGGTACATAACACACCCTGTTTAAATATCGCTGTGTAGACATGTAAACATATGAATAGGGATCTGTAGTGTATCATTCTGCGCAAAATCTTTAAAAATTGACTTGACTCATTTGGTATAATGCTCCTCATAGGGATGTGTGAGTCTGGTTGTGATCTCCTTGTCCTGTGTCTGCTGCCTAGGCGGATCAGCATTATAGTCATCTAGTCATACGGAAGAACTTTTCCTTCGTACACCTGTATATTATAACATCATTTTATCTATGCTCCATGTTTAATACAATGCCACCACAATATGATTCAAAAAACTAATTACTATTTTTTTCTTCTCTTCAGTCTTCAAAAAATCAGGGAACCCCGAGTGCGGACACCAGCGGGATCTGCATATTGCAAAATACCATTAAGGTACTGTCCTTCATCGTTGGTCCATACTTTTCACTTAAATTATTATGTTGGTGAGGTTTTATCTGCATGCACATGTTTAGACACAAGCTAATGTTTTAGACAATTGCCCATTGCAGACGTATTTCCATCTTACACAAAGATGGGATTACCAGCCTGCACGTTGCATCCTCCCATGGCCGGACTGACAGCTGAACTGACTGTTGTACGCTGTTTGCGGAACTTCCCTGAAAGTGAACAGGATTACGGAAACGATGTAGCTAACGGCATAGTACAGTGAGCTGCACTTTCTTATACCAGTGCAGTGACCCCTGTCCGCCACAGTAGAAAGATATAGTCCATGGACTGAACGGACTATAGTAATAGACGTTGGTCACGTGATCCCTGTTGAACTTGCATCGATCAGGTGTATAATAGATAAATAGCAGATGACTAAGCATCAGAACTCACACAGTATTACTACCCATCATGTTTGTTAGTGTCTGTGGAGCAACAGCTCTTACATTTTTCCACCATCTCCTCTGTGGTGTGGCTTTCTTTTCAAGTTTATTTACAACATCAGGACAACCGCAAATGGAGACAGTTGTGTGTTTTCTTTAAGAGCTGTTGTAAATACAATTATCTACTCCAAAAAACACAACTGTCTCCAGGTTCTCATGTTTAATAAAGTCAACTGGAAAATATAATCACACAGAGGAGACGAGGAGAAGAATATAAGAGCTGCTTCCCCCAGGCACTGATGGACATGATGATGTGAGTTCTGCTCTTTAATCTACTGTTCCCCTGTTAGATACCTGATCAGTGGGAGTTGAATACCAGGGATCATATGACTGACTGCCATTACTATGGATAATCAAATTCATGAACTATACCATTCCACTGTGCTGGTATAACAAAGTTGTGTGATTTGCTATTCTGTAATTAAATAAAATCTGTAAAAAAGCAACCCCTTTTAGGCTATAGGCTCGTGCTGGCCAAGCCCTGCTGCATGTTTCTTCTGGCTCCAAGCTGACCTCCCCCCTACACCAGACTGATTTATTCGGGTCGGATATATGTGGGAATCTCTGACCTTTTTTATTTCTCCCCATGATTGCAGGATCTAAAGCAGAAGTTGAGCCAAGAAATCGACGATCATCAGCATGAGCTCTCAGTGCTACAAGACGCTCATCGGCAGAAACTTGCAGAGATCACAAGGAGGCACCGAGAGGAGTTGGGAGAATATGAGGAGCGAATTGAGGAGCTAGAGGAGCAGTTGAACACAGGTTAGTGGCTTCCTACTCCAAAGATATAAAAGCCTATTCTCTAATACATCACTATTATCCTAAGTATTCGTTTTATACTTGTAGTAATGCAGTAATACGTTTGTAGGGATTTGGGGCATTCATATTCACTGCTGCTCGCCTGCTAATCCATACAGATGCCATTTACAGCAGTCTGTATAGTCTCTCATAATAGGCTTTGTATGCCCTACTGCTTCTTTTGTGGATGAGCAGCCCTATGGAGCCTGTCTTTGTAGAGGGGTCAAAATTGTATCATAAATTAAGTTAAGTCAATATTTTTTTTTCCCTGTAAATGCAGAAAAGTGGGAAGGCAATTGCTCTAAAACGGATGGCCTCCGGACCCACATCCATTACGGGATGGAAATATTTGGTCAATATTATTTTACCTTCTAAAAAGGTCATCTATCAACATAGAGGATGCCCTACTAAATTTTAAAAAATATGGGGTCTATGGTTGGATGCCTGTACCACCTTACAATATCACTAACTCTATTTGATAACTATACATCATAAATAAATACCAATGCCGACGAGTTTATTGTTTAGGAAATCGTTTTGTAGATAATCCAATAATTTTTAATAATTGCAAAATAGACAACATGAGATACAGATGGAGTGTTGAGACAAGCTTGGATCTTGAAACAAGTTTGATTGTCATTATATTCCATATTATATTATATTTTTTTCAGTCTTACATACCAGGTTATACTTGACTATATAATTACAGGTATCTCTTACAGTTCACTTACCTTCTACTCTGACATCCCTATCAATATCCGAATATGGACAAAATCAAATAGGCGGCACTCTGTAGGGGGGGGGATTAGAAACAGTGGTGTTGCTGAAGGTATAGTTCAGGGGATCATTTGGGAGGAAAAATCCACCGGATTCAATAGCATCCCATGGGTGGGAGAGCAGCCTGAGTAGGCTCTGGGCATATATATGGCAGAGAGAAGAACAGAAATACAAAGAAGAAAAAACTCAGCGCTCCAGCGGTGTAAAACGGAAAATAAATGAGTGAGGAACTTGCTTCACAGGGGTGCCCAAACCTAGGCACTCCTAATCCCAGTAGAGATCGCAGTAGGCGTAGAGGTTCCGTTTCCACAAAATAATTTATTGTACAACGCGTTTCGGCCTCCAAACATAGGCCTTTTTCAAGTACAACAATAGGAAAAAACATACACAATAATTACCTGTCTCCCCATCCTAATGTGCCCACCGCCCCTTCTTCTAGCGCGTATTATTGACGTAATGGTTTGGTCACGCTCACGTGATACTGTGCTACGGGGTGGAACGCAAAGAGTGTTCCACTCATGGACTCGTGATATTAATGTGGTGACGCACTTTGACTCGACGTCTGCTCACGTTCACGTCTCCCTCTTCTTCACACTCTGGCATATGGGATGTCAATCGTTGGCTTCAAAACTTGTTTTCTAAAAGTTCCACAATTTTGACAGTGTTTCTGTTTCTGACATGCATGTCTCATTAGTATCTGGGTAGAGGGGTGACCCCTCTTGACTCACGTCACTGGCTTCTCACCAGCCAGTCAGAAACCTACTGCACACTGAGGAGGGGCAAACACCCCGAAACAGCTGTCTGTGTATGGATTCTGGCTTGGTTTGCTATTCCCAATCCTTGTTTTACAGACTTGTTAAAAAGTCGTACATTGATCTCAAGGAATGCTGCCATCCAATAGGTGGCGCTGCAGAGGTATTGTTCCATCTTCCTTATTTGCATCATTAGTATCTTCCATGTTGCTCTACCTGCTTATGTTGTTACTCTTTGAAACGCCAGGGCTCTAACTAATCTATGTGATAATTTAATATGTCAGCATTTCTAAAATGTATTTTATGTGGAGTTTGAGAATTTTGGGTACCCCATGAAGGAGTGCTGTAGTTTTTTCACTAATTAGTCAATCCAGTCCCTATATGATTAGTCTGCTGGATCACAAACCCAACTATTGAATAATCTGATTATCTTATAAAGCCCTGAATTAAGTGGTTCTACCACTCTTTCCATACTAGTTATTCACCACTCGATACAATGGAATCCGATTAGTATACGAACAGAGACCCCAAGGCTAGATTTATATTTGTGTATGCTGAAATTGACACCAAACGTCACATTATGTTTGTATTGTCCATCACAAGCTAATACTTTTTCCTTACAGGCGGCTATAACCTTTTCTCATCAATACACCTCTGCATATTTCATAGGTATGGGTGACTTTAATCAAATTATGGACCCCCTTAAGGATGGTTTTTATGCAAATTAATCGACCTACAGATATATCTCTCCCCTCTGCATGAGTTGATAGATGGTGTGGGTTAGGTTGACCTATGGCACATCTGACACTGAATATACATGCCATACATTCAGCCACCACTCCCTTTAAAGACTAGACTAAATTTGTGGCTCCCCGTACATTGCTGTATTTGTGGTTTCTGTTACTCATGGTAAGCCTACTCCTTGGAAACTTCAACCTTTTTGCTTGAAGCTGATGGGGCCCAATGATAGAATTCAAGACCAAGTTGTCGCCTCCTAACAAATTCATAGAGATGTTGTATCTGACACCTTGAAGTGGGACATAGAATGGTAGAGTTGGAAGGGACCTCCAGGGTCATAGAGTCCAACGCCCTGCTCAATGCAGGATCACTAAATCATCCCAGACCACTCAACATCTTGGTAATTCTTCTGTGAACTTGCTCCAGTTTGTCTGTCTTTTTTAAAGTGTGATTCCCAGAACTGGACACAGTATTCCAGGTGAGGTCTGGCTAAGGAAGAGTAGAGGGGGATAATGACCTCACGTGATCTAGACTCTATGCTTCTCTTAATACATCCCAGAATTGTGTTTACCTTTTTGGCTGCTGCATCACATTGTTGACTCATGTTCAGTCTATGATCTATTAGTATACCCAAGTCTTTTTCACATGTGCTGCTGTTTAGCCCAATTCCTCCCTTTCTGTATGTGCTTTCTTCATTTTTCTTGCCCAGATGTGGAACTTTCCTTTTCTCTTTGTTAAATACCATTCTGTTAGTCACTGCCCACTGTTCAAGCTTTTCTAGATCTTTATGAATACTCTTTCTCTTCCCTAGTGTTGGCTATCCCTGCTAACTTTGTATCGTCGGCAAATTTGATCAGTTTTCCATCAATTCCCTCTTCCATGCTTTTGTGAGAGCGTGTCTAAAATCTACCATTTCATTTATTAGGAGGTTCATCACTCAGTGGGATCTCTCACTTGTTCAGCTTCTGCCATCTGCATCTCCTCTATATATTGCTGACCCCACTGAAGCCAATAACATAATCTGGTTAGGGCTTTCTCATCTTTACAAGCACCAGCTTCACATTAAATCTAAACACAACTTTTTCACTCGGCAGTGCTATTTTGAGATGGGTAATCAATCCAGTCACCTTTTGGCTCGCCTCATTAGGCAAGAAAATGGCTCCAACTCGGTTCTTCAGTTGTGAGATGCCACTGGCGCAGTTCTTATGGAAGCACGGACTATCATGGCACATATTAAAGAGTACTTTGCCAAGCTATATAAGTCTACTAGACATCAGTTAGTCTCTGACATCCTTCATTATTTGCAGGACCTCCCCTTTCTGACTTTGTCGGAAGAGCAGGATGCTCCCTTACTTTAGAAGAGGTCCAACAAGAAGTTCAAGATATGGCGCCAAATAAATCCTCTGAACCAGTTGAGAGCTACATGAAACACAACTAATGGATACTTTTTTTTTTCTCTTGATATTCTGGATTTTACATTAACTGGCAAAAGTCCGCTATTATGTATGCAGCTAATAACCTGATCCCTGACCCTTTATTATCCAGAGATGGCCTATTGGCTGTGACTGAATTTAAGTACCTTGGCATTAACATGGTCCGGGATCATGCTGATACCCTAGGTGTGACTAATACACAACTGCTTTACTTGATGAAGACTAAGCTTGGTCTTTGGTTCAAATTACCCCCATCAGTGGCAGGACGCATTTAATTTATTATAATTGTGGCGCAACCTGAATGTCTGTATATTCTACAACACATGGCAGTAAAGGTACCTCTACGCTTTTTTCCAATCTTTTAACTTTGTTCTAATAACATTTTATTTGGGGCTTCTCCAACGTGAAGGATGTACTAAAGCATTGGCCTATTACCGTTACGTAGGTTAGCTGTCTCTGTATGGTGAAAGGCCTAACCTATTCAGTTCTGGTGTTATGTCGGACCTGCCGTTATGGCAGAACCAAACCTTGCCTTCATTGAGGTCGATACAGGATCCTCAATTTTTGTCTGCCCTAAACGTAGTTGGGGTCGGAGAGGTATACCAGGATGGAGTCCTCTCACTTGCCCAACTCTGTGATAACTTTCAGGTACCTCGCATCCAATTTTTATAGATATTTCCAACTTTGACACACCCTTACTGAGCAATTTCCTCCTCCTAGTACCATTTGCATATCCTACTATAGGAATTCTCAAGTCACAAGGCCATGATAATGGCTGCCCTCTATCCCTACATTTTCCCCTGATGATTGGCATGATGTGCTGGACTACCACATGAGTCTTCCCTGCTATTAATAAGTTAATACAACTATACAAAATGAATTTAACTTCAATACAATTATGTAGAATGAGCAAAATTCCTATGTTGGCTTGTCATCATTGTCATAGCCTGGAAGCTGATTTCTGGCACCTGATGTGAGAATGTCCATATGTGGCAAGTTTCTGGACTGTTTTCAGTTTCCTACCCTCCATGCTATCAACCTCCCCTTGCCCAAACCCTAAAATTGCCTTTTTTTGGAATTTTAGATGAACAATGGACACGTTATATATGTATATTTTTGAAAGAAGTTTTATTCTTTTTTTTATTGAACAATAAATATACCATATAGTATATAAGTGAATAAAAAAACTTTTGCATACACCATAAATTCTTCAAAGTTGGGAAAAATTACATAGGTACATTATTCACACTTGATACATAAATACAGCACACTGGTACATTAAGCTCCCATGACAGTAGATTTTGACTTTGGGCACCCATTTTATTGGTCAAATCCAGGTGCAGCCCTATTCAATAGAGTCATAGAATGGTAGAGTTGGAAGGGACCTCCAGGGTCATCGGGTCCAATCCCCTGCTCAGTGCAGGATCACTAAATCATCCCAGACAGATATTTGTCGAGCCTTTGTTTGAACATTTCCATTGAAGGAGAACTCGCCACCTCCTGTGGCAACCTGTTCCACTCATTGATCACCCTCACTGTCAGAAAGGTTTTTCTAATATCTAATCTGTGTCTCCTCCCTTTCAGATTCATCCCATTGCTTCTAGTCTTTCCTTGTACAGAAGAGAATAGGGCTGATCCCTCTGCACTGTGACACCCTTTCAGATATTTGTAGACCCTCAAGCAGATCCTGCACTGGAGTTATCTCTGCTGTGTCACACCACCCTCCCCACACCCTGCTGAACTTCCCCGGACACTTTTTATTTTTATAGACTTGTATGGCAAGGTGGAATTACCCATGTTCTTCCACTTGGAGAGCGTTGGGGGACGTCTATCCATCCACCTCAGGCCTATCGCTTTGTGAGCCAGAAATGGCACCTTAGTAAGAAATATCTGGTCATGAAATTGCCAGCGCTCCTCATCCAAAATTCCCAACAGGCATATGCCTGGGCCAAGTGGGACTGGCATTTCCCTTAGCTGGCTTAGAAATTCTGTGACCTTCCTCCAGTACGTGTAAGAAGTTTTATTCTTGGCTTGTAAAACCATTGCCATGCACTGGATGCCCACCGAACCTCTGTCGTTAATTAATACTATATTACCCTATCAGAAAATCATATATTTCAGCATAGGGGATTCCCTAATAAATTTAATGAAGTCTGGGGCTTATGGCTTGTTTCACATTTCACCTTTCCGTTAACACTTGGTTAATATTTACTCTGATTCTATTGTTGTTCTTGTAGCAGGAGAACATTCCCACAACATATGCCAGATACAAGTTATTATAATTTAAGATTACTTGTCGTTTTATTGAACTGTAATCTATTTCCTTATTCTGAGAACTGTGGATAATATCACCTCGCATTTACTATGTGATCTAAATCTTGTTTGTATCAAATTAAACAAATAAAAAAAAGTTATAGAACACACGTACCCAAATACTGATATTATAAAGTACAACTGGTCCTTATTCAAGTTAGGGTGCATCCGCACAGGCTGCAAAATCTTGCTACAAAACATGGATCATGTGAAAGAACACATTGGAAACCATGGGCTTCACATTGTAGCGATGTTTTTGTAGCCCGTGCGGATGCAGCCTTATCCAAATAATTTATCCTGCAATCAAACAAGGGACTTGTTATGTGTATAGCGCCAACTTATTCCAGGTAATTTATTAATTAGCAAGCTGGGTGCTCATTTTACCAACCTCGGAAGGATGGAAGGCTGAGTCAACCTTGAGCCGACTACCTGAACTAAGCGGGGATTGAACTCATAACCTTCAGGGTTCACAAGGGTTCTCGCTCACAACCTTTAGGCCCTTAACCCTTTGAGGACCAATGGACATATTTGTTCTATAGTTTTAAACCATTTCAAATTCGTTTGAATCAATTATGGTCCTAAAAAGGGGTTATTGTGGGTGCAAGGATGCTGCAATGCAAACGAGTTCAGTAACTTCTTATGGGCTATCTCCCAGCATCTGACCATATTGTGAACCCTTTCTATATTGTGTTTAGGGGCAGCAGAAGGCACCTCTGACAACTCCAAAGTGTTTGAACTACAGAAAACAATTCTCTCCCTGGAAGCTGAAAACGCCGAATCCATCCAGAAGGTTCAACAGCTGGAGATGAAAGCGAATGAGCTGAATTCTCTAGCATCGTCTTTGGAGGAGGAGAAGAGTGTTCTGTGTATGGAGAAGGAGCTGGCAGTAAATGAGAGGAATTCATTATCCTTGGACTACGAAAAGCTGATATCAGAGTTCACAAAGCTGGGGAAGACGGGGGATGCAGGGGACGTCCACAACCTGAAGCATGAGGTTTTGCGCTTACAGGAAGCGCTGTTTGGTAAGAGCGCATAGTAATCGGGTATGCTCAGAACTTTTAATGCAGTTATCAAGCTGTAGGAAGGGCTGTGGAGTGGTTAAGGGGAACTAGCAACTCTCACTCAGACGTCTCTATTTTTTCCATTTGCCTACTCAAACTCCGACTCCTTTATAAATGACTCGCACATAAGTAGTACTATGAAATGTACTGTAGTAAAATGGTAACATGAGGCTTAATGTATTAGGCCGGTTTCACATCTGCGTTGGAACCTCCGTCACAGATCCGGTTCAAAATACCGGAAGAAAAAGTGATGCGTGCAGCTTTCTTCTTCTGTCCAAGAGCAGAGCCGCTGAACAGAACCCGAACAGACCTTTTATAGTCAATAGGGTCCCTTTGGTTCCATCCAAAGACGGAGCTGTTTGGCTGTGGGTATTCCCCTTTCCTGCTCCCTGAACAGAGCAGGAAAGTGAAATCCCCAACACAGATGAAAAACCACCCTTCGAGTGTATTATTTAACATTTCCGATTTTGAAGCTGGAGTCCGTACATAGCTATTTATTTCCTGTCTTGGCAGCATTTTAATTTGTTTTATTAGGGCATGCCTATCATTAGTGACTACAGCTTAGCTGCATTGTGTAAGGCAGTCTGAAAACCCCTTTTTGTATCATCAGAGGCCTTGCTTTACACTGCAGCTTAACTTGTTGTGATTGCCTTCAGATCAAGCTCAGCAGTAAGTCAGCACATGGAGATTTGATTTCTGTTACCATGAGATGAATTAGGAGCTCTGAGTCTGGGAAGGATTGCTGCAGGTATGTTGAAATTTTAATCTTTTTACAATTTTTTTTTTTCAGATGCAGAAAAAGAAATGAGCAGAATGTCTCAATCTGAACAGGTAACCTCAATTGCACCACGTGTAATTTAGGGTGGTTATCGTTAGGCACATGATTGAGAACTTGATTTGGTTTAGCAGGCAGACGGTGATTCGGTACCGGAGGGCAAAGTTGCAATTGAACTAGAGAACAGAAGACTCTTCTTGGAGGAGGAGTTAAAACGCATGGAAAAAGAAAAGGTTTGTGATGTTACATAGCGTTAAAAGGGTGTGCAGGATTAGAAAAAATGGCTGCCTGCTTCTAGAAGTGAATGGGCAGAGTTGCAGTAGGATAATCAACCTGAACGCAGGTGTGGCACTGTTTTTAGAACAAAGCAGATGTTTTTCTAATACTAGAAAATATCCAATATGTTAATGATGCATAATGAGACTTTTCATCTTGAGAGGCAGCCTGTTACTGTCACTTACACCGAGCTCTCGCCATCTAGTGAGGCATTGGACTTGGGTATGTGTAGCTGTGGTGTTTTTTTTTTTTTCTCCGTGTTAACAGGCCCTTTTTGTTTTTCCACCTAAAGTAGCTTACAAGGAGATTGTGTTCATTTCCACTTGTACAATCTCGTTAATGCCATATTTGTTCTTTCAGGACGCACTGAGAACAGAATTGGATTTTGTGTTGTCCGAATCTGCCAAAGAATCGGACCTCAAGCAACTAAGAAGAGATCTGGAAGAAAAAGAGAGGATGCTGCAGGAAACCATGGCAGAAAAGGAAACGCTAACAACTGAACTTGACGAACTGGATAAACAAAATCAGGAGACCATGCAGGTAACCTTAACAATTGTAGGATTTGGAGAATATTCACCCAAAATTAATATATCAAAGGATAACGTGGTGGAGTCTGCATTCTTGGCTCCAGTACTTTTAAAAGCATTTGACCCACCCTGAGACATCACTCAGACTTCAGTCACTCAGGTTCCTTGACCTTCTATTCTATGTAAAGCTTCAGTGATTTGTATGTTTATGATGTTTTAGAAGTATCTAATGATTGGCATTTGTGAATGGGTATGGTCGCTGTGTAATTTTTGAGGTCCAAGTTCCTGGACTCAACCATTGTGATTTTCTAAAATGTCTAACACATGTTAATTTTTTTAGGCATTCCCTTTAATCCTCTGTCACCCAGCTATTGGGTGAAAATATTTAAAATTATATATTCCACTGTTTCTATATTTTGTATGTGTTGTGTTTCCAAGTATCTTTAAACTTTTACTTAACTTGTATTCCAGCACTTGATACTTATGAAGGAGCAGCTATCAAAGCAGAAAATCGAGGCAGAATCCCAAATTGCTCACCTAACAATGCAAATGCAAACTGAAAAGGAGAAAATGATTTCAGAAAACAGCAGATTGCTACAAGAACTGGAGTTTGAGAACGAAAACCACAGCGAGCTGCAGACCAGCAAACGGCAGCTAGAGGTCCAGGTGAACGAAAAGCTGGAGAGGCTGAAGCAGTTGGAAGCAGTCAATGCAGACCTCATCATGGAGAGTAAGGAACTTAAAGAAACTCTAAACCAAGTCAAACAAGAGTTAGCCACAGCTAGAGAGGACTTGGAAGCCAGACACGAAAATCAAAATGACAGCGAGAAAGAAACCACGATTGTAAAACTCCAAAACCAATTATCAGAGGTGAAGCAGATGAAAGACGAATTGGAGAAGGAAATCTGTGATCTCAGGATGGAGAATGAGATGCTGCTGTCAACCCAAGAAAAGGCCAAACAGGAGTTGCAGGAAGTCGCCGCTCAGAGCAGCAAAGATTCTTTGGAGAAACAGACCTTGATTGAGGCTCTGAGGATGGAGAAAGGGAGACTGGAGTTGGAATTAAATCAGATGGAGACCCGGCTGCTGGAACAGGCTCAGGAGTATGAACGTACCATCAAGGAACTTTCCAATGCACAGAAGTTGGACACCACCACCTTACAACGTGAGCATGAGCGCCTTATTAAGCTCAATCAGGAGAAGGAATTCCAGATAGCGGAAGGTAAAAGGTCTTTGGAGCAAATGGAAATTGATTGTGAAGAAACTAAGGAGATGCTGACAAGTTCGTTAGAAGGACAGAAGCAGCTTACTGATATGATCAGAGAGAAGGAGACTTTTATAGAGGAACTTAAAGAAAAGACTCTGGAGATGCAAAGAGAGCTGAACCTGCACAGGCAAGCCTCTATAGAGTGTGACGTTCTCAAACAGACTATTGAGGAAAAGGAAAAAATGTTGGCCTCCATGAAGGAGGACAACAGCCACCTTAAAGAGGAGATCGAGAGACTGAAAGACCAGCAGAGCCGACCACAGCCAGTGGTGGAGCCAAAGACGCTGGACATCATCACCGAATTAGAGGCTGAGATAACGCAGCTGACGAAAGTGCGCAGTAATTATGAGGAAGAGCTGAAACTTCAGAAGAAAGTGGTAGAGAAACATAATCAGAGCACACTTCAGTTCCAGAAAACCTTGCAAGACAAAATTAAGGAAACTGATGAAATTAAATTGCAGCATAAGGAAATGGTAGACACTTATGAGAACCTCCTGTCGGAGAAAGACAGTGAGATCTCCAGCTTGCGACAGACGAATGAATTAATCAGCTCTCAGCTACAGAATGAGCATCTCATCCACACAGATTCCTCAGTCATTTTCCATGATACCAAGACACAAAACATTAATAATAGTGATAATGGTACAGAGAAACATGACTTGTCCAAAGTGGAGGTTGAACAGCTTGTGAAGGGCATCAAAGAGAAGGAGATGGAAATTAAAATGCTGAACGAAAAGAACATCACACTGACCAAGCAGATTGACCAGTTGTCCAAAGATGAAGTCGGAAAGCTTACTCAGATTATCCAGCAGAAAGACTTGGAGATACAAAATCTCCACGCCCGAGTGACCGCGGTGAATTACATGCAAGATGTAGTGTATCTCCAGCAGCAGATACAGGCTTATGCTATGGAGAGGGAGCAGGTTTTGGCTGTTCTGAGCGAGAAGACAAGGGAGAACAGTCAACTAAGGACAGAATACCACAAAATGATGGATGTGGTGGCAGCCAAAGAGTCAGCCCTCTTGAAACTCCAGGAAGAAAACCAGAGACTCTCACGAAGCCAAGAAGGTAGCACCCAAGACATGTTCAGAGAGACCATCCAAAATCTGTCTCGGATCATTCGAGAAAAAGACATTGAGATAGACGCCTTGAGCCAGAAATGTCAGACCTTGTTGACTGTCCTTCAGGCATCCAGCTCTGAGAACGGCAA
Source organism: Eleutherodactylus coqui (assembly GCF_035609145.1). Taxonomy (NCBI): domain Eukaryota; kingdom Metazoa; phylum Chordata; class Amphibia; order Anura; family Eleutherodactylidae; genus Eleutherodactylus; species Eleutherodactylus coqui. The sequence continues at coordinate 125,816,466 of NC_089842.1, forward strand.
TGAAATGGGAAGTGTTAACAGTAATCAGTTTGAGGAACTGCTGCAGGAAAGGGATAAGCTGAAGCAGCAGGTGAAGAAGATGGAGGAATGGAAGCAACAGGTGATGACCACCGTCCAAAACATGCAGCACGAGTCGGCTCATCTGCAGGAAGAGCTGCACAAGCTTCAGGGTCAGATAAGTCTAGATAGCGATTCCAACACTCGGCTGCAAGTAGATTACAATAACCTGATCCAGAGCTATGAACGCAATGAGAAGAAGCTCAATGGCCTCGGTGTAGAGTTGAGTAATGTGCAGAGCAGTATTGGAGAACTGAACAACACGAAAGAACAAATTCTTGGTCAACTTGACACCGTTAAACTGCAGGCAGGTAACTCTGCCACAATGACTGATATTGACCGTCCATTGGCTGCGTCTTCTGAATTAAAAGATGATCACATGGCCAGAGTTCTCCAAGAATGTGAACAGCTAAAAACCCAAATGCAGCAGAAAGATTCAACCATTAAGACACTTCAGGAAAACAATCAGCGCTTGTCTGACTCCATAGCTGTGACATCTGAGGAAGGCCGAAGAAGCCAGGAAGGGGCCATCCTGGAGCTGATGCAGGTTAAGGAGAGGAGTGAAGTCTTGCATAAGTCACTTAAAGAAAAGGACATCTTGATAAAGACCAAAGGAGACAAGTTAAACTCAGCCACTGAAACCCTGAGGAACAAAGAGAATGAGAATCAGCTCCTGAAGCAAGCGGTCACCAACCTGAAAGAGCGGACTCTGATCCTAGAGATGGACATCAACAAGTTGAAGGAAGAGAATGAGAAGGTGATGGCCAAAGAAAAGGAGAAAGAAAGTGAATTCCGAGCTTTGCATGAGACCAACATGCAGTTCTCAATGCTGTTGCGAGAGAAGGAATTTGAGTCCAACTCCATGAAGGAAAAGGCTTCAGCTCTCGAGAACCTTCTTAAGGAAAAGGAGCAGGTTAGTTTGCAAAGCTAAATTCAGAATTCTGGTTTCTTGCTGCCAAGTGAACAGAGCATTATGTGAGCTTAGATATCACGCCACGAGAACACCTCATGGTGGGTCCCATATCTGTCAGCAGTGCAGCGCTTGTTAAGAAATTTGAAAGCATATTTGGCAGTGACTGGAGACGGCTACAGGAGATGACATTAATATTGGTACAAAAACAGCGAGGCCATTCGAAATCACAGCATTTTACTGCGATTTTTGTGTGACGTTTTTGAACGCATGGTACAGTGTTTGACAGAGCTTTTTAACGCACTCCATCATTGTGATGGGGTCCGTTAAAAAAAATTTCAAAAACGCTGAAAAATGGAACAGACAGTGCTCGAAAATCGCGGCATCAGAGCGCTGGTCTGTGAGGCCCCATTGAAATTAGTGGCGGTGTTGTACCACGGTTAGCTTGGCACTCGGGACGCCACACTAATCGCAGCAAGTGTGAGAGCTGCCTAAGGCTTCTTTCACCTGAGTAATAATTTCTGTTTGGCTTTGTCGTAGGAGCTAAACAATGTAAATAGCAGAACCGCCAGAGCCAGCACATGCTGTACCCAAACGTTACTTGATGGACCCTATGTAGTCACAGTGGCAGAAAAATTCCTAAAGAGACCTATAAGGAATCACCGAAAGGAACCACTAGTTAGAAAACATAACTTTTAGTAATTTTCATTAAAATAACAAACACGTGTATTTTTTAATTTATGTGACTACATTTCATCACAGGTTTCTATATAACATGGTTGAATTATGACACCCCTATTGTGACAACAAAGCAAGTATCTCTTCTACACTGCCACTTGATAAACGGGTGTCAAGGTGGCTATTCAGGGTGCAACCCAGTTACCATTTACAGTGAAATCAACTGGATCCCCAATAGTCCACCCAATATCTCTGTTCATTCAATCTCACATACCGTGACATAACCAGCACCGTTCTCTGATGAGTATGTCCATTAAATCACATCCCATTATTCGCTGGGTAGCTCAGACATATCCGCATATAGTAAGTATAACTCCCTTTCTAATGTTCACCCTTAGGGAAAATATATCCTAAATGTACAGTCCTTTTCAGATAAAGGGAGTTATACTCACTATATGCGGATATGTCTGAGCTACCCAGCGAATAATGGGATGTGATTTAATGGACATACTCATCAGAGAACGGTGCTGGTTATGTCACGGTATGTGAGATTGAATGAACAGAGATATTGGGTGGACTATTGGGGATCCAGTTGACTTCACTGTAAATGGTAACTGGGTTGCACCCTGAATAGCCCCATTGACACCCGTTTATCAAGTGGCAGTATAGAAGAGCTAATCGCTGTGTTGTCACAATAGGGGTGTCATCATTCAACCATGTTATATAGAAACCTGTGATGAATTTTAGTTACATATAAATAAATTTTTTTTATAACTAGTGGTTCCTTTTGGCGATTCCTTGGTGGACCCTATTGACTGTTCTAGAATTTGTTGGGCTATCAGCATGTTGGCCTCCGGTCTCCCGGACAATATAGTGCAGTGTGCTTTGCTGTTTTATCTGGGATTCTATGGCAGATCTATAGCAGAGGCTCTGAATGGACCCTTCGCTGCAAATCTGAATACGGCTTAATGCAGAGTATTTGCAAAACTGCTTCTTTATGTACGTTAGCCTGGTAAGATTTCCCATAATATATTATTTCTCTAGAAGGAGGCTTTGTGGGGGAATTATTCCTCTGTTCTAATAATTATGTAGTGTCACTGGAAAATCTCTCCGACCTTGCCGTTGTCCAGTCCATGAAGCAGTCGGAGTGATTCTGCATTATTGCCCTCCGATTTCTCTTCTTGTTTCACAGGGGAAGGCCGGTGAGTTGAACCATTTGCTGAATGAGGTGAAATCTATGCAAGAGAAGGCCGTTCTGTTCCAGCATGAGAGGGACCAGGTGATGCTGGCACTCAAACAGAAGCAGATGGAAAGCGTCGCCCTGCAAAATGAGGTTGGTGACCTGTGAGCAGGGGCGCAACTATCGTGGTTGCAGGGGGTGTGACCAGGTGTGGAGTGAGAGGGGGTCCCGCCAGATACAATTAGTGGCAGGACTATGAGTGCAGTACCTGTGACGTCCCGTCCACATCAACGCAGTCAGCCAGCAGGTAATAATTGTGAGTGCCAAACCCGACACAGTGCAGCCATAGGAGAGGAGGAGGCAATTGCAGTGCAATGCCGTGGTCATCATCCTGACCCCAGCTAAGCTTCGCAGGAAGCAACAGGTGGGTTGAGGCGAAAAATGGAGGACTCTTGAGTTCGTGTGGAATGTCACCTGATCCGTGTATCTGGGTGTGGCAGCGCCTACCCTGAGGAGAACCCAACACCCTGTTGATGACAGACAGAAAGCTTTAGGCACACATGCACTGTCTGGAGTCCTCTGGACTGTCTCTTGGCGCAGACAGCACACTCCCCGGGGCCGGGCCTTCTCCCTGCCGGCAATTATAAATGTATTAGTACTACAAAATCCCCCCCCCTCCCGAGCATGCTCGGACAAGAATGCAGTTGCTTGAGAAGAGCAAGGCTTGCTCGAGTAACTGACTTATCTCTATTTCTGCACCTTGATTGGAGTCACCTATGGTAAATTCAGTTGATTAGACATAATTCTAAAAAACACACCGTTGTCTATATAAGACCTCACAGCTCACAATGCATATCAGAGCCAAAATTAAGCCACGAGGAGGCAAGATCGGTCTGTAGAGCTCAGAGACAAAATGTACCAAGCTCTCAAACATTCTGTATTCACAATTTCCACATTATGAGGTGTTAAGTGATGAATGATGGGGAAAAACTTTAATTTTTTTAAATTTGCACGAGGCCACAACAGAACAAATGTAATTAAAAATAATAACAATAATAAAGGGTCTGAAGACTCTCTGGATGTATTATATGTACCACAGAAAATCTACAATGCTTTCCACAAAAAACAAGGCCTTAAACAAAAAAAGGCAAAATGAAAAAAGTATGCTGTAGTTCTTAGAGCCGAAATTGTCTTGTGTTTTTTTTGTTTTTTTTAAGCGGTTGAACGTCATTTGCAAAAGCCTTTTCTACAGAAATGTAAAGGGCCATTCCATACGAATACATTTATGACCATGGCTTTCCAGTGTACTACATCTGTCTCTGTCCTTCTATTTAGTTGTTGGATCCTTCGTATTCTATTAAAAATATTTGTAATTTTTTTTCCCTAGGTCCAGCATTTAAGGGAAAAGGGGCAACGTCTGAACCAGGAGCTAGAGAGGCTGCGCAATCACCTGCTAGAGATGGAGGACTCTTACACTCGCGAGGCACTGGCGGCGGAGGACCGAGAAACTGAGTTAAAGAAGAAGGTGTCCGTTCTAGAAGAGAAGCTGCTGTTCTCATCCAGCGCTGTGGAAACGGCCAGGTGATTGTCGCTCTCTGTAGTCGCGCTTTATTAGTTGTGGTACATTCCAAGCATTTGCTGATTACATGTATATTGTGTTTGCAGTCATCAGGCTTCAATCCAGGTGGAGTCTTTGCAGGAGCAGCTGAACCTCGTCACCAGGCAAAGAGATGAAGCTTTGCTCCAATTTAACATGTCTCAAGAGCAAGTCAAGCAGTATGCACTGTCACTGAGCAACCTGCAGATGGTGCTAGAGCAGTTCCAGCAAGGTGAGACCATCTGTAAAAACCAGGCACCCATTGATGAGAAGGGGTCACTGTTGGCTGTGCTCTTGTCATAGACCCTTGATATCAACAGTGACCGCAAAAGACTGACAGCTACCTAAAAAATTGCAATAATGCAAGAAACCTAAAGTTTGATAGGAAAGGCAAATTTGCATTACTTTTGAGTTTCTGCTTTGTTCGTTCCTATGGAAATAAAGCCCAATATAAGCTCATATAATGTAACGTTCGATAACTTTCTAGCATACTTGGCGTTTTCATTCCTCCCCATTTTCAAGATTTCTGCTTGCTGTCAGTGAATGGAGGAATCTTTATTTTCAACCTGGGGTTGTAACGTGTTGCTGCGGTCTTTAGGTAGCAGAGGATTTTCTAGATTGTAGCAAACCTTCAGCTGTGTTAGAAGGACAGGTTTCAGACTCTGAATCTTATCAGTGAATGTTTTTCTTTACTTTCAGCTAGCCGAAGTCTTATGGGGAGTTAGAAAGTTGCAGAGCATTTTATTGCTCAATGTACTTGGTTACAGAAACCCCGTTGTAGTGAAGCAGCATTACATAGGATTACATGGGCTTTATATGGTAATTGCCATCTTCTTATTTTTCAGAGGAGAAAGCCATGTATACAGCAGAGTTAGAGAGACACAAGAAGCAGAATGCAGAGTTCAGGCTGAAGGTGGAAAGAATGGAAGATAAGATTGTTTCACTACAGGTAATACATGGTTATGTATACAGAAATGTGTGCGGGTCAAAGTTTAAAGGGTTAAATAAGATCACTTCACCATGACAATCACAGCTGAAAGATGGCACCTTTTAGTTTACACATTTGAAGAGCAACTCTGGCAAACATGCACTTTTCCATCCCTGCACCCCTCACCTGATTGCCTGTCACACTCTGGAGTTCTCTATATATTGCAGTCACCGCCATGCAGTGCAGCTTTCTGTCTGACACACCATATTAATGCTGAGATTTCTCCCTATCTTTCCCTATTCTGTACTATCAATCTCATGATGCCTCAGCATACCATCAGATGAGCAGCCTGAGACTGTACCATCTCTGTCTGCTGGGAAGACACTGCCATTGCATTCTGTATTCACATAAATAAGTTACAGACCTTAATTATACAGTCAGGAGGATGAGCTCTAATCTCAAAGTAGAAGTGAAATCATGGCAGCAGTACAATAAAAAGTTCATACACCCATCAGGGTGTTTTTCTTTATTCCCCGTATATCATAAGGATGCGACGTTTCGACCCCTTACATGAGTCTTTGTCAAGCTTGATAAAGACCCATATAAGGAGTCGAAACGTCGCAGCCGTGATTTCACTTCTACTTTGCGATATCTTTTGGATTTGGATCCGATCCATTCACTGGCGTGCAGGAATTTCTCTATTGGAAGAGACCTCTTCATATTTGGATATCGTGGAGTGCTGCTGGGGTCTAGCCTATTTAAGATGAGCTCTAATCTGTTATGCCTGTGTGATCATCAGAAGTAACTGTAATAGGAGTGTCTGTGATCCCCTCTAAAGAGTTTCTATGGTAGGGTTCATCACATATGTATTATGCTGACTGTAAACCTGATTAATTTGAGAATTCATAAACCCAAGTAAATCGGAGCTGGGCAGAATTGCGATCACATGACCATCTGAGGAGGAAGCAAGAAATTTCAGATAGAAAGGAATAATTAACCAAGGTAATACTAGCTGATTTGTATATGAGTGGCCCTTTAATCATAGAATATGCGAGTACTGCCTCTAGGCATATAATGAAAATTGTTCAATGTCTGGACAGAGCTATAATAGAGGATGTATATAAAGGATCAGTACAGAATACGTAATGTTATGTGCACAGACTCAACTAGCAGAATAGTGAGAGCAGCTCTGGAGTATAATATAGGATGTAACTTCGGAACTGTACAGGATAAGTAATATATGTACACAAACTCCACCAGCAGAATAGTGAGTACAGCTCTGGAGTATAGTACAAGATGTAACTCAGGATCAGTACAGGATAAGTAATGTAATGTATGTACATAGTGACTCCACCAGCAGAATAGTGAGTGCAGCTCTGGAATATAATACAGGATGTAACTCAGGATCAGTACAGGATAAGTAATATAATGTATGCACACAGTGACTCCACCAGCAGAATAGTGAGTACAGCTCTGGAGTATAGTACAAGATGTAACTCAGGATAAGTAATATATGTACACCTTTTTAGAATCTTGTGTGAAATCAACTCATATGAAAAGCAGTCACCAGATGTGAACAAGTGCCATGCGAGGCATGGCAACCATAGACTGACAACCTGGTCAATGACTATGCTCTACATTACCAAAAATGATCTCTGTGCCTCTGTTACCAGATAATCATTGCCAACTGTATTGTATACATTTTACCCAATACTTTAGGTTTCAGCTGCAAGGATTTAATAAATAATAATGCTCATCCTCTGCCCTAGGAAAGCTTAGATGAAGCAAATGGCGCCCTGGAGGCAGCTTCACGCCTTACTGAGCAGCTGGACCTAAAAGAGGAGCAGATAGAAGAACTGAAGCGACAAGGTAAGTGCATTATGTTAATGCAGTTGCTAAATAATTCTGGCAAATCGTGGGAGTTCTTTAAATTTATGAAGGAACCAGTACTTACCTGTAGTAGTGACATTCTCTATTCTGAGCTGGGATTGCCCACTCCTAGACTGGGATAGTGACACATGAATAAAGAATGGGTGTGGTTTCACTAATGTCACTGATTTCAAAATATTGTGCAGAAAAGGGGATTAAAAGTGTTTTCTGGGACTTATCCTGAAGTTGATTGCGGTACCTGCTGTCCTGGTCAAAACAGACAGTTCGGTTCATAGCGAAGAAGCCCATGTTGGATTTGCTTCTGGGTCACTTAAAAGCAGGCGTAGCTCCCATTGAATTTAATGCTTGCCAGGTTATGGGGGGGGGGGAGAGGCTGTTGCATGGGTGTCACTGGAGAGCATGGCCTGCTGCAAATGGTTGAAAGCGTTACCGCAAGAGCAGTTTGCAGCTTGTTCAAGTAGTATCTGATTCTGTCCGTGACAAGTTAGTTCAGGCGCAGCATCGTACAGTATTTATAACCATCCATTTAGTGACTGGTGGGGTAAAATATTACTACTCCATATAACAGCTGTGAAGTTAATTTGCCTCCAGGTGACTAGTTGTTCTCCACAGCGTCCAGTGTTATGCTTGGTTCTTGGTCATAATTCCTTTGAATGTCTCCATTCAATTTTTTCTTCACTCCTTTTGCTGAAAGTCCTCCTTCCCAGAAAGGCGGTGTCTAACACCCTGGCGTCCTACACTGATACACTGTAACAATCAGTCAGACCAGGAGAGAGCGTTGTGCTGCTGTGCTCGGAGTATTATGTATACCAGCTATATTTGTAGACCCTCAGCTGTGAGAAGTATTGGGTTATATCATGATGTATCTACTCACTGATCGGAAGTAGAGATCTTGAGATGGTGAGAAAAAGTTATTTATATTAATCGCCATTCGTTTCGATGTTGGAGGCTCTGTTTGGGGACTCGCAGATCCGTCCAAAAATGCTGGATGAAATGGTCCAGCAGATGTGCGGTTTCATCCAGGAAAATGACTGAGTGCAGAACAGAAGCTGGATGGACCCTCTTATAGTCAAAGGGCTCCAGCACTAATCGGTTCCATCATAGGATAGTGCTGTTCCTCAGGAATTCAATGTCCCTGCTCCCATAATGGAGCCAAAAGCTGGAAATACAAATGCAGATGTAAACTTTAACAAAACCTTAACATGACCAACACAATTCTTAAAGGGGTTGTCCCGCGCCGAAACGGGTTTTTTTTTTTTTTTTTTAAACCCCCCCCCCCCCCCGTTCGGCGCGAGACAACCCCGATGCAGGGGTTAAAAAAACAACCCGCACAGCGCTTACCTGAATCCCGGCGGTCCGGCGTCTTCATACTCACCTGCTGAAGATGGCCGCCGGGATCCTCTGTCTCCATGGACCGCAGGGCTTCTGTGCGGTCCATTGCCGATTCCAGCCTCCTGATTGGCTGGAATCGGCACGTGACGGGGCGGAGCTACACGGAGCCCCATTCAGAAAAGAAGAAGACCCGGACTGCGCAAGCGCGGCTAATTTTGATAACTTCTGTATGGCTCATAATTAATGCACAATGTACATTACAAAGTGCATTATTATGGCCATACAGAAGTGTATAGACCCACTTGCTGCCTCGGGACAACCCCTTTAAGTTTTACAAATTATCTTTTCTAACCCTGCACAACATAAATGTTTGTCATGCAGATATGGACTGCTTTATGGAGCTGACTCTAATCTATACCCAGCAGGTGCTGGCTGTGGGAAACCACTGACTTTCATCAACAAAGGTCGCAATCGGAGCTACCTCAGCCACTTAGATGCTGCTGTCAATACTGACCCCAGCATCTAAGCCATTAGAGCGTCTGGAAAAAGGTTGAATGAAGTGTGTTTAAAAAATCAAATGTACCCCAAAATGGTGCAAATTAAAATTACAGCCCTCCCACCGGGACATAGGTTGAAAAATAAAAAAGGCTTGTTTCAGAATATGCTGATAGAAAGTAATTAATTGGAAGTGTTATTTATTTTTAAAAAATTGTAAAAAGTAAAGTATGAATTTGATTATCGCCATAATCGTACTGACCTGCAGGAAAAAAAATCAACATGTTTTTAACACCACGCTATAAACCCCATAGAAATAAAAACCCCAGAAACAATGGCGCAGTCACTTTTTTTCCCCATTTCACCCCACTTGGGGGGGAAAAGAGGGACTTTTTTTTTTTATACATCATATAGTAAAATAAATTATGGCTTTTGCATAAAATTTGCTTGTTGAGAATCATGGAAGGGTTGATGTTTTAAATGCTCTGGAAATTCAGAGAATATCTAATGCAAGAAAACTCGTTGGATCCACTCTAGTCCTCCAAACATCCAGGAATAGGCTTTATCTATTAAATGACTGCAATGCGAGGTATATGTTAATGGGTTTGTCCTAGCTCCCCCTGCCATAAAAGAAGAAATAGGCATATACTTTCCTCTGCCCACTGTTTCCCGTGCTGCTGCCCGATCCTCACTCCCATTGTTTGTTTACAGGCTGTAGTCCTACCTGTTTATGGGACGTCACAGGCGGCTGCAGCCAATGATAGAGCTCAGCACTCGATTGTTCACGTCTGTCATTGTCTGCAGCAGGCAGGCTGTGGCAGCCTATAAATGTGACGTCATAGGGAAGACCTTAAGCAGCGGCTAAGGACATAGTGGGGGAAAGTGTATATATACCTATTTCTTGTTTTATTGCAGAGGGAACTGTTTTTTTCTTTTCTTTTTAATAAAAGATCTCTGACAAGCCCTTTTAAAAGGAGCAAGTTGTCCAAATGTGTATCTTTATGGGTAAGTGGCTTAATACCCCCAACCTGGTATCAAGGGTCTTGCAAGTTTCTTGAATAGGGGATGTGTAATTGCTTCTAATGCCACTAGTTGGATAATTGGTGAAGTGTTGGGCTATGCTCACACTTGTGTTCAGAGCTTCCGTCACAGATCCGTCTTGAAACGCCAGATGAAAAGTATGTCGTACAGGACATTTACATCCAGTAAAATGTTGGACAGCTGAATGGACCCCATTTACAGTCAAAGGGGTCGGTTCGGTTCCGTCACAAAGCAGATCATTCTGCCAGGGGATTCCCCTTTTCTGCTCCCATATTGGAGCAGGAGACCAGAATCGCCGAACATAGATGTGATTATAGCCTTCTCCTGGGTATGAGCTCTGGATATTTATGAGGTAGTAGTCCGGGTTAGGTTATCAATATCTCTGTGTATGATATGGTGCACTACATTTTTGTGTTTGCATAGTCTCAAGGGGGGTATGCTTATTCTTAGACTCCATTTAGTACTTTTGCAGTTTTATTATATGTCTTGTGTCCGTGTATGTTTTATTAATTTTGTTATAAAAATGTATATGAATAATAATAAAAAAAAAATACGGCTTTTGAAAAGCGGGACAGCAAAACTAGAACTGGCTAGTTATTAAAGGGTTAATGCATTCACAACTAGAATGTTACACCTGTCCTTGGAGAGGGTGATATGGACCATGCTGGTATAACTAGGTATCTCCTGGTACATAATTGTATATAAACAGCCATTACAAATCACCAGAGACAGCGTGTAGGTAGGACACGTAGAAAGTAGATGGGTTGATTGCTATACACCATACTGATACAACACAAGGTATGCATATAATACCGTTTCCCCCAAAAATAAGCCCTGCCCTGATTTTCAGGGAGGGTTTAAAATATAAGCTTTACTTCGAAAATAAGCCCTAGCTACACTACATGAAGGGGAAAAAAAAAAGCACCCCTCACCTAGCCGTTGCCGTTTGGGTCTATCCCGCTGGGCTGCGGCACTCTGGCAGGCTTCTCAGGATGCCGACAAAGCATCTCTTGCTGGTGACGGGGCTTGAATACCCTGCCTCCAGACAGTGATTGCTCTGATTGGTTCAGGAGCTCCGCCTGAGCCAATCGCAGCTATTCATTGAATGACATTATTGAATGGCTGTGATTTGGTTTATCGAGAGCTGGTTTTGATTGGCTGAAACCAATGAGAGCAATCGCTTGCTGGAGGTGGGGTATTCCAGCACCAGCAAGAAATGCTCAGCCAGCATTTTACGGAAGCCTACAGGAGCACCGCAGCCCAGCGGGAGGGATCTGAACGGCAACTTCTAGGTGTGTATAAGACACCCCCTGAAAATAAGACCCTGTGCCTCTTTTAGGGCAAAAATTAATATAACAGTGTCTTATTTTGGGGGAAACATGGTATATTTAGGTGTATATGTTTTTATTTATGAAGTATATATTTATACATGTAGGTTCAGTGAAAACTCATTGAAAAATGATCAAAGAAGGTGGCCAGTATACACGATACATGTTGAACTGACCATTTCGTGTTAGAAAACCTGACCTGGCTAAAGGTGCCTTCACACTTGCGAGAAAATTGCGCCTTTTTTGAGCGATGCAAGGCAAGAGGGAGTGAAAACGCTGCATTATGAAACCAATGATTTTCAATGGTTTCCTTCACATTATTTTATATATTTTTTTTAAACGCATATCCTGTCTTTCTGCATTTTTGCATGTTTTTTTTTTTTTTTTTTATCTCCTGTGTTTCCCTATGGAGCCTTTTTTTTTTGTTGCATCGCCAAACTCGAACCTGCCATCTTGCTGCGATGTGTTTTTTAACATTAGAAATTCCTATTGACTTGGGTTTAAAAAGTTGCGGCAAAAACGCTTGAGAAAATTGAAAGTGGCAATGTCGCGATCGCCAGTGTGCAGCAGCCCTAAGGAAGCTGTGTTTTAGGCCATGGTCACACAGGGCGGATTGCCGGCCGCAGCGAAAAACCGCAACATTTCTGCCGGGAGAACTGCGGCGGCTTTGAAGCGGCCCGGCCGCTCGCTCTTCCGCTGCGGCCGGCACTCCCATAGAGGAGAGCGCGGCCGCAGCGGAAAAAAAAGACATGCTGCGGCCAGCAAATCCGCGCTGCAGCAGCGGCTTCTGTCGGCTTAGCTGCAGCGGATTTGCCGTCCCGTGTGGACGAGATTTCTGAGAAATCTCGTCCACATGGCTGGCTAATCCCAGGATTAGCTGCTGCATGCGGATTTGCCGCGGCGAAAATCCGCATGGAATTTCCGCGGCAAATCCGCCCCGTGTGAACCCAGCCTTAGGGAGGTTGAATATGTAGATATATAGTAAAATATTCTTGTCCGTCAGTATTTTGTGGCTACTCACTTCAGTCACTTACAGTCTGTGAGAGCGGATCATGGCTGGATGCGGGAGAGGAATCATGTAACCTAAAGCCTCTGGTGGAGCCCTTTGTTGGGGTGGCTCCTTGAGTCTGCTGTACTGGCTGGCAGCGGTCCATGGTAACAGGCCATATTATATTTTACCCTTCCTGCCATTTTTTGAATATTTTGTACAGATTAGATTAGATTGGCTTCTCGCTCCTCGTAGGGCACTAATTGTTATTTCTGTGACATTCTGCTGCACAAGTGTTGACATTACTATAAAACGTTCCCATATTCCAAACACATTAGGTTGACTAGACGGGAAATTCCGTAATATAAATAATGTTTGTTCTCCGAGCAAATGAATGAATGTTGGGGCACATGCTGGCCGCATTCACTGAGCGGGCCAAAAACATTCACAGTCTAGGGGAATCCTGTGTATTAAGTGTTTTCATGCTGCCCCTACCCATCTGTAATGGGATATAAAACTAGGCCCCAAAATCCCCCCTGTGGGGAGGGGAACCCACTTGGCTTCATATAAAACTTTTATAATAGTTTTTTTTGCTATGTCTTGCTACCATTTACAATATAAATCTTTTTGAAAAACTAATTTGTCATATTTTGAGACACCGCTTTATTTTACATCCCTGTATGGTAGCTGTGTGAAGACTTGCTTTTTGCCATGTGAGCTCTAAGTTTTATTGGTGTCATTTTGTGATACATTTGTTTTCATGTTATCATACAGGTTGTTACAATATAAATGTGTGTGTTTTTGTTTTTTTTACAAAAATTTAAGGCCTTATTCACATGAACGTTGTGACTGTTTTGCCATGATAAAACGTCAGCCGATGTTCGCTGCCATCTGAAGCGTTGGATTCCAATGCATTTGTTCAGATGAGCAATTTTCTGACACATGAAATCGGCCGGCTGGAAAATATAGCACATACGCTGCCCATTCTGTCTGGCCGCTTTTACGGATGGTTGAAAAGATCGGTCTTGCCTTATCTTTTGGCCGCGATCAGCCGGCAGCTCCCATAGAAGCCTATGGGAGCTACCGGCAAGGGGAGGGACTTTAGCAGAGGCTCGCGCTGCTAAACTCCCTCCCACTTCCCTCCTCCTCCTTTTGCCGGCAGCTCACATAGAAGCTTACGGTCATGTGAATGGGCGAGAAAACGTGAGATTTAGCCGCAAATTGGTCGTAGCTTCCTCTTGTTCATGCGATTTTTGGCAGCGATGCAGGTGGCCAAAAATCGCAATGCCAGTGTGTCATAGGGGACCAATGGGTTGACAGAGGGAGTTCCCCTCTCTTTGTCTAACTGCTTAGATGCTATGGTCGCAGCTGACCACAACTTGTAGCAATTGAAATATTGCAGGCAAGTTTTAGAACTGGGTCAGGAACTCTATCTTTTCTCCTTAGGGTGAGCACCTAGGAGGTGAGTGAGGGAGGAGACTTATAAGGCCATTCATGCTCCTCTGGCTAATATGCAAATTAGGGAGATGGAACAATACCTCTGCGCCGCCACCTATTGGAAGGCAGCATTCCTGCAAGTTTTAGCACTGTAACACAGCCAGCACCTGCTGTATATGGAGCGGACACAACTTTTGAGCCCACGCCATAAACTCCCTTACAACGTCTGCTGTAAATATACTGTGGATGTCATGAAGGGTTAAAGAAGGGGAGCGGCTGCCTTTTTTTTTTTTTTCTTTTTTCCTTGCTTGATTGTAAGCCAGAATTGCTGATTTCTTTTCAAGGTGTGGGATGGAGTCTGCGAGAGCTGGAAGTGCTCAGGAGCCAGACACGCGCTGAAATACTATAACTTTTGACACTTGCATAGGCCCCAGCGACCAGGGCACCCCGTCATTCACCACCCTTGTCCGTGGCCGTATCTGGTATTGCAGCGCAGCCCAATACAAGTGAATACCCATCGCATCTCATGAATGGCTTCTAGGGTAAAAATCATGTCCTCCCTTTTTTATAATCCCCTACAACCTCTGCAGCAACATTGCCTGCGGAATGATGCAGTGGTAAAGGAGCACCAGTCTATGGAAATCGTGTATTTTAGGTTAATAACCGCTAATTAATAGCCACATAACCTCACGACAACCTCCCCTCAATGGACCACCTCGTTCTTCCAATCTTGACCCTTTCAGTCGGGTTACAGTTGCCCTGGCAGGAGCTCCAGTCCACATGGCGCAGTTATGGTGTGTTCACACATTGCAATCTGCCTGTAAAACCGCAGCAGAAATCCGCAGCTATTTTACTGCAAATCCGCATGTGACTTTACCCCGGTCAATGGGCAAAATCCATGTGCGGAATTTCGATGCGTTTCGTTGAGGATCCATCACTTCATCATGTGGATTCATACGGAAACGCATCTGTGAAAAGCTGAGCGTCATTGACGTGGTCGTGATCGCTACTTCCCATGGACAATGGGCATCATGTCAGGAGCAGGTCTAGTAGACCTTCATGCGGGCACCTTGTCTGGAGCCAGACGTTTGTTTTGTAGATCCACCAGCACTTTCCTAGTTGGAGAATGTCTGATAATCTGGCACCTTAGTGGACCTCAGCTTGTCGGATTATTGGACTTTTTCTGTTTTAGGATGTATGCAGAAGCGGTTGATAATTCTCTTTCTAATCTGCAGACTTCAGTCTGATTTAGCAGTGAGAGAGTTACTTCCTGCTTTAGACGTTCAAAAAAAAAAAAAACCTATTGAAATCGGTCCCAAATGCATTCTCAGACACAGGCGCAGCCAAATCTCGTGAAGCATTTCTTTATGGACGTGCTGGCAGCCGGCTGGATTCGCACAGAGACCCAGCTTTGCCAGTCGCACTTTTCTGAATTGCCTTAAATGGTTAACAAATTGATCCTGACCATTCCTAATCTTTGCTGTTTCCAAGTCCAGATCCCCCCCAGACGCCGGCCCCAGCCAAAACTTTTTTTTTTTTTTACTGCAAAGTAAAAATCTCTTTTACCTGAAGCCAGCCTGAGCCAGAACCTGTCGTGTATCGAAATGACTGCTGGGGGCACACAAGACCCCTAGGGGTGGGGCAGTGACTATCTGCACTCCTCCTCGTACTTCAGCCTACAGCTTGACACCTACCCCTTCCCCCAGTCTATTGGGGTGCTTTTACATGTAATAATAATGGTTCACCCGAAACAATGTCACCATTTGCTCATCCGCTTCGGCAATCAGTTTACGACAAAGATAAATCGCTTGTGGGCTTTTTTTTAACTTTTACAGAATTGTTCAGTTTTGCTCCATCCTCTTTTCTTGGCGGTCAGCTGCCGGACCCCTACTGGTGCTGAGGTTGAATGACTCCTAGCATTGGTTCTGTGGGAGAGCCGACCACATTTGTGCAACCATCTCTTCATTGTCCATAACGCCATGTGGATATGAATGGGTGTCATCTCTGCATAAACGCCAGCAGTGGAAACTGCTCCAGGACCCCCAATGTGTCGTACATCCTATGCAACTGTGGTCTCCAGCTATGGTGAAACTACATAGAATCCTGCACTGAGCAGGTTGTTGGACCCGATGACCCCGGAGGTCCCTTCCAACTCTACCAGTCTAGGATTTTACATCTCTCAGCATGTTGGGGGTTTCAACCATTAAGTGGGCTCTGTTTGATTCTTACAGAGGACCAACTCCGCTCTATGTAAACCTCAATGGGCGCCCCTGTAATGCATGCACAACCCAAATGCCCTAGAGGAAGAACCACATTCTGCATTCTGGTGTCCCTAGATGCACCTATAACTAAAGAAGAAGATGGCTTATTCACTTTGTGGTTCATATTTTTGCGGTCTGTCCATTGGATGACACACGGACCCATTATAGCCGGTTAGACGATACACACATAAACCGATGGGCCGTGTGAAAAAAAGATTACATGCACACTATTGTGCAAGTATTCTGGTTGTTTTCATGGTCAAGACTAGGCAGATGTACGCTCTCCGTTATCTTTCACTTCTGAATTTGCGGATGGCACATGGGCTTGCCAATGTGAATTTACCCTTAAAGGGGTTGTAGTAGGATCACACGTTCTCCCCAGTCCGCAGGATAACTTGCTGATGGTTGAAGTCTCACCACTGAGACCCCACTGATCTCTGTTTGTTACTGCGGGGTTGTTTCTTTCCCCACAGTGACATCAGAATGAATGAAGTATGTGCAGCCGGCGCTCCATTCATTTCAATGGAGTTTACGAGAATATCTGAGAGCTTGCCACTCGGCTATGTCCGCAGTTCAGTTGAAAATGATTGGATTGTCAGCGGACCTGCACCACCAGCATTCTATTCAGTCTCCTCACTGCGGACCTCTGTTCTTGGGATCAATGGTGAGACCTCCATCCGTTGATCAGCACGTTATTCTGTGGATAACTTGTGTTCCTGGTAAAACCCCTTTAAAATTGGCACATGACACATCTCAGCACTGATTTTCTTTTACTCATACCACTAAACTCTTGGACCCTCGTATGATTGACTCGTCTAGACGCTGATATCTACATATATGGAGCAGGCATCTGCCTATATGCGTTCTCACACTTTGGGTGGAGAATCCATGAGGGAATATTTAAGGTCATTTACTAATTGGAAGAACAACATTCCACGTCTTCTGGAAATTCAAGAAAAACAATGCCGTCTGCTCGGCCCCTTCCCCTTCAGTATACCTAATAGTTTCTTGGATCGCGTTGGCGATACTTTGTGATGTGGAAAGCAGATATCGTTAATAAGAGCAGTTCTAAGAGGGGAGGGGGGAGGGGGGGGCTATCCTCTGCAACGCGCCCGTCAGTAACTGTATAATATGCTTGTATTTCTTCAGGTGACCTCAAGCAGGAGATGCTGGACGATTCTCAAAATAAGCTGATGAGCCTACTGAACAGCACAGAAGGGAAGGTTGACAAGTAAGTGACTTCTTCCTGCAGCACTGGATGCAAGATATATGGTGCCAAACACAGCAACCATGTAATATTTGTGAGGGTTAGTAAACCTCTGTACACTTTAGCGTAATATTTAGTCTTTTGTGACTTTGTGCACAAGAGTAGTGCTGATGTTGCTTTCCATCAAATGCTCTTCTCCATTTACACTCAAAGCTGCATTCAGGCTTCTGCTGGTTGTCGCCGTTTGACAAACATGGAGCTCTTGCTGGAAAAGCAGATCCCTATTCTCTAATCTTGAATATTAGCAGCTGTTAACCCTTTCCAATCTACTGTCTGACGTCTGCCTACATTCTAATTGAAGCTTGTACAGCTCCAATGTCAGAAGACGTCCGACAGGATATTATTAGTCTATTGCCATCCACTCCGCTGTCGGAGCCTCTCTGGCGCACACACACTGGCTTTAGCCAGCAGATGGCACCGTTGTATAACAGCAAAAAGAGAAAGCCTTTTAGGAAACCCTGAATCCAAAATTGGATTGGAAAGGGTTAATGTTACATCTCTCATGGTGCTGCCCAGCACAGACCCTGAACCAGCAGAGGGGCCTGTAAGAGCAGAAATCCTGAAGACCAGGAACAAGGAACTCAACCGACCTGTGACTGCAGCTTTCGATGTGATTGGAGCACAAGACATTATATAATTTAAGATCAATACGAGATAACTAAAGCAAAGGCTTTTCAGTTGTTCAACTTTTCCAATAGAGGTAAAGGAATGTTCAGCAGTCGAGCCAAGATCATAATGTGAATGTATAGCCTGCGTCCGGTGGACAGGTTTGCATATCCCTGCAGGGTTCAGACCCTGATGATGTCGCACTGGGCTCTTTCTGTATAGCTGATGTCATTATTTCCCTGTGGTGAGATCTGAGAGATATTAGACAGATCTCTTGAAGACCTCGATAGCTGCGGGCACTGACAATTACTTCCACATGTGGAGCGGGAGGCTCTTGTAAACTGACTGCAAAACAACAAGGTTCATTGTTAAAACAAGAGACACAACCACTTATCTAATCCCAGTGGGACCGGTATGATGATGATGTCCTCGTTACTATAATCTCAGTATTATGGATACACAGGACAAATCTCGCTCAAATGAACAAAAGTGTGCGATAATCGTTCCGCCTAAACGCGAGCCATCATGCGCTTTTCATTTGTCGCTTAGTTTCAGTCTGCATAAAAATTACAATTTGCTCACTTCTCGTTACGTCTAACCCCCCCCCCCTCCCATTCAGTGTTTCATAAAGGAATATGAAGCGCGGAATGAGGAGTAAACGCAAAGTGAATAATTCTCAAAGATGATCTGCCTGTCTGAACACTCTGCCGGAGTGCGAGCAAATTAGTGGTGACGTCATTTGCTCGCTTGAACGAGTATCAGCCAGTGTAAATGGGGCGTTACTCTGTGTAGAAAACCCACTCAATGGGTTTTCCACATAAGTAGAAAGTTGCAGCCCATTCCAATTGCTAATTTGCACCCTGTCCTAGTTCACCCCCTTGTCCTGGAATGGGCAGGGAGGTTGTCGGCAGTTAGGATATAGGCACACACGAAGTTTGGGTCCAGCAGGAAGGAGGTGTATATATAATTCCTTCCTTTTTTATATTTTCCATTCTTTTTTTAATCCACTTCTGGCTTTGGCGCAAAAATACATTAAAAACTGTCACAAAAGTTGCAGATTTGTTTCCAGTCCAACACAGGCTTGTACAACATCGTCTTCCCGCTCCATCCTAAACTCTTCCTTCCTTGTACCACTCATGCATACAGTTTTCTGTTCTACCGGAGACTGCAGCACTACATCTAGGCGTTACATGTCTCTCTTTTTGCAGGCTGTTAATGAGGAACCTATTTGTTGGCCATTTCCATACCCCGAAAAATAAGCGCCACGAGGTGCTGCGGTTGATGGGAAGCATTCTTGGGCTGAACAAGGTGGAGATGGATGAAGTAAGTGGTTGCAGAATTTGACTTATTGTTGTAGACTTCATTGACTTTAGCAGCTTTTACTACTAACCAGTTTACCCCCTTGCAGCTTCTGTTGGAGGAAAATCATGGTATGACCCGATGGGTGACAGGCTGGTTTGGAGGGGCAGCCGTTCACTCCAAGAGTGTCCCTGGTACCCCGCTAAGACCCACCCAATCCCTGCTTAATAGGGTATGTTCACATTTTTATCTGTTAATTGTTTTTGTTTTCTCCAGATTGATGTGATATTTATATTGTTTTGTATCTTTGCAGTCTTTCTCTGAGCTGTTTGTCAAGTTTCTGGAGACAGAATCCCTACCAAAACTCCCCCCCCTGAAGCTGACAATGCAAGACATGGCACCACTAGGGGCAGCCACTAGCGGGAGTCAGAGCACCACTGCGTTTCCTCCAGGTATTGTATATGTGCACCATACTGCTGGTATATGACAGAGTGACCCTACACAGTGCAATGGCTAGACATATCGTCATCCTGCACGGCATCCATCATCACATTGAAACAAAATCTACAGCTGATGGTTGGATCCCTCACCGTATGTGATCACTTCTGATACAGAGCAGGCTTCCCACCTCCACCCTTGTAATCGCTTCCAGAGTTCAAAAGTCATGAGATTGACTTTGCAGCAAAGGAATTACCGGAGATGTGTTATGTACTGGATAAGGCATTTTTTGGAGCCTGCCATGTGATAACAATCGGCCAGTCGGCAGCAAGGGAGATGAATCCAGGGTCACCGGTTATGGCAATAGGAAAGGATGGGCTTTGCCTTCATCCATGTTTTTTGTGAGCTTTTAAATATAATAGCAAATATCTTATCATTTTAACCTTGTCAGATCCTCCTGGCCTGGGTGGCCAGTAGTATCCACTACTAATCATCTCTGATTATTCAGCATGCATCCTGGCGACAGTGGCCAATCTTTCTGCACCCTATGGCCTACACCTGTGCAGGGGGACATGCTGGATTCAGTGCTACATGTGTCTGCTGTGCTAGAGCTCTTAGCTGTAAAGCATTGTGCATCTGCTTATAACTGTATTCCATCTAATTTATATTGATACAGATGCACCGTCATCTCTGCATAGATGCAATCTTTGTGTCCCAGCGCAGATTCTAATCCAGGATCATAATTTATTTTAGAAAAGAACCGCCAGCCTAAGCATTCCCTATAGACATCACAAAAATGGCAACCGTAGGAGAGTGTGGGGATGGGGCAGTCTCTGGGTGAAATTCATCTGCCATTTACGAATATGCAAAATGATAAAAACTGGTCATGTAGGAGCTTCCACAGAAGAGAAAGCCAAAAGGAGTCCAGTCTCACAAGAAGGGGAAAAGGCATTATGAAAGTTCGGTAACTTTTGACTTGCTATGTATGTGCCAAGGCAGGCAATGGCACATGTGGGAGAAAGGAGTAGGCTGGTGGTGATGTAGAGCTACCCCGGGATGTCTATCAAGCCAGAAAGGGCGCAGTTGCAGTCCAGATTGCTTGACTTTTCCTGATATTGTTCACTGCTCAGAACGCACTTTTAATGGTAATTTCATACAATGCCTGAGTTTTTAAAAAATTACTTTTGCAATTTGGCTGGATGTAACAAGGTTTCTATTCACTGAAAATTAGGAGGAATTGAAACTAAGCATATTAGGCATCATGTCCACGGGCAGAATTGAATTGTGGAATCCGCAGTTCAATATGCCCATAGACGTTCATTGCGCATCCGCAGGGATGGTAAACAGCTGCAGCATGCTCCATTTTCTGCATTTCCCACATGAACAGCTTCCATTGAAGTCAATGGAAGCCGCCCGTGTCACAGATCCGCAGGAGATTTAAAAAAAAAAAAAAAAAAGCGGCACTCCAGCCAGCATGCTGAGGGCATCCACCATGCAGAAGAGAGAAGACCTGCACGGCAGCCAGACATGTGAGTAAACTTTTTTTTTTGGCCTCATGGCTGCGGGCACGGGTAGAAACCGCTGGGGGATTCCACACTTGGAAACCGCACGTGCCCGTGGACATGAGGCCTTAGAAAGTTGCAGAACATTACATTATTCGGTGATTTGGTTACACTGGACTGGCCCGGCCATTCTATATGAAGGTTCAGGTAGCTTTTTGTCCTAGACAGATTAAACACTGCAGTTTTCCTAGAAATTAATGTTTGCTTTTTTTCTCTCTCTTCAGCATTGTATTTACATTCCCTTCTGTACTTTAGGATCCGGACCGAGTCGACGGCAGGAGTCCAATCCTTTCCTGGCCCCTCGCTCAGCTGCCATTCCCCTCATCACCTCTTCGGGCACATCAGGGCACCTGCTCATGAAGCCAATCTCAGAAGCCCTGCCCACGTTCACACCCATGCCCGTCTCATCTGATGCCAGTGCTGGGGCAGTGCTGAAGGACCTCTTAAAGCAATAGACTGGTCTGTAGCAGAGACTCTGGAGCAATGTAGCACTTTATAAAGAAAAAAAACTATTGTATATAGGAAAACCCAAAGAGGCCTTCATTGTACAATCTGAAGACTGTTTATTTAAGAAGAGATCTGCCTGAAGCATCCTGGACAAGTCCAGCGCTTGGTGTCCGGCAGTGGCCGTCGGCATCATGTGCTTTGCTATTGGACACTTTATTACAAAGGGACACTAGGCTCATTATAGGAGGTTAATTAGATGTAAATAATGAATTACACAGAATCCATCAAGACGAGATATTGCCACATCTGAGAATGCTACATAGGTTGTGTTTTCAAGGCGCGCTGTTTCTTTAATGGGTTTGGCTATAAAAAAGCAAGAATGGCATTTTCCAATTAGGACAGTTTCATGCAGGTAGTATGGTGCACGGCTGGTCACATTGGCTTCACTTTAGTTCCAGCAGCACCAAATCTGTTCAGCGTCACACACCATGTGTTAAGGGTTCAGATTAACATCCCTGCCAAAGTTCACACAGTGTTATATTCTTCCTCACTTGCTGCACATGCACGCATGACGGGAGGATTCGGGGAGGCAGAGTTTTTGCAGTTTAAAGCGACATCCCTTTTTTATCCTTCATACTCTACAGTTGACGATGGACACTGTTATTTGGGCATGGTGGTATTTCATATGTAGAAAAACCATTAATTCTTTGCTTTTTAGGACACTGGGAAGACAAAAATTACATGAAAAACTTCTAATATTTTGTAGATTTGATTGAGAAAGTCAGGTTGGGTATATAAGGGGGGTATTGAATGGAATTCTATGCAAGTAGAGTTTATTGACTTTTACAGAGCGATTAAAGGGCTGCTCCAAGAAAAAAATGGCCTTGTGTGAGATCTAGTGCTGGGCCTGAGAGGGCGGAGTCTAACGCTCAACCAAAGAAAAGTCATGCTCCACCCCCTCGTTCCCTGCACTAGGCGTCACACAGTGTATCCGTACTTCCTGGGGTGCTGGTTTAACCAACGTAAAAAATCTGTACTGATAGGTAATATCCTATTTAGACGGGAAGACCGTCTTCTAAACTACTGCACAAGCGAAGATTGTTAGTGCTCGTGCGGAGTGTTTAGACAGGCAGAGATCACCGCTGGCTACTCGCTCAGTGCTTCACCTTCTATGTGAAACTGCTGAGCGGGGATGGTTTACACTCAGCGAGAATCCAGCGATGGTTTTCATGCTACCTGAAAGTGAGCGACCAATGAACTGTAAACAAATGATAAACAATGGTTGCGACAATTATCACACAAATTCATTTTTTTGAACACATTTTGCGCGATCATCGTCCTGTGTAAATGGCCCCTACGTCTCATACCTGTGGTTGTATTTGATATAATCTTCTAACATGGTTGCAGGAAGTCTGAGAGCGACACGAGTGATTACAGTTGTCCGGATTTAACATCTCAATCACTGGTAGTTAACAGCACCAAAGCCAATTGAAATAAACTAAAATAGTTTCTAAGTATTTTAAACACATCCTGAGACTTTCTTCTCTTGCAGAGAATTCTCCTACTGGCCACCATTTTATCCTCATGGGGACGCCCTGTATGCTCCATTCCTGGTTAATTCCCTAATATAAATGTCTTATTTTACTACTCTAGACTCTGTTTCATCATATTAAGTGTAGGGTCAGACGTGGGTTTCTGCCACGCAGTTTCCAGCATGTATTGACAGCATCTGCTGCACAGACCAGAAAAGTTGGGCCCTTGCATTTCATTGGCTGTTAAAGGACTTCTACTTCCAGGATGCTGTCAGCCCATGACTATCACTGCTCACGTAAAACAAATACGTTTGTTTTCATAGAATTTTCTGAGAAACTAAATTATATTCTTTAAAAAAAAAAAAATCACACAAGCTTAAAGGGCCGTTCCAGTCGTGCAGTGGATAGGCTTTGCTTCACCACTTTAACATTTTCAAGATCTCTGCTTACTGTTGATGAATAGGTTTGAAAAACTATTCTGATAATGTCCAGCTGACTACTGTGGTTGTCATAATTGGGGTTTTCAGTCATTGGATGCTAAGTAGGTTATTTTCATTCACCGGCAGCAATTGGGAACTTCAAAATAGTGCCTGTTAAAAAGTTGGAAAACTTCTCACTTATACAGTGATAAAAATGTAGAATAATGCTGGGTGACTTCCTTAATCTTTTATTGGTCACTGCTGCTCCCATTCATTGAAGTAAAGGGACCTATCACCAAGATGGGCACCAGTTCTATGTCCTATGAAAGCTGAACTAGTGAGCTGCGTTCTCCCTCCTTAATGCCTGCCTGAAGAGCCAATCTAACAAGAAGAGTTAGAGTGAACCTGTCACTTGGAACGTGCTGTATAAACTGCAGGCATCGTGTTATAGAGCAGGAGTTGCTGAGCAGATTGATATGTAGTTCTATGGGGAAAGATTCATTACAAGGTGTATTTCATTCATTTATATCTCTGCTCATTCTGAGCTGAACAGTCCAATGGGCGGAGCTATCAGTGATTGACACTTATTTCTGCATGCAGTCATACACAGCTGTCAATCACTGATAGGACCGCCCATTGGACCTCTAAGCTCAGAATGTACAGAGATATCAATGAATAAAACACAAAGTTATACCGAATCTTTCCCCATAAAACTATACAACAATCTGCTCCGTTCCTCCTGCTCTAGAACATGCCTGCAGTTTGGGCACCATGTTCATGCTGACTGGTTCCCTTTAAGCTCAACCACCCAGCACCACAGAACCAGGTTCCTCCAGTGTCCTTGAAGCGATTCTTGCCAGTAATGACTCCAATGGAGCGGGCCATATGTGATCAGCTGTGTTCCCCATCTCCCCTTTTGTTTGACGCTTCAGTGGGATGCAACTGCTACTTTGACACTTTTATAGATGCTGTTGTGTAAAGACCACTATGTAGGTGACCTGGTCCCTTTAAAATAATTTTTTGGTAAAATAAGGCCGAATTCACATTTACATTGGATCCTCCGGTTCTGCTACAGATCCGGCTCCAAAAGCTGGGTAGCTGAGCAGAAACCGCTCGGACCCCATTATGGTCAATGGGGTCTGTTAAGCTCCATCCTGAGACCAGAGCCATTTGGTCACGGGGATTCCTCTTCACTGGACCCAAACAGAGCAGGAAGGCGCAGATGTACAACCATCTTAAATCCCACGAAGCTCAGTGCTCGTTATTTCTGGATTACACAATAGTTCCGCACCCCTTCCCCTGCTCACTATGACACATCTGATGTCACCTACACATTTTGTATACTTCTTACTCCTGTATATTAGTTTTCTGTTACAATATATCCAGAAGTTCTATGTATAATTGCAGGGCTATAGTGTGAATATGATGTATAGAGAATAAATTAACGAATCTCATTCATGTCCTCATTCATGTGTTTCATAAAAGAGCCTCGACTTGTGTCTGTCAGTGCTTCTTCACACTGGCATGGGCGATAGCGAGCCGTGATTCACGGTCCAATATCACCCTCACAATCCTTCTGAAAATCCCTGGATGTGAGGCGTCTTCACATGGAAACAACATCGCATCACTGCGGGGATGAAGAAATGTCACAGCTGCGAATCGCAATGTTCGCCCATTGAAAACAATGGGCGATATCGCAAAAAAGCATATGCTGTGATTTTTGTTCATTTATATTTTTTCCAAGCAGCATTGCAGGAGTGAAGACGCCGCAAATGAGAATGAAACCATTTAAAATCCGTGGCCTAATAATCATGCGTTTTCACTCACTCTCGCGTTGTGAGAAAATTGCGTGATTTTCTCACCAGTGTCAAGGTGCTCTAACAGTTTTGTCATGGGAGCAATTGGCTGCCTGTCTAGCAATGTACATTCACTATTAGACTTAACACACGCTACTCTGACTAGTAACACCTAGGGGACTGCAGGTGTTTACACTTTAAACCCTTTTGGATAGATATGGCTTCTGCTGTTACGAAAACCCTTGGGTGTGCCAACAGAGTGGCGGCTGAATGGTGAGCGACTAGGCAGCCAAGTTGAATAAGTCAGGGTTCAGTACTGGGAGCTACTGAATATCAGAGCCAAAGGATAGACTAGCATCTACACTGCACTGGAAAAGTCTTCAGACCACCTCACTTTTTCTTACATTATGTAATGTTGTGGCCTTGTGCAAATTAAAATTCAGCTTTCCATCAACCCTGACCGGTCTGTATCTCCCAGCTGCTGAAAAACACCCCACAGGATGATGCTGCCACCACATGCTTCACTGTAGGGATGGTATTGGGCAAGTAATGGGCAGTGCCCCGTGTCCTACAGATATTACTCTTAGAATGGGGGCCAAAATGTACCGTCTTGGTTTCATCAGACCAAAGAATCCTCTAGACCTGTGATGGCGAACCTTTTAGAGACCGAGTGCCCAAACTGCAACCCAAAACCCATTTATTTATCGCAAAGTGCCAACATGTTAGGGGGCGGGGCTTATCACAATGTATGATTTTACCCCCATCGTTCTAAAAAGGACAGGGCCGCTTCAAAATAGACAGCGTGCAGATTTTGACTGCTTTTTGGATGCGTAAATGCTGCAGAATGTCCTCAGCAGGAATTTCATGGTCACGTATAAACATTCATTCATCCAAAGAAAATCCAATAGTACAAATGTAGTTGCAAGCAGCATCAGGGGTGAAAATCACATAGGATATTGAAGCTTCTCGTTTAAAATACCATCTTTAATCCATAATGCATAAAACAGCAACGTTTCGACTGGATTACCCCAGTCTTTCTCAAGCCAATGTTAAAAGAAAGCTAACACATGTGTACCTAATATACTTAAACACACCTGTCAGGGAAATTTCTGCGTACAGCACCAATCGGGCCCACCCCAATGCCCCGCTGCCGGCGGTAAAGAAGAGACACCACACACGGAGGTCTGGTATAGTTCCTCACACGGGGACATGACTGCGCACTTTATTACAGATTACATGGGATCTTATACCCTTTGGTCTCATCACTAGGAATGGGTGATGGGCTCATTGGCTCAAATTCACCGCATAACCATATATGTAAAGTCCGGATTTCCGGCTGAGGCACTGATAGTCATATACGTAGTTAAACAGTCGTTATCTTGATACGGCGCCTCTGGGAAAACAGCCAAGCACACGGCCTTCGTGTTCGGTTCTGTATCATCTCTGAATTTCTGGACACATCTCTCTCTCAGCCTTGCAAACTTTTGGAATATCTGATGTAAGGCGACAGATTAAGTTTTTTCTCATTTGGAATTGAATAGAACTTGCATATAGGTATAAAAGTATAAAAAACATATGGTGATATATACATATACCCTCACAAACCCCCCTAAAAACTTAATATGGAGATCAAGCACCAGGCCTTGCACTCTTCCTCGGTCGCCTCTCCCTTGCGTCAGGGTTTCCCCACTGCCCGTAAGGCCCTACTCCTAGGAGGGGGGATCCCTACCTCACCTCAGAAGGAGGCCATGGATTCCCTGGGCTCATTTCCGGGCATCCATACCCTCTATCTGTACAAGTTAACACCCCACAGGGTGCGACCTCGCCGGTCTTCTGCACTATCCCTAGGCAAATGGGAATTCCACTGATAGTCCATCTTAGAAGATCGGGCCAGGCGCAGTACTAGTACATTTCTCCATTCTTCTGGTAACGTACGTGGTTGGCATTTTCGGAACTGGCTCTTCATCTTTTTCAAACAAGGTAAATGTTGGTGTCACATTGTCCAGTCCCTTACTCATACTCTTTTTGATCAAAGGGATAATACACATACAGGAAGTTACATACCCCACCTTTTTCTGCTAAAATCATATCCAGGCCACTCTATTTTGGAACGCCATGGATGCAGTGGGCCTAACTGGTCAGTTAACCCTTTCAAAGCATGCCTGGTGTAGTTTACAAACCTCTGCTGATTGTAATAGATATAATTCATCCAATCTACATTATTATTAACAGTGACAAAAGCAAATAAGGACTCAAAACCTGCTTTAACCTGATCTCTAGAATTAAATTAGTCTGGCACCCCCCTTGGCACTCCTCTTGCATCTATGTATACATGTGGATTAAAGTTACCACCTGGAGCGTCAACTTCTCTCTTAGCACGATGCGGTGTTGGATTCTCACCCTCAGTGTAGTCTTCATATTGCACATTTGATTGTATTAATTTGTTCTGATCCCTGAAACAAGGGGCTAGTGTACCGTAGTCAAAGGTGTGTGTTAGAGGAATTGTACCACATTATAGCATGTAAAGGATATGCAGGATCATGAGTTCTGTGCTCCAGGACCCAGGGCCTTTTTGCAATGGGAGGTGTGGATCCAAGTAGGCTTTCTTTCGAGCTTGACTGCAGTTGGGGTGGTGAACAGCATCTGGTAGGGACCTTCAAACCGCGTTTCTCTCTCAAACATTTTCACATAGACTCGGTCACCTGGTTTCAGATTGTGACACTCATCTGTAGGACCTGGGAGCAAAGCAGAGACTGTAGAATGCATTATTGACAATTCCTTGGAGAGACCTATGACAACATTAACAAGAAAATAATTTCCCAAACTCAGCTACTGTGGCATGTACCCTCCGGAGAAAAGAAAAACCTAATGGAAGACACTCAATTCAAGATTTGCCCGCTTTCTTCATTGCCTTTTGTATCTACTTTCCCACTACTCCGCGGATGGTAGGGTGTGTGAAAAGTCTGGAATATACCCAAAGCAGACATGATGTGTTGTATTATTTCACCTGTGCAGTGTGTACCTTTGTTTGACTCAATCACTTCCGGTACCCCGTATCTGTGGATTACCTCATTCATGAGCTTCTGTGTGGTTACCTGCTTTTTTACTTTGGTAACAGGGTAGGTCTCCGACCTGAAAAGAAATCAACAACAACAAGCACATATTCATACTTCCCAACAAGTGGGAGCTGAGTGTAGCAATCCCTGAAATGGGTAGAGTGGCCCCGGAAAGTGTTATGTGGCAAATTTACTTCTGCCCTGTTGCTTACGGCAAAGATCATGCAAAATTGGACAAATGATGCAGCAGCTACAGAAAACCCAGGAGCCACCTGTCCTCGTTCAAGCGTTGACATCATTGCTGCTTTGACAGGTGCGTCTTTCCGTGCATCAGCTGGGCCATTATGGGGCACAGGGACCGTGGTAGGCAAGTTCTGTTGACTGTTCACCATACGCTATCCCTTTTTAGTCCATTTTTCCTTTTCTTCCTTGCTGGCTTGTAACTGTAAAGTCCTTAGTATATCAAAGTCCAAAGTTTTTATCAAAGTCCAAAGTTTAGTCAAAGTCCAAAGTTATTGTTAAATTCTTCTTTTCTTCTTTTCTTCCACGGCTTCAGGGCCGCTGCCTTGCTGTGTGGTCTGTGATGGCGTTGCCTCTTGCTTCTCTGGTGTAGGAATTGGTGTGAGCTCTCCACTTTGTCAGGTAGAAGTAGGGCCTCCATGAGACTCTGCACCGCTGCACCATTCTTAATTGGCTGTCCTGCTAAGGTAAAAAACTATCTGGCCTTCCATGTTGGGCCGTAATCATGAGCTATGCCAAATGCATACCGGGAGTCAGTGTAAATGGTTGCCGTCTTACCTCTCGCCACTCTACACGCCTCAGTGAGGGCCTTCAGTTCCGCTTCTTGTACTGAGACATGCGGAGGCATAGCTTCTGCTTTTAGGACATCTTGTTGTGTGACCACTGCATATCCAGTGTGGAGTCGTCAATCACCCTGGGACCATCTATAAAAAACAACTCAAAATATGCATTGTTAACAAGGGCTTTCAGTAACTTTTTAAAAGTTAAATTTTCTTGTTGCATCAATGCCTGACAATCAGGCTGGTATTTTATTTAAAAAAGAACAGAACCTTGTTGCAAAAAAAATAATAATAATTAAAAGTGGCTGATTTGCAATACCTAGATCATCTATGCCTTCTCCTCCCCCCCCCCCCCCCCCTTTGAACCAGGGTACTCAATTGAAAGCAGAGTAGCCGGTTTAAGGTAGTACAACATTGTAAAAAGATTTGATGGATGCAGATAAGGCCTGTAAAATGTTAGCACCAATAACAGAGACATGAGTTACATCGGGGCAGAATAATCTACAAACACCTATTAATATTGGAAATGTGATATCCTTTAAGCAAATTCATTATTAATCTGTTCCTGCCTGCAATGTCTTATCAAATTTGAGAGAGACAAAAAAACTTTTACTAGCTGCTCAAGATCGTCACCCCCTCCCTTGTGGACAAGAGGGGTGAAACATTACGTCCTTTACATCATCTAGCTCCACCCCCTCGATACTGGTCGCTTGCGTCTTTTTTCACACCTTCATTTAAGCTTAACAGTCTAAGCATCCACATCTCAAACAAGTAAAGTCTTATGCATGGGTGGGGGGGGGGGGGGGGACTTTTATCCCCAGTCAATATCTGCATCACACATTTTACATTCATCACAGCCGGAACACGGGTCATTAACTCTCATCCATCCTGGCGCTCAAGTTTGCCCTGTCACCCCCCATTGAGGGTGTACCAATACATACAGATGCACAGACAAAAAAAAAAAGTTTGACAAACAAACATACATCAGTTGAAAAACATTGAGGTGAGTGCTATAATGTTATAAAGTACATGATTCTATTGAGATGAGATTGTGAATGAGCGCTATTTTTGACAAATTATGTGAAAAAGTTTGCTGAGTGACAGACATTCTCTCTTTCTTATCTACTGAAGCTATTATATGTTATATTAAACGCTGAAGTATTTTAGAATGCGTGGGTATCTTTCAGCCCCTCTTGTCTTTCTTTCTCTGTATTTGACCCTGAGCTGAAAGCCCCCACCTTTGCAAAATAACTGTTATCTCTCTACAAATATGCATTCACCGGCTGAACAGAGTTGTTTTAGTTTAACTATTCCCTGCATTTGAACTCATAAATAACACATATGTTGGGACCTTCTGACAGTGCAACATGTTCTTCATTTTCAACCCCTGTATTCTTAAAAGCCCCCACAGGATGTGAGTGGGGTATAACTTACACCTGTATGAAAGAGACCAAGACGTGTCCATTTGTGACCTCAGAACCCAGTAAGAATATACCTTAGAAATTGCTATATTTCCTGCCTTCTTAAGACAGTATAAATTCATTCCATTACAGCAAGCAAGGCTACTTTCCAGGGTTAGTATTGCATTTTCTCTTGCTTTGTTATCGCTTGACCTTGAAAGCTAGACACAAGCTGCAGCTTAAAGTAAACAATCCTTCCCCTCTAAAAGCAAGCTCAGTTAACCATTTGCACACATATATACATATATACACATACACATACATCTATATCTATCTAGTATTATACACCTTTTCCTCTCTCTTTGCCAACAAATCACATGCTTTGTAACTTTCCTCTCGACTTTGCTTGTTTCCCATATTTCTCTCCCTACCTAACTGCCAATGTAACCTTCAATAGACACTCTCCTGACACCCTCTTGATCACTTACTGTACTTTCCAACATTTCACTTACGGATACTTTCTTAAACAAATAATGTGTACATACTTTACTTTCTCTGACTGTCTCTCTGCTTCTCACTTCAGCACTTTCTAGCAACCCTTGGTCTTTCAAGGCGTCCTTCTTGGTTCTAAAGACCTCCTCCCAGTCCCTATATTGTAATCTACCGTGCGGGTCGATGTCACACATTTTCATAAGAGTTTTCTTACAGTTTACAAATTGGGACCCTTGTCTCTCCGCCATCAATTGATCCGCACGGCGGCAGCCCATAAGGGGATCTGTCTTCTTTAATAAGGTCTTACGCATATTAGAACAACAACAACAACAATAATAATAATAACACGCTCTATAGAGTGCATCCTTCTGACCCGAATTGTTAGCCCTTTATATATGGCAAAACAACCGAAGGCATCTCCTTCTATGGAACCAGTCCCATAGAGTGCATCCCTCTCAGCTAAACCATCAACAACTAACTAAACTAAAACCGAGGGTCTCTTCTTCTGTGGGACCTATCTCACAGAGTGTATCCCTCTCTGCTAAACCATCAACAACTAACTAAACTAAAACGGAGGGTTCCTTCGTCTATGGGACCTATCTCACAGAGTGCATCCCTCTCAGCTAAACCATCAACAACTAAAACAACCGAGGGTTCCTTCGTCTGTGAGACCAAATGAAAAGAAAAAAGAGAAAAAAAATTCTGCAGATACAACAAACAATCTCCACTATCGTTAAAACACTACGGACTTCAAAGTACAAATAAACTACAGACTAGTTCCTGGGTGAGCGATTGGTGCGCATATCACGGTCAGTGGTCCGTGATGGCAAATCCGAAGCCCACACGAGCTACCGTGTAGAACTCTTAACCCAACCCGTCCGGTCACAAAGCACAGATAGTCCCCCCCCGCTGTAAGACTCTCAGCGTAAAACACAACATAAATATATGCCGGTCTTACCTGGAGTTCTGTGAGTTGATCAGGCTCGGTTTGCAGCAGGACGGCTTCCCCGTGGCGTGGATCCGGGTGGACTGCGCTGCACGTCTCCGGTTTTACCGCCCCACCTTGTTGGGCGCCATTTGTCAGGGAAATTTCTGCGTACAGCACCAATCGGGCCCACCCCAATGCCCCGCTGCCGGCGGTAAAGAAGAGACACCACACACGGAGGTCTGGTATAGTTCCTCACACGGGGACATGACTGCGCACTTTATTACAGATTACATGGGATCTTATACCCTTTGGTCTCATCACTAGGAATGGGTGATGGGCTCATTGGCTCAAATTCACCGCATAACCATATATGTAAAGTCCGGATTTCCGGCTGAGGCACTGATAGTCATATACGTAGTTAAACAGTCGTTATCTTGATACGGCGCCTCTGGGAAAACAGCCAAGCACACGGCCTTCGTGTTCGGTTCTGTATCATCTCTGAATTTCTGGACACATCTCTCTCTCAGCCTTGCAAACTTTTGGAATATCTGATGTAAGGCGACAGATTAAGTTTTTTCTCATTTGGAATTGAATAGAACTTGCATATAGGTATAAAAGTATAAAAAACATATGGTGATATATACATATACCCTCACACATCCATCACCACACCAATCACATGTAATTTAAAAGATACATGGACCCACACTTATGTAAAGCCAGGTCCCATAGGACACTGGCTGATCCATATCAGCTGGAGCCGGGATTAAACCGTGCACAATAATAAATGTATTGAAACAATCGCTGCATAGGACACATCCACTGGTGCGGCACTCAATCGCGTCCCGTCCCCAGACGTGCTACGTCATAACGCGGTGCGGCGCTCAATCGGGCCCCGCCCCCAGACGTGCTACGTCATAACGTGGTGTGGTGCTCAATCGGGCCCCGCCCCCAGATGTGCTACGTCATAACGCGGTAAGGTGCTCAATCGGGCCCCGACCCCAGATGCGCTACGTCATTGCGCGCCGCGTCAACTCAGATCTTGTCATTTCGTGTGTAATGTATTGCGGCTGCGCCGGATCCAGGAGTATCTTTATCACGCGAGTGAAGGCCTTTGATTTCTGTGAAGGATTATTACTGATTGACCAGGGGATTACACGCAGTCTATGTGCTTCCTTGTGTGTAGTATTGTTAAGGCTATTATGGTCATTATACAGATAAAGAAAAGGTGGTGAGATCACATATATGGAATTGATGTTTTATAGACCAATGGACAGATTGACCCTCAAGGTGACACATAGTCAATATAATGTAGGTGTTCCCATGACAATTATCCAAGATGACAACAAAATTGGTATTGGGGCACAGGTATATGCGCCTATATATGGATTAGGCCTAATACAGCTTGGGTCAGGTGATGAGAATATGATGATATCCCCCTTGGTCTTATGTGCAGATAGAAGTCTCTATGGCCACTAGTCTATAGTACAACATAGCAAATAGTATAAGCGCGGACGCATGCGCCATTCATTCAGTTAGATCATGGCATCCTTCGGGTCATGTGAGGTGAATAGCGCAGCCGCAATACATTACACACGGAATGACGAGATCTGGGTTGATGCGGCGCGCGATGACATAGCACGTCTGGGGGCAGGGCCCGATTGAGCGCCGCACCGCGTGATGACGTAGCACGTCTGGTGGCGGGACGCGATTGAGCGCCGCACCAGTGGATGTGTCCTATGCAGCGATTGTTTCAATACATTTATTATGGTGCACCGTTTAATCCCGGCTCCAGCTGATATGGATCAGCCAGTGTCCTATGGGACCTGGCTTTACATAAGGGTGGGTCCATGTATCTTTTAAATTACATGTGATTGGTGTGGTGATGGGTGTGTTTAAGTATATTAGGTACACATGTGTTAGCTTTCTTTTAACATTGGCTTGAGAAAGACTGGGGTAACCCAGTCGAATCGTTGCTGTTTTATGCATTATGGATTAAAGATGGTATTTTGCGTCACAGAAGGGGAAACAAAAAAATTCAAAACGATCACAGAAAATGGCCGTTACTGACTGACTGAGGAGTGCATATAGATGCATCCTCCTCTCACCATGCAGGTAGCTGACTACCAAATGGAGGAGCCAATAACACCTGTGAGGGCACCGATGAGACACCCACTCACACTGCCTCCTGATAATGAGGGGGGTGGATGCTTGGTGTACACTCCCACACATAGTGGATACAGGGTGCCAGACCATTCTGATATATGTAGTTCACCATGCAGACCAGCAACCTATTAATGACGCCATGATAAGTCGGCGGGCTGCCCTGCATATCCATCAGTGAACCACATTGGTACTGCCACCCTGGGCTCCCCCTGGAGTCTTAAAGCCACGCTGCATGTGAATGATAGATAATAAATGCAAGGCATTGGTTGGATGTTGGCCAAGATACGTGAGCCCACTAACCACTTCACGGTTCCTTGCGTTGTAGTGGGTCCCTACACTAATATAAATGCATCACAGAAGGGGAAATCAAGAATTAAAAACAATCACAGAAAATGGCCGTTACTTACTGACTGAGGAGTGCGTATAGATGCATCCTCCTCTCACCATGCAGGTAGCTGACTACCAAATGGAGGAGCCAATAACACCTGTGCAGGACACCGATAAGACAACCACTCACCCTCATCCTCGCCCAGTAAGTAACGGCCATTTTCTGTGATTGTTTTTAAAGATAGTATTTTAAACCAGAAGCTTCAACATCCTATGTGATTTTCACCCCTGATGCTGCTTGCAACTACATTTGTACTAACGTATTACATGTGCGACACACCAATGTGAGTAAGACCTAAAGAATTAAGGAGGCCACTGTGATTTTAGGAGCTTTAAAGGGGTTGTCCCGAGGCAGCAAGTGGGTCTATACACTTCTGTATGGCCATAATAATGCACTTTGTAATGTACATTGTGCATTAATTATGAGCCATACAGAAGTTATAAAAAGTTTTTTACTTACCTGCTCCGTTGCTAGCGTCCTCGTCTCCATGGTGCCGACTAATTTTCGCCCTCCGATGGCCAAATTAGCCGCGCTTGCGCAGTCCGGGTCTTCTCCTCTTCTCTATGGGGCTCCGTGTAGCTCCGTGTAGCTCCGCCCCGTCACGTGCCGATTCCAGCCAATCAGGAGGCTGGAATCGGCAATGGACCGCACAGAAGCCCTGCGGTCCATGAAGACAGAGGATCCCGGCGGCCATCTTCAGCAGGTGAGTATGAAGACGCCGGACCGCCGGGATTCAGGTAAGCGCTGTGCGGGTGGTTTTTTTAACCCCTGCATCGGGGTTGTCTCGCGCCGAACGGGGGGGGGGGGTTTAAAAAAAAAAAACCCCGTTTCGGCGCGGGACATCTCCTTTAAGTGCAACAGCAGTTTTTTTTGTAGCTTCTCTAGATCAGTGCCTCCACACAATCCTGTTTCTGAGCTCTGCAGGCTTTCCTCCTTATGACTTGGTTTTGGCTCTGATATGCACTGTGAGTTGGGAGACCCTCTAAAGACAGGGGTGTTTCATTTTTAAAAATTCTGTCCAGCTGAATTGACCATCAGTTACTCCAATCAAGGTGTAGAAACATCTTAAAGAAGATCAAGAACTTAATTTCAAGTGTCCTACTAAAGGGTCTGAACACTTATGTCAATACAAAATGTTAGGTTTTGATTTTGAAAGAATTTAGAAAGATTTCTAACATTTTTTCACTTTGTCATTATAGGGTATTGTGTGCAGAATGATGGGGAAGAACTTTATTTTTTTTTTAATTTTCACAGAGCCATAACATGAAATGTAGAAAAATAAATAAATGAAAGTGTCTGAAGACTTTCAGAATGCGTTGTAAGTCCAGGTACAGAGCAGGGTTAAAACAAGGAGGACTACAAGGTACTAGAGGGGTATTCAAGCAAATGCAAGGTCAAAATCTAGGTATCAGAACAAATACAGGAGAGGAAATTTGGCAGAATGAGTAATGGGTTCAGGTTTACAGGAGTCAGAACAGGAACTGGAACACATCAAGACTCCACAATAATTGGCATGGTTTGCAGAGCTGCTTCATATGTCAAGTCCTGCTCTCCTACTGGTCACACTATCCCTCCCAATGCTTTGTCCACTGACCTAGTCGCTTAATTGGCCAATCAGCCAGACTTCTGGATTGGCTAAAAAGTTATGTAATTTAGTCAAGCAGCAGTGTTTCACGATTGCTAGTACTTGGCAACTGCAAACACGGGAGTGCATCTAAGTGTTACTATATCCCACGTCCTACAAGGGGCCATGGGACTCGAGTCCAGACAGTAGGACTCCAGGACGTTGCTCCTTTGGCATACTTGGCGCTTTTTTCTTTTCTTGCAGGAAGCAGTCTGGCTCTAGACTGGTTCACTTAGGTAATGTCTGGTAGCCCACCTGATATAGTGGCATGAGTGTCACCAATAGTCTGTAAGCCTGCATGGCACACTACATGTAACTGTTACCCTATAGAAGCCTTATCTATGCAAGTTTAATCGTAAGCAACCCCTCTCCCCAATGTATTGTAGGTGTGTGAGGTTCATCAGTATTTTGCACATGTGCTATCACCCCCATATAGCATTCTGTGATTTCTGAATAGGCATGTTACATTGGCTGCAGGACATTCAAGTGACAAAGGTAATATAAAATGTATCACATCTAATACTCATATATGCAAGTAACCAGGGGCTAGACCTCTATTTGCAGAGCCTTGGCTCTGTGTTTAGCCCAGTCTGTTACTGACCTATAAAGTCTGATCCTTGCACTAAAATTCCATTAATGCAGATGACAGGACATAAAGAATTATCAAACATTCTGGATCATTAGATGGTCATAAAGTGTAAAACAATTCAGAATGTGGCAGTGCTGTGTCAGACCATGAAAATAACTCTACCAGATGCAAAATTAGAGAAATTTAGGACAAATTTTATTTTTGTAGAATAACTGTGGTATTAAAGCTGTATAAACCCATTTAGGACCAAGCACTGTAAATTTACAGTGCTTGGTCCTGGGCTTTAAACCCAGCCGATAGTAAAAATACAGCGTAGGTTTAAAGTCCCTGCTTCTCCAATCAAGCAGAAGCATGTCGGGTTGTCAGCTGTTAGTCACAGCTGATAACCCGGAGGAGAAGGAAGGCAGGAGAGGTTTTTTAACCCTTTCTGCCTTCTCCTTTCCCGAGTACACAGCGCTCAATGAGCACTATGTACTAAGAAGTGAAAGTGGAAGTAGAACTTCAATTACAGGAGCCGGCAGTCATGTGACCGCCAGGATTCCCTGCTACAGACCCTGATCTGCTAGTGACTATTGTCACTAAAGGGGATATTTTCTCCTGTAACTTGGGCTCCTATGGATGCCACAGCTACAGTGGAAAAGTGTCAAATAAAAAAAAAACAAGAACGTTGGGATATATTCCGAAATGAGATTCTCAAAGCACAATCGTTAACAATCCCTAAAAGAAGGAAAAAGGGGAAGCATTTCAAAAGCTCAGGATAGATGAACATAGAACTTGCACAGATGTTAAAAAGGAAGAAAAATCTATTTATCAAATGGAAAGTCGGCGGGGATATCGAAAGAGGAATATAATGTGGTCTGCAGAAACTGTAGGGCAAGTGTCAGAAAAGCTAAAGCTAATAATTAGAGATGAGCGAGTGTACTCGCTAAAGCAAACTACTCGAGCGAGTAGTGCCTTATGAGAGTTCCTGCCTGCCCGTCTCAAAAGATTCGGGTGCCGGCGGGGGAGAGCGGTGAGTTGCGGGGGGGGGGGGGGGGGGGGGGGAGAGAGTGAGATCTCCCCCCCCCCCCCCGGTTCCTCCCTGCTCTCTCCCGCTGCCCCCCAAATCTTTTGAGACGAGCGGGCAGGTACTCTCATAAGGCACTACTCGCTTGAGTAGTTTGCCTTAGCGAGTACGCTCGCTCATCTCTACTAATAATGAATTGAGGCTTGCAACAGAGGCCAAAAGCAATAAAAAAAAGGATTTGGGAGGTATGTCAAAAGCAAAAGAAAAGTCAAAGATGCTATTGGATGTTTACAGGATGAAAATGGTGAATTGGTTAAGAATGACGTTGAGAAGGCTAAACTTTTAAATTCCTACTTTTGTATCTGTTTTCTCTCAGAAAGTAGATGGAACATCAACTGATCCTCCCTGTGCTATTAGGGGAATTAAAGAATGTAGGCTATCTGTAAGCAGAGAGATGGGGAGGG
The DNA here is from genome assembly GCF_035609145.1 of Eleutherodactylus coqui. Taxonomy (NCBI): domain Eukaryota; kingdom Metazoa; phylum Chordata; class Amphibia; order Anura; family Eleutherodactylidae; genus Eleutherodactylus; species Eleutherodactylus coqui. The sequence continues at coordinate 125,854,867 of NC_089842.1, forward strand.
AACACTTAGCTAACTTATGAATTCAAGTCTCACGGTCCAGATTAATTATATCCTAGGATACTAAAGGAAGCAGCAGAGGTAATTGCTGAACCACTCATTGCTGAATTGGAGAAGTCCCAGAAGACTTGAAAAGGGGAAATGTTGCTCCCATCTTCAAAGGAGGGAAAAAGGTGGATCCAGGAAACTACAGGCCTGTGAGCCTGACTTCTATACCGGGAAAGATCTTTGCACAAATTATTAAACAGCATGTATCCAAGTACTCGGATGAAAATGGAGTAATTAACCAGAGCCAGCATGGGTTTGTAACAAACAAGTCATGCCAGACGAATCTAATTTCCTTCTATGACAGAATCACCGACTGGGTTGATCAGGGAAATGAGGTGAATGTAGTATATCTTGACTTAAGTAAAGCATTCGACAAAGTATCTCATACCATACTTACTGGAAAAATGATCAAATATGGTATTGACAAGGTAACTGTTAGGTGGATTCATAACTGGTTGAGTGATTATACTCAAAGAGTGGTCATGAATGGCTGCACATCCAAGTGGAAGAATGTATCAAGTGGGGTACCACAAGGCTCTGTCCTAAGGCCAGTGTTGTTCAATATTTTTATAAATGATCTAGAGGGAGGAATGGATGGGGAACTGATCAAATTTGCCAACGACACAAAGCTAGGAGGGATAACTAACACTAGGGAAGAGAGAGAGAATATTCAAAAAGACTTAGTCACCGCCCACTGTTCAAGCTTTTCTAACAGAATGGTATTTAACAAGGAGAAATGCAAAGTCCTACATCTGGGCAAGAAAGACGAAAAAGCACATACAGAATGGGAGAAATTGGACTAAGCAGCAGCACATGTGAAAAAGACTTGGATATACTAATTAGATCATAGACTGAACATGAGTCAACTATGTGATGCAGCAGTCAAAAAGGCAAACGCAATTCTGGGATGTATTAAGAGAAGCATAGAGTCTAGATCATGTGAGGTCATTATCCCCCTCTACTCTTCCTTAGTCAGACAGCATCTGGAATACTGTGTCCTGTTCTGGGCACCTTACTTTAAAAAAAGACATAGATAAACTGGAGCAAGTTCACAGAAGAGTTACCAAGATGGTGAGCGGTCTGCAAATCATGTCCTATGAGGAACGGTTAAAGGATCTGGGAATGTTTAGCTTGCAAAAAAGAAGGCTGAGAGAAAACTTAATAGCTGCCTACAAATATCTGAAGGGCTGTCACAGTGCAGAGGGTTCAGCCCTATTTTCATTTGTACAAGGAAAGATTAGAAGCAATGGGATGAAACTGAAAGGGAGAAGACACAAATTAGATATTAGAAACAAAATTTCTGACAGTGAGGTTGATCAATGAGTGGAACAGGTTGCCACAGGTGGTGGTGAGTTCTTTAATGCAAGTGTTCAAACAAAGACTGGACAGACATCTGTCTGGGATGATTTAATGATCATCATGCATAGTGATCATGGGTCCCTTCCAACTCTACCATTCTATGATTCTGATATTGCAGGAGGGGTGTAACTAAATAAGGACAACCCTGCTGATACTCAATGTAATATTTGATTTTCACGCTGCATGTGCTTTTACAACCGACCCAGTTTTTAATTTCCTAGAACACAACATTATCTGTAAGTGGATCCAGCATTAATTATGTCATGGATGACATGGGCCGTGTCCAGGGGCCGAGCCTCCAATTGCTCCTTGTTCATCTCTGGCAGCGTCGGTTACTACTGGAATCCCCATGTATCACTCCGATATAACTGCATAAAAGTGTAAGGCTAAGTAGTCCGCTATCACACTTACTGTTTTTGTAATGCACAAGAGTTCTTAATCAATGATATTTATATAATTTTTTTCAGCTCGTGGCAAAAACGTTGCGTATAATAACACCCATGCTAAATAAGGAGGATCTTAGAGATTCAATTGCAGGGAGTGACTTTTTAGTTTTGGTATAGTTTTTGATTTTTTCCCCCTTGACTTCTGCATTTTCCTGTCTTCTTGCTTTTACGTTTTACATGGAAAAATCCAAAACAAGAGCCCTTCACTGCAGGAGAAGAGTTAATGTGTATAACCTTACCCCCCCCCCCCCTTCCTTTTTCTTTGGCAGTCACCCCAAGATTGTTGTGAGGAGTCTGGCCAGTTGGTGAACTGACTAATCAGAAACATCTGTCTCAGACGAGGCCCCTATTTGCATTGTTTAGCATACTCTGAAAATGAAGAGCTCATTTCTTACATTCCTCCTGCAATTGGTCTACTGCAGAATTACGGTCCGGGGCTAAACTGAACCAGGTGCACCCCCAGAGCTCACTCCAGGGTGGACGGGGCCGGCTGCTGCGCTCTCCCTCCTCCTGACATCATCCTCCTCTTGCAGTCCAAGAGAGAGAGACCCCCTCAGCTGCTGATTCCTGCAGGGACGTCCACCATCCCACACCATGCTCAACTTCAGGTAAAGCAGATCTCCCTTCTCTTCCCTGTTGGGTCATATGGGGGGGAGGCCTGGTGCACATTAGATCAGAATGCCCTGTTGCAGGGATTGTAGTCCTTAGGACCAGGGACCTGTAGGGTTAAGAGAGTGCTAATTTTTTTGTAATTTTTTTCTTTATGTTTGTGACATGAACATTTCCCCGTGCTTGGAAGCAAAATAATTTATTATAGTCTGTACCAGCATTTTATATTTAAGTGTTTTATTTTTTTTTTTGCACAGTACATATCCGCATTAATTTATTTTTTTAGGAATTTTGGTCTTTTTTTTTATTTACAAAAATCAGCATTTTTGTAGTTAATTGGCTTTGACCAGTGTCATTTCTAGGTTACCAGTAACTTGGCAGCAGGACGTGTTCCATTGTGGAATCACTTAGGGAAATGATGCTGCCGCACTCATAAAATGTATTTTATATACTAAATCTACATGGCAGAATGAGGAGGTTTACTGTGTTTGCATCAAGTTTGAGTAATTTTGTTATTTCCCTTCATATTTAGAGCTGCTGCACTAGCAGCTAATGTCTGTCAAAGCTCCCATAATGCACTGCTTTATATCACGGGAAACCTGCAGAATTGTGAGTGCAGCTTTGGATGTAACTTGAGTATGAACCATGATGTATGTCTAGGTCATTAGTATGATTTAATAGAAAGGAACCCCAATGAGGACCCCCCTCTACCAGATATAGCATAAAGCACCCACTTGTTCTGAAAGATCCATTCCATCCCATTGATTTCATTGGTTAGTGTTTAATACCTAATTTACTTTAATAATTCTTTTCCTGAAATTAAAGCGACATGGTCCCTTTAAAAGAACACACCTTGCCAATTTTTCTAATCCAGTTCTGAAAACTGCCACCTTCCAAGCTATATGAGTATGAACGATTTTGTATTCGTGCTTGGCAAACTGAAAGGGAATGCTGAGATTTGTAGTGTCATAGCAGGGAACCCCACTTCACTTCTTCTCTGCACCTGCGATCCCTCCTCCTGCACATCTGTAAAGCACATTGCATGTGTCCATCACCCACAGAAAGTCGCACTTTACAGTTGATCTCTATCATCCCACACATCCCTATTTCAATCCAAGCCCGTATCACTCCCCCTGCTGAGACCCTCACTGTACTACAGGATAGTGTAATCGCCATATCATTAAGTTCTACATCTTTTTTAGAAACTTGTATTTCAATTTCTGCTTGCTGTCAGAGAATGAGAGCATCTCCTACTGACATTGCAACAAGCATGCCTCAGCTGGATGCGTTCATGATGGGTATGCAGCCTCCGGATGTGAACCAGAATGTTCACATTCACTGACTGAAAGCAGATATCTTGAACATGGTGATGAATTAAAGTACTCTATTTGAAGAACTTTTCATAATACTTTAAAGGGCCTTTAATTATTGTAAGACTTAATGTGAGATCAGCTCAGGGTGGGAGATGCAGAATTGCATAATGGTCCCATATCAGGACGTCATTCAGAGCCAGGAAGGTGATTACAACTGCGCCTTCCCTAGGATGAAAAGGCTGATAACGGGGATTATTATACTGCCTGTGGGATAGGTGGATACAATGTATTGCTTTCTCTTATCCACTTGTAGACAGTTGCTGCTGTGGAGAACACCATTTAAGCCCCGTGTTGCTCACATTGTAGAGTTTGGCCAAAGGCAGAACATGAAATTGATTATTAAAGGGGTTTTCTGGTCCACAATGATTGATGTCTTATCCTTGGGATAGGTTATCAATAGCAGATCAGTAAAGATCCAGCACTCGGGACACCTGCTGATCAGCTTATTTGAAGGGGTCAGAAAGCTGTCAACACAGTCTGTAGTGCAGTTCTCGATTTTATTTAAATGGAAGTGTGCAGATCTACCATACCAGGCCATTGTGCTTTAGACAGTGTTTGGAGCCTTCTAGCAGGCCTGCAACTACTTCAAATGAGACCCAGGCCATAGATCCTGATCAACCTGCTATTGATGTAAAAGAATATAACTACTATAATACTGCCCCATATGTACAAGAATATAACTGCTATAATACTGCCTCCTGTGTACAAGAATATAACCACTATAATACTGCCCCATATGTACAAGAATATAACTGCTATAATACTGCCTCCAGTGTACAAGAATATACAGTAACTACTATAATACTGCCTCCTATGTACAAGAATATAACTACTATAATACTGCCTCCTATGTACAAGAATTTAACTACTATAATACTGCCTCCTACGTACAAGAATATAACTACTATAATACTGTCCCCTATGAACAAGAATATAACTACTATAATACTGTCTCCTATGTGCAAGAATATAACTACTATAATACTGCCCCTATGTACAAGAATATAACTACTATAATACCACCCCCTATGTACAAGAATATAACTACTATATAACCGCCCACTACGTACAAGAATATAACTACTATAATACTGCCCCCTATGTACAAGAATATAACTACTATAATACTGCCTCCAGTGTACAAGAATATACAGTAACTACTATAATACTGCCCCCTATTACTAGGGTATAACTACTAGAATACTGCCCCCTATGTACAAGGATATAACTACTACAATACTGCCTCCTACGTACAAGAATATAACTACTATAATACTGTCCCCTATGTACAAGAATATAACTACTATAATACTGCCCTCTATGTACAAGAATATAACTACTATATAACCGCCCACTACGTACAAGAATATAACTACTATAATACTGCCCCCTATGTACAAGAATATAACTACTATAATACTGCCTCCAGTGTACAAGAATATACAGTAACTACTATAATACTGCCCCCTATTACTAGGGTATAACTACTAGAATACTGCCCCCTATGTACAAGGATATAACTACTACAATACTGCCTCCTACGTACAAGAATATAACTACTATAATACTGCCCTCTATGTACAAGGATATAACTACTATAATACTGCCTCCTATGTACAAGAATATAACTACTATAATACTGCCCCCTGTGTACAAGAATATAACTACTATAATACTGCCTCCTATGTACAAGAATATAACTACTATAATACTGCTCCTATGTACAAAAATATAACTACTATAATACTACCTCCTATAATGGGCAGTATTATAGTAATTATACTTTTGTATACAGGTGTTAACACTCTGCTCTGCTACTTACAGAGCACAGGGCTGCCCCTGCTGTAGGCAGTTGGGAACCTCTGAAAAGCTTAATAAATTGAAAGGAAAATGCATTGGTAATTTTCCTGTGGTTTTTCCACACATTAATGTAACTTTACTTGAGGCTATTGCTCTTCCAGAGATCCCGATGCTGGAAGCCAAGAAAAATGTTTCATTAAGCGTGAACTGGCAGAACAATCCGCATCACGTCGATTACTGGCACTGGTGAGGTCCGGAGGTGCTCCATAATCAGGGTAGAAGAGTTGTGTAACCTACTAGTCACATCTGTCCTATTCTCTAGTGGGTAATTGGAGAGGAGGGAATATTGTATCCAATGTTTCAGGGTTAACAGTTGTGCAAGAAACTGTAACATTGCTACAACCAGGGCCACTTTTAGATGAAGTGTGGCCATGGGCAAAATTAAAAGTGGGTCACCAAATACTGACATTGTGCCAACAACAGTCAAACATTATATGCTTAACTCATCGTCCCTATACAAAGACAAATAACCACCATGAAAGGCTCAAATAATACTCAAACACCATGACCTCTACATAGTGGCTGAATAATATCACTATCCGGTTACTGAGTAGAATCCACCATACAGTGACCATGCAGTACTAGATATATGGTCTTTGTAGTACCAGTAAGTGACTACAGTACAGTTACAGCCAGTGACTCACAGGTGACGGCTTTTGTGACTGCAGTCGTCCACTTTTCATATCTTCTATCTTGCCCAAACCGCCATGACGACTTCCAGACACAACTTGTGTCTGCAGAAGTTTCTGTAGAGAAATCTTTGGATCCTCACCTTTCTAGCTACTTTTTCCTAACCTACACAAATGCTATACAAATTTTATGCCAATTGCTGCCCCATCTTCCTTCTAACAGCACCCGTTGTGTAGCTTGTTGGCCAGAAACATTTTACTTTAGAAATAATGGTGTTGTAATTATAGACGACCCACACCCCCATTCCAACACCCCCCAAAAAAAGAATAGTGCAAGGACCACTCCATAAAACAATAGTGCCAGGTAGTGTGCCCAAAAATAGTGCCAAACAGATGCTGCCCCAGATAGTAAAAGCGCCACCTTTGTTCCCTACTGAGTAGTAATGATTTTCTCTGTGCCCACAAACCTAAATTGTGTTCCACCTAGTACTTCACAGCAAAAATGCTTCTTTTATGCTAAAAATAATTTGTATTTCTGTCACAAATGCTCTTGTAAATATACATTGGATTTGCCTATGGCATATCCTCAAAGTATGAGTTTAGACTAGAGGACATGAGCCGAAAATGTGGGAAATGTGCAAAATGCAATGAAATTTCTTCAATCTGGTATCCAAAAAGCCAGTCACACAATGGAAATATAAAGGATATTGTTTGTATGTAATATAGGAAGATGAATTGGACTCCTTTGTAATGTAAGGCCAATGAGTAACTGCGCCCTGCACTTTTGGATCTGTACATGTTCATTATAATTCTCATGGTTAACCTGGGACTCAGCACGTAATAACATTATATTCCGTAGACATGCATCACTGTGTTCATACATTACTTTTCTGGGCCTGTATTATACACTAGAGCTGCACTCGCTGTTCTACTGGAGGAGATACTTAGTACATACAAAACAAATATCACTTTTTCTGTCCTAAACCTTAGTCACAGCCTATTACGGCCCAATGCACACGGGCGTATTTGTATCACGGAGTCTGGAGCGAGCGTTCGCCTCTGGATTCCACAGCAAATACTGCCCATAGACATGTTATAGAAAATCGCTTTTTTTCTGTCCATGAGCTGAAATCAGCTGCAATTTTTCCGCTCATGGTGGGAAAATAGCAGTATGTTCTATATCGATCTGTGCCCCATCTGCAGCTGTCACTGCGGATGGGCCCTGGAATCTGCATCATCGCCTATCAATGGCACGGTGTCATCTGTACTGCGCATGTGTCAACTGGCCCGGCCAGCACATCCACAAGACATATCTGGACAGGTATGCAGGGGTCTGCAGGGGGCACCGGTTTGGATTCTGCTGCAGTATCCCACATGTGGCCTATGTTATACTCACCCAGGAGCTGAACTCGCTATTCTGCTGTTTGTCATTTGATATTGCAAGCTTGATGTCATATATTCCCTTAACAGTTTAGCTGAGCTCTTATAATGACCCAGTTGGATCCTTTGAGCTGTAGCAACATATGGGGGTGTTTTGATTGAGCTGACTTTGCTTTGTTTTATTGCAGGATATTGGCTCTGATCACACTCAGCCTCTGCCTCCCAGACACCGTGCGCGGACAGGTGAGCATCAGCCAAGAAACTGTGACCTGCACCTATCTTCAGAATTCACCCCCACATACACAACCCCCTTTTGGTTCCCCTACTGGTGCAGAACTGTACGCTGTACGCTATTTCCTTAATTCCCATAAAAGTGTATGGCAGTTGTGTAAAAAGTGTAGTAACATTACTTCCATTCACTTCTATGGGGTTCATGGAAACTCTGTTGAATATCCAGTTCGGCTGCTTCTGTAATACCAGCCAGCAGTGACATCAGAGTTCAGACCTGGATTCCAATCTCGCCATGGTTGGCTGGGTTGGGAATACCACTTTAATAGAGTGGTATTCCCAACCCAGTGGGAGTGGTATTCCCAAATAGATGAGTAGAGAAACTACTCATCTATTTTATATATCACTGGTTAGGACTGTACACAGTATATTTGGTCTGACTTTTAATTTATTCAGTGGTGGAATTTATAATCTCATCATGAGCATCTAAATCCCTTTTGATGCACCCCACAATCTTATTCGCCTTTGCAGAAGCTGCCTGACATTGGTTGCTACAATTCAGTTTGCTACAGATTAATAACATAGTGTGTAAGGCTGAAAAAAGACATATGTCCATCTAGTTCAATCTATTATCCAGATCCAGAGGAAAGTAAAAAGACCCTAATGAGGTAGAAGCAGATTTCCCTCATTTTAGGGGTCGCCCCTCAGCTGTATTTTTTCTTTTTTTTTTACCAAATAACCCCAATTTTGATAACCTCTCTGGGTCTTGTAGTCCATCCATTCCAGTTATTCATTATTTATATCTTAATTAACATGTATGTTTTTTCCTACTTAGCGTTACGTCTCCCCTCTTCTCCCTCACAGGAGAGAACGTTCCTCAGTACTTCTCAGACCAGTTTCACTTCACTCTGTCATGAGTTGGAAAATGCAGATTTTGGTTTTGAGATAATCCCAGAAACGTGTATCCGATGTCAATTCCCAAACCGCTGTGTTCTGCAGCCAACAAGTACAGCTGGCTCAGCGTGGGATCCTATTGGCCGGCTGCACTCCAGGTTCCCTTAAAGGGAATCTGACACCATAATGCCACATTATTTATCATCAGATATTACAGTTTTTCCTGCAGTTCATAATTAAAATAACTTAACCTGTTTATGTTAATTAATCAGGTTATCGAAATATTAAATGTAACATCCTGCAGTGAAACAGATGTGTCCTGTCCTGAAGAATATAAACTCACAGCTGAATCCACATGTAACGCTCTACTGATCTGCAGTTACGTCACGTTGTGTACTCTAGCCACATCCAAAGCTGTATTCACAATTCTGCAGACTGTCACTTCCAACCTGTTGCTGTGAAGGGGGGAAAGCAGGAAACCTTGTTTCCTTGCTACAGTACATAATCTGATGTATATACATCTCGCACATTGCGCTGTAGCAGAATATGCTTCTGAACCAGCAGGGGGTGTCGGACGTATGGGTGTAATGATGCTATCCTATGTATTTTTCTCTCAGCGCCAGTGCACCAATGGCTTTGACATGGACAGAGTGTCCGGCGAGTGTTTAGGTAAGTGGCATTGATGCAGGTTCCAAAAATAATGTTGAAGGAAATCTATGGGAGCAAAGGGGCCAGGCGTTGGAGGGTGGCTTGTTGTTTTGACATTTAATGTGTAATTTTGACATTTTAAGTAATTTCCTGGTGCCCAAACAGTGGTCAGAATGTAAGCAACCCAAATACAGACTTTTGACATAGAACATTCTGTAACCGTTTTTTCAGGACAGCCCATGGTACCCCTCTGTTGTACAGCATGCCTTCATCCTGAGCCACCTGCTTCAAGAATAAACTTCTAGAAGTGGCATGAAGATTGGCACTTAAATGGGCATAGGAGAGAAGCAGCATGTGTATAACATAGCAATACAGATCTTTTTTAGATGTATGGGAGACCACACTTCTGCAGCACTGTAATGGTGTCCATTAGAGGTTATCATTTCCATAGAGTTGATAATCACTCCTAGCCTTTGAGGCTTACAATCTAATCTCGCCACCACAGACAGTACTTTATTCTCGGGTTAATTTGCTATTACATCCAAATGTGAAGAATTTGGGAAATGTTGGATCTTTGCTTGCTGTCCCCAGCTGCCCCTGAACAGTATGTTCTGTGCTTACTTTCTTGTTATCAGATACAATGGGGAGGATTTCCTAATACTGTCTAAAGGGTGGCTTTACATGGGATGACTGTCTGCTAAAAAATCACTAAAAGGGGCGTTTTTAAGTGATAGTCCTGTGGAACTGATGGGTACTATGTGAGAAATCGCTCAGTAGTCATAGTAGCTTTGTTTTAGCTCACTGTAAATAAGGAGCCTTTCATTTTTGAACAACTGCCTGAACACAATGAATGGAGGCGGACGGTCAGAGGAGATCTTTGGCGCGCTCTGCCTTCTGTTTGAAAGCACATGAGTGATAGTTGTCCCATGTAAAGCCACCCTTATAATGCAGACCTAGACAGTCTTAAAATGTGCCAGTTTATCAGAACGGCTTATGTTGGATGATGAATCTGGTGCACCTTTAGAAACGTCTAACTTTAAACCACCTATTAATTTAGCTTAGTGTACAACAGATTTTGTGCCAAAATCTTGGTACAATATGTCCTCTGTTCTGTGAAACCAGATTGCTTTCTCACAAAGCCGCACCCCTTTTTGGATATGATGAAAAAACTTGTGTAAAACACATGATAATTGTGGTGCAAAATCTATAAGAAAGTTTTCTGGCACCATTTGTGCTAGAAAATTGGTGCATTTTCGATAGTAAATAATCTTCAGTGGACACGTTTATTCAGCCTTGACTCTTCATGACATTTCATTTACATTGTAACAACTCAGGTCTGCACAGCAAGCAAAATAGTTTTATTGTTCCAGCGGATGTGATCCTAAAATGAAACCACTTTGCAAGTAGTTTTGATTCAAAACTTTCTACTGTTTTGTGTATAGATCTTCTATGCAGACCAATGTGTCTTCATGATCAAAGGCTGCAAACTCTGTAGACCAGTGGCGTCAAACTCATTTTCATCGAGGGCCACATCAGCCTTATGGGTGCCTTCAAACGGCCGACTGTAATTGTAAGACAGTATAGTAATAGTGACCCCGATAGTGGCCGCAGTAGTAATAGAGACCCAAGTAGTCATAAGGTCCCCATAGTGGTCCCAGTAATAAATGACCCCAAAGTGGCCCCAGTAGTGATAGTAACTCCATAGTGGCCACAGTAGTAACAGTGAACCGCATAGTGACCCCAGTAGTAAGTGACCACAGTAATCAGAGTGGCTCCCATGATAAGAGTGGTTTTCATAGTGGCCCCAGTAGTAATAGTGCCCCCCATAGTGACACCAGTAATAAATGTCCCCCATAGTAGCCCCAGTAGTAAGTGACCACAGTGATCAGAGTGGCTCCAATAATAGGAGTGTCCCCCATAGTAGCCCCAATAGTAATAGTGTCCACCATAGTAGCCCCAGTAGTAAGTGACCCCCACAGTGACCCCAGTAGTAAGTGACTCTAGTAATAAGAGTGACCCCCATAGTGGCCCCAGTAATAACAATAACCCCCTTAGTGGACCCAGTAGTGAAAATGACCCCAATAGTGGCTCTAGTGGTAACAGTGACCCATTGCCGGAATACGGCAGCGGCTCCCATAGACTCCTATGGGAGCCTATGGGAGCTGCCGAAGAAGGGGGGTGGGGGGGAGTTTTGCAGCGTGACCGCTAAACTCCCACCCCTTCCCTCCTCCTCTCCACCCCTTGCTGGCTTTTTACAATGGGAGGGGGCGGGAGCTAGTGTGTTATGCTACCGCCCTGACCCCTCCCAGTACTGGCAGCCGACAAGGGGCAGAGAGGGGGCGGGAGCTTAGCACACTAGCTCCTGCTCCGCCCCCTCCCCTTGCCAAGAGCCAGAGAGGGGGAAGGCAGTTGATTGCCTGCAAACCGTATCAGAATGGACAGATAGAAGAGAGTAAAGGCCCTTTTTAGATGGGCTGATTTATCGTTTGAACGAGCGAATGACATCATCGTTAGCTCATTCACTCAAGCACTCTGTTTATGCAGGCAGATGCATCGTTAGCTCGTTCAAATAAGAAATCCTTTCAGAATCGTCCGGCCTTTCACACTCGCTGTATAAGTAAATGAGAAAGACTGAACTTTTGCTGTTTAAACCGGACAATAAGTGAACGAGCCAACGATGATTTTTATGTCTGATTATCATCCGTCCAGTTGTTGGTTCACGTTTAGACCGAACGATTATGTTCACTTTTGCTCATTTGAACGATTTTTTGAACGATAATCGTTTAGTCTAAAGGCACCCTTAGGGTACTTTACATGTGTCAATGGTCACCCGAATAATAACTCAATTACAGGTGACTCGTCCTGCGTAAACACGGGACCTGAAAGGGCAGGTTAGCGAGAATCACTTGGCTTTTAGCCCACCTGAAAACCAAGCACCTGTTGGCTCATTTAAACAGCAGTTGTTCATCTTTGAACAGCTGCCTATCCTCAGTGAATGGAGGCGGGCAGCCGGAAGAGACCTCCATCGCGATTCACCTCCATTTACTAAACAACTATCACTCTTGTGTGAAAGCACATAATCATTGGCGCAGCTGTCAAATGCTTAAGCATCCATAGTCATCCCGTATAAAAGTACCCTAACAAAGGCAATAATTGATGACCCCGATAGTAGCTGTAGGGGTCACCTCTGGTATGTAGTCACTCATCTGACTCTGCGGATGAGCTGGCCTTTGACTGATATTTCCCCTCTCCCACATGGCAACCTCAGATCCTGTATTTATAGCAGATGGTTAAATGCAAACTTACAGTTCATTGTGGTTCTGTCTTTAGATATAGACGAATGCCGGACAATCCCAGACGCCTGTCGTGGTGATATGATGTGTGTGAATCAGAATGGAGGCTACCTCTGTATTCCCAGGACAAACACATTATACAGATCGCCCTACCGAAATCCTTATCTTCCTGCTGCTGCTTCCCCTCTGGCTCCACCTCTTGTAGCATCCAACTTCCCATCCCCACCAAGACCGCTTATCTGTCGCTTTGGGTACCAAATGGATGAGAACAGTCACTGTGTTGGTAAGAGACCATAGTCATGACTGATTACTTGCGCTGTGGAATACTAAAGCCTTGTGATTGCAATTGCGGATTTCATGGCGAGCTGAAAATACGAATTGTCTTTTCAGCCCCTCCCTAGCTGTGATGTGCCCGTTTTTCTTGCAGTCCCGAGCCGCCCTCATCTGATCACCTGACAATTGGTAAAGTCTATGTACTGGACACTGTTTTTGGGTTATGTCCAACTCTCCCAGAGAACCCCAAATTCTCATCCTCTGTATTATGAAAGCTGGCTCAAATGCAGTGGAGAAAAGGCAGACGGATGATGACTTATTGGGACTGCGCTCAATAGGTGTCTCTCGAGTTTCCCAAATTGCTTGTAGTTCTTGGAGAGCGGAACGCTCGTTAAGACTGACACATGGCTGCTTATTTTGGCTGCGGTTGGTACGATGTCTCAGTCCAGTCCTTTCCACCATAGTAAAATAGCAAATATGTGCCTGCAGCAATGGCCTTACCTGAATCCAGTGCTTGCAATATACATAGTGTATATGCTGTGCCTCCGGCAGTCCACAAACCCTTCACCTCCCATACAGTCAGGAGACAATTTACAGTTTGTCTGAATTTTATAATGCAGTTCACACTGGCGGTTTTTCTTTCCGTCTGCCTGTTCCATTGTGGGAACAGCGAAACAGAAAGAAAACACTTCCGTTTTTGGGCCCAAAGACGCACATTGAAGCTGTAAACATTCAGTTTCAATCCGTTTGTCAATATTCCGTCGCCATTCCATTATTATAACCGAAGCACTGCGCTTTTATTTCCGGTTCAAAAAGAGAACCAAAGCTGCAAAGTTACTGTTTTTTAAACATAGCTGTCAATGGAAAACGAAAGCAAAGGGAAAAACTTCCATTTACTTTCATTTTTAATTTCTGATTAGCTGGTCCCACAACGGAGCAGCTTGACGGAAACAAAAAACGTATTAGGCCGCTCTCACCCAGCAGCGCGATTTTACATTCGACAGCGGGGTTTAGCTCACCTCGTCATCGAGAAGGTGTGCTAAATGCAAAAAATAGAACAGACTCCGCTCGAGTGCATGTCTGGGAGGCTTCAATTGAAATCAATGAGAGTTACACCGCGATTACTGTGGCGTTCAAAACGCCGCAGAAAACGCCTGTGAGAGAGCGGCCTTAGGAAATGCAGTGGTGCAAGATTTTTATTTGGTTGAAACAATATTGCAATTTATAAACTGAGGATGGCGCTGTTGTATTGATACCTATTTAAAGGGAGTCGTCAGCTCAGTTATGCTGTCCAAACTGCAGACATCATGTTATAGCGCAGTAGCAGATTGATGTATAGTTCTGTGTACAGTCATACACAGACTGTTGTCAATCACTGATAGCTCCGCCCATTGGACTGTTCAGCTCGGAACAAGCAGAGATTTAGATGAATAAAATACAAGTTCTACTGAATCTTTCCAAATAAAACTATATATATCGGTCTGCTCAGCTCCTCCTGCTCTATAACATGATGCCTGCAGTTTGGACAGCACACCTGAGCGGACAGGTTCCCTTTAAAGTATCTAAAGGATCTGCAGTGGTGACAAGAGGTACTATATATAAAGAATATTCACGTTAATCATCAATTGGAGAACTGCAATAGCATCTATAAGATACAATTCCAATACTCATATGCAAAGCTGGTGCACTCAGGGCCCCACAGTAGTCAATGTCCATGTGAACTGTTAGTATAGTAAAACTGATACCTGTGAAGTTTTCTGCTTAGGACAATTAATTGCAACTGTATCAGTTTAAAAAGTCTCTTATATAATTGAGGGTACTGTGCTGCGCTGATATTTTGGTTGAGCTCCCATTCTAGTGATGTTGTTGCCTTTAGGAAGTATTTCTTTTCTTTGTGGTCTAATAAAGTTTAGGAATCTTTCTACAGCTGTTTGTAGTCTATCGATATTTGCAATAATTGTAGAGTTGGCGCTGCCATAGTGACACCATTGTAAAGGCATAAAGTCGGAAATGTCTCTGTAGGAACATAAAATGGAGACAGAGCTGCTATTGGCCTGATCCCAGATTTCTCTGTGCAGACTGTATTTTGTACATGTGACTGCATTATGACGGTGGCTATTCTGTCACTTCCGACTGTAAAAGATACTAAAAATGTAATTGGTTTCACATCTACACCCGGGTTTTGCTTTCCTACTCCAATCGGGAAGCAGGAAAGGGGAATCCCCGCTGCCAAGCGGCTCTGTCTCAGGACGGAGCCTAACCGAGCCGAACTGACCCAATGACTATAATAGGGTCCTTCGATTTCCGCTCAGCTGGCTGGCTTTTAGACAGAAGAAGAAGCAGGATCTGCGACGGAACCTCCAACCAGAGGCTCCAATGTGAAACTGGCCTAAGAAACCAAATGACTTCACTTTAAAAAACTCTGTCCCCTGGTAGCTGCCCCTATCCCCCACCCCCAGCCCTCTCCTGGATTCGCAGGGTTCTGGAGAAGTTGGAGCCAGGATATTTTTGGAATGTGTTGGACGCCGGAGTTTGAGATCTGATTTTTGTATCTTGCACAAGAAACACAATTTGCTGTTGCAACATCAATTGGCAGGAACGCTGCGAGTTAGCACGTTTATGTAATCAGAAATGCAATGTAATGAGTTGTTTTGATGATTTGTTCAACATCTGCATAACAGATCACAACAAGGCGGCTACACATCGATGTCCAGGAGGTGACATGGAGCATTATGGGTACTTTTAAATTGTCTTGCCCTATATAGGACATGCTATACTTTTCTCTCCTTCCAAAAATTGGGATTATTTACCCTGGAAAAGAGACGACTAAGGGGCGATCAAATAACAATACAGGGATCTCTCCCAGGATCTGTTTATACCCAGGACTGCGACGGTAACAAGAGGGCATCCGCTACGTCTAGAAGAAAGCAGGTTTCATCACCAACACAGAAGGGGCTCTTTACTGTAAGAGCAGTGAGACTGTGGAACTCTCTGCCTGAGGACGTGGTGATGGCAAAATCCATTGAGGAGTTTAAGAGGGGACTAGATGTGTTTCTAGAGCACTACAATGTTACAGGATATAGACATTAGGTGACCAGCGGGTTGTTGATCTCAAATGTTGATCCAGGGATCATTTTGGCTGCCTCTATGGAGTCGGGAAGGAATTTTTTTCCTCCATAGGAGCTAATTGGCTCGCTGTTTTTTTTTGCCTTCCTCTGGACCAAGAAGGGGGAGGTTAAAAGAGGCTGAGCTAGATGGACATTGTCTTCATTCAGCCTATCATATTATGTTACTATGTATGTTACAGAAAGGCTTCTAATTGCGTTCATCAGGTCATTTTACAAGTTATATCTACATGTGACTGATTTCATTTGACTTATTTTATACATTGTATATTAGGTCATATGACTGCCTGCATGGGTCGATAACCACAGCCCTGTGATTAGTAGAACTATGAATGCAGATCTGGCTGGGTATGGTATAGAAAACTGTTGGTTCTTAAATAACAAGAAATCTTATGGAAGTACGGCAAAGTGTTTGTAAGATAGTAACCCCTTAGCTATCATTAACCAGATTTTTATAGCACTGCTATTGGGACTGTATCATATCATTCAGCGCTATTATATTATTGTATCATACAGCAGTCTGATAATATGGGATATCATACTGTATATAGGATAAGCTGTTTCTTACATCTTGGCTGGTAGAATCGGAGGGAACCCTTATATTGACCTTATAACCACCCTTGATTGTGGACATTTTCCATCTTTTCAGTCCCGTTTTGTTTCTCTGTTGCAGACATTGATGAATGTGCGAGCGACTCCCACCAATGTAACCCCACGCAGGTGTGTATAAACACGGAGGGGGGCTACACCTGCTCCTGTACGGAGGGATACTGGTTACTGGAGGGACAGTGTCTTGGTGAGTCCACTATTCACATTGGCATTTACGTTATAGATAATGTATTAAATATTTGGGTCTTGTAAATGTTTTACGTGATTTTCCTAACTTTTCAGGCCGCCATAGATCATAAACTAATATGTAGAGGGAAGGCAAGAGCAGCTATGCTTCCTATGAAGTCTGGGTGACGTGGTGACTAAGTAATGGCTCCAAAGTTGCTAGAAATGCCAACTATAACTGAATAATTCTTTAGAGAAAGGACAGTGCCACACCAGTCCATGGGCAGTGTCTGGTAATGCAGTTCTGCTCAATTAAAGTGAATGCAGCTGAGTTGCCATACCGCACACAACCTGTGGACAGCTGTAGTTCTATTATTCAATCAACGAACCATATACGTTCTACACTGAGCGATCACTGCATTAGGAACAGCTGCCGCGTGACATCTTGTGTCCAGTAACGTGGTACTACCTAATGGCTGCATCACGATCTGCTCTTAGATTATGAGCTGACCTCTTCTCTGCACAGCAGAAGGTAACATTTGGCCGTCATGGGTAAACATAGTAACTTGAGTCACTTGGACCACGGCGAGATTGTTGGTGCCCGGAGGTGTAGTGCCAGTTTTTCTGGAACAGTCACACTTGTCGGCTGCTCCCGTACCACGATATCAAGAGCGTAAGAGCGTACCAAGACTGGTTGAGCCATGGACTGACATCTAGCAGAAGATCACACAGTGGCATGCCATGTGTGGTTGATCCTAAAGGCGTGCGTCGGGTGCAACAACAACCCACAGTGGACCAACGGACTTAGCAGTACAACAGCAGGGAAGTTAGACAAATTTCCACAACAAGCATGCGATGTACATTATGTTGACTGGGGTTCAATAGCTGAAGATCAATAAAGGTGCCCCTAATAACCTCACATCCTTGCCAATAAGACCTAGCATGGATCCAGAAAAGACATCAGTGGTCTTTGGACACATGGGACTCATCACTCCAGAGGACCTTCTGCCATTTCCTTCTGAACCATACGGATGGCCAGGTCCTCATCTGGTGTAAACGGTACGATGCCGTATCCCATGGGTGTACCATTTGGGTTCAAGAGGCTGGTGGTGGAAGTGTCCTGGAATGGCCTGGGCCTGTTGGTCATCAAACCACAACCTTTGAATGGTGAACACCACAGGGACCTGTTAGCTGATCATCTGCACCCATATCTTCAGGAAGCCTTCCCTGACTGCAAAGCCTTTCAACAAGACCGCCCTCCATCTTATCGAGCTCAGATCACCAGGGAGTGGTTGGGGGAACACAACAATGATTTCTCCACACTGCCTTGGCCCCTAAACTTATCATACTGTAATCCCATTAAACAGGTTTGGGATACGCTGGAAAGGGTTGTGAGATCTGCTGCCTCTTATCCGCAAAATGTGCACCAACTGATGGAGCTGCTGCAAGTTGAATATGGAGGATGTTCACCACCTTGTGGAATCTGTTCACCACCTTGTGAAATCTGTTCCCCAAACGTCTGGAAGCCATTATCTCCCAAAAAAGGTGGACCAACCCATTGAGATCAATGGGAGCTCTGTTAGTAACCACAGGCGCAAATTTTGCATGCGTAATATGCAGTGAATAGAACCCATTGATTTCAATGAGTAAGTTCATATGAGCATATTTTTTTACGTGGCATGACCTATTTTGGTGTGTATTATGCACTGCATTAGACCATTGAAGTGAATAGGCTGGTGTAAATACACAGTGAATATGCATAAAGCTTGTGTATTCACTGCGAGTTTGTTTACCTTTGCAATGGTCCTACCTGCGTTCTTTTTTTATATGCGCAAATATGCAGAGTATTTGCGCACATAAAAACACGCCAGAGTAGCCAAAAAATGCAGGCATAAGTAATTACCTTAATTGCACGACCAAAATGCACTTACACTTGTGTGAACAAGCCCTAATAATGGCCCCCATAGTGCCCCCAGTAGTAATAGTGACTTGCATAGTGGCCCCAGTAGTAAGTGTCCTCTATAGTGGCCCCAGTAATAATAGTGACTCCCATAGTAGTCCGAGAGATGCTGCCCGGCCAGAGACCAATAGCGACCCCCCATTTGCAGCTCCAGCCCAGCGGCTGCTGCTGTGTCTGTGGCCCCTGACCTCTCACCTCGACGTGGACGTTAGTGGTCACATACTCTGCACTGCGCCACCAGAGCTGCAAGCAGGGTGAGTAGATTTCCTTTAACGAGCAGCACCCTCCGGGATTTCAATGAGAGCTGTGCTTGCAATTACGTGTGCCGGCCACTACACAGGTTGGCGCAGTGGCTTCTACTCCAACCCCGGTGTATCCTGGCAGACGCTGCCTGGATGACCCCTCAATGTCGGCTGAGTGATTCCCAGCCTGAGACCCATGGCACCCCAGTTGGGAATCGCTGTATTATTGAGTAGGTGTCCCTAATGCATTGATCATTCAGTGTATTTTGTTTTTGTTTAAATCCTGTACAACCCCTTTAAGCGAAAAAATGCAGATTACTGAGTAATGTTGTGTTAACCTGAACCATATGTGGAGTAGTAGCGGCTGATCCAAATGTAACAATCCATGGATACTTCTAGTTCATGGAGCGTGTAAAGACCTACAGGTGTCTCAAACTCAAACTGTTGATTTAATATTTGGTAACCGCAGCTTTCGTCTGGCAGTGGATTCGAGAGTCTTCACCAATGTCTTCAGAGGATGCCATAAATGAGATTTACTGCTTATTGTATTCTTGGCTGTGGCTTCGGATTAAACAGAACTTTTCTCCTCCTAGATGCTTCTCTGCATCTACTCTCCCCCTTTGAAGATAAGAGGATGAGTTCTGAGCAGTGGGGTTCACATCTGGACCCTCCAGACTGAGGAGGCAGGAGGATGAAAATGCATCCAATTTAGTAATGGTGTCCAGCTTTTGTGTGCAAAATATTGGTGTAAAATACGCTGGCCACAAGTTAGCACAAGGAAAAAGGTTTTCGATACTGATCTCAAGTTATACCTTGTACTCCAGTCACATCCAAAACTGCCTATTGTATTTTGTGCTGGTGCAACCTAGGAACTTAGTAGCTGAACTAGAGCTAAGGGCCCTTTCACTTTGGATGACTGTCAGGTGCTTACCCCTTAAGGACACGGCCTATTTTGGCCATAAGGACGCAATGATTTTATGGGGGATTTTCATCTCCCCTTTTCAAAAGCCATAACTTTTTGTGTGTGTCAAATTGTAGTTTTTATTCGGACCACTTTTGGGTACATATAATGTATTGTAAAACTTTTATTAATTTTTTTACATCGTTGCATTCAAAGTCCCATATCTTTTTTAGCTTTCCATGGAAAGGGCTCTGTGATGGTTTGTGTTATGTGTGACGAGCTGTAGTATCTATTGGTACCATATTGGGGTACATATAGCTTTTTTGATCACTTCTATTGTGTGCTTTTTGGAAGGCAAAATAAGGGGGGGGGGTTGTTTTTTTTTGTTTTTTTTTTTTACACTATTTTTATTCTTTTTACATTTTTCATGTCCCTGTAGGAGACTTGAACCAGAAAAGCTCTGATCACTATTAAAATGCCTTGCAGTACTTATGTGTTGCAATGCATTATTGCCCACAATAGTGATTACAGGCTGTGGCAGGCCGGGACAAGACCAGTGTCTGGTGTCTATGCCAACCCATCGTACCTCCGCGATTACATAGTGGAGGGAAAAAAACATCACAATTTACATTGATCATAGCATGTAAAGGGTTAACAGTGGGATATCAGTGTTCTATTGCAGTGGGAGGCCGGTTGTTGGTTACAGCAGGCTCCCACTGTGGAATGGTACAAGCTCACTTATGATGCACAGGACGTAAGTTTATGTCCTGCTGCGCTAGTTAGCACCCTGCTGGGACTTAAACCTTCGTCCTGTGGTATTAAGGGATTTCAGGGACTAGATCACCAACTATTTTTTTCTATAATTTAAAACCAGATGCTCATATTACATTTTTCTAATCTGTTTTAATTTTCTGAATATAGAATTTTTTATTTTGCTGTCTATACATGATTATGGGGGCGGCCATCTTGCCTGAGCTACATTTACCAGCATTTAGAGAACTTAGAGAGAAGATTTACAGCAGCCTCATTGGCAATTGACTTTGTATGGGAGACTGTTCTAGATTCACGGCTTTTATACCTCTTGGTATAAAATGGTAACGTCTGTGTTATCTACATATAGGTGTTACATTTCAGTGTAATCCTGCCTGTGATGTTCATGAGATGACTGCTATAAAGCTTTCTCTATAGTCATTAGGCTCTGTGGTCACTGTGAAATATGCAGAATTTTAGGATTTGTTTTAAATACTGTTTGTGACTGAAAATTAGACAATTTTTACGAATTTTTAGCGATTTTTGTTTTTAACGAAAATATGTGATTTACAGAACAGGTCATTCCCTGATGACACATTCCCTTAAAGTGCCCTACAGTTGTCCCAACAATCATCGCCCCTATGCCTCTATTACACATTGAATGGATGCAGAGTGCGATGGAGATCTCTTCTAGCCTTTCACCTCCATTCAGAGTAAACCGTTTCGGGTAACTGATGTTTAAGAACAAAAGTAACTCAAAATCAGTACGATAACTAAAACAAAGCATTTACAGAACTGGTTAACTTTATGTTCAAATGCAATTTTTGAAATGTGTTTTATGAGGTATAGGATGACTGCGACTCATACAGACAGCGATCACCACCCTGACCTGCAAGGGGTCCCGCAGTCTTTGTCTGTACTTCTCATCTCTGTTCTGGGTAAGAGATTTACAATCTAATTAAGGAGAAGACGAGGAGCCAGAAGAGGATCTCAAGAATGGAACAGGAGATAAAATGTGTTTTCCTGGTGTTGGCGTAACATTCAAAGACAATAAGAGAAGACTCCTGAATGCGTTAGTAATGGGACTATAATTGTAAGAGATGAATATGTGAAATGGCGCCAGGGGAAAACCTGCCAGACCTTAATGTAACTACAGAGCTAGAAAATATCTGTTATTCTATGAAGTGCAGTCTTAAAGGGGACTTGCTCAATATTATATAATGAAAAGTTCTGCAACTTTCTAAAAAACTTTTGTGCTTCAGTTTCTCAACGCTTTCAAGAGCTGTGCTGTCACCCAATGAATAGAAACAAAGTTAGTTGAGAAGAGAATTATGACTGTACGCATCTTTAGCTTTCTTTATCTACTCACTGGGGCCTAATGATACAATCACACTGTGATCATACTGCCTTTGGGATCCTGTGTGGGAAACTGTTAATGCCAGTAATAAGTGTAACATCTGTAATAATACACATGAATTCCAGAGATCACACTGTCATACAATGTTCCAGATTCTCAGGGACCGTTTTGTGTTCCCACCTACACTTCCGCCCTCATCTGCTCCTGCATAGATCATCATTGTCCTTCTTTATTTAGACAACTGCAACATATCGCAGAGTGTGGAGCCAATAAATTCTACCATTTAGCGGTCAGCTATGGAAACCACAATCTACTATTAAAAGGGTTTGCAGTTTTATGTAAATGAAGTGTCATCTGTACATTAATGAAAACTTTTGCACTTTATAATACTTTGTGTGTCGATACTTCAGAATTTACATGATTTCTGCTTGCATTCAGATATAATGATTAAAGGGGTTCTTCAGGATTAGAAAAACATCGCTGCTTCCTTCCAAAAACAGCGGCACGTCTGATAATGGGCAACTCCTTTAAGTTTACTTAAAGGGTATCTGTCAGCTACTTTGAGCCCTATCAGTTAAGCTTATGGGCTCAGAGTAGCTGACACACTGAGTCCAGGGAAGTAGGTTTTATACTTGCCTTCCTCGATGTTTCCCGTTGTCAACTCTTATAGGGCTCAAAGTAGCCGACAGTCTCTTTAAAGGGATTCTGTCATCAAGTTCATGACATTTTACTCTGAGCTGAGCTGCAGCATGTAGAGTGACAGCTCTCTCCCTATACAGAAGAGGAAAGAGCTGTCGGTCTGCATGAGTAAAACTTCATAAACATGATGACTGTATTCACACGGGCAAGAGTGATATCAGTCCGAGACACTTGGACTGATATCATGGTTCTAAACTTGTGATTCTACATTTGAGTAAAATGTGGGGTTTTTTTTGTTTAAAAACTCATTACCTCGCATCTATGTACTTGTGATTTTTGCGCATGTGAAAAGATCACAAGGGCTTCCAATAGTTTTCAATGGTACAAATCGCACTGCACTCACATTCAAATTGCATGGCAATTTTGAGGAATCGCCCAAAAATATCACATGCAGCAATTTTTCAATCTCACAGCATTGCTGCGAGCGAATAATTGCTCATGTGAATAAACTCATTGAAATCAATGTGTTAATACGCATGAGTTCCATCCATATCACTATCGGTCAGAACTCACACGTGAAACTTGCGTGTCTGAATGCACCCTGGCTTGACTCCGGTATCCTTATAATTAAAGATAATCCTTAGGTTCCAGCTGCTTTAGGCTGCATTCCCACGAACGTATATCGGCTCCGTTTTCACGCCGAGCCGATATACGTCCTCCCCATCTGCAGGGGGGGAGGATGGAAGAGCCAGGAGCAGGAACTGAGCTCCCGCCCCCTCTCTGCCTCCTCTTCGCCCCTCTACACTATTTGCAATGAAAGGAGGCGGGGCAGGGGCGGGGCTAAGCTGAACGAATTAGCCCCGCCCCGTCCCGCCTTTTCCCATTGCAAATAGTGCAGAGGGGCGGAGAGGAGGCAGAGAGGGGGCGGGAGCTCAGTTCCTGCTCCTGGCTCTTTCATTCCTCCCCCCCTGCAGATGGGGAGGACGTATATCGGCTCGGCGTGAAAACCCAGCCGATATACGTTCGTGGAAATGCAGCCTTAAATATTATATCAAGTAATTGCATTTAGAGTGATTTCCTTTTATGTACATTTCAGAATTTCCTCCTTTACAAAAGAGAATAATTGTTGGTAAACCAGCAGAGAAATTCCATTCCTCACCACAGTTTTGCCATCAAATAAATCTTAAACACAGAACTTTGTACAAGAGTTGCTAGAGATAATGTCGTCTCTTATTCTGCAGATATCGATGAGTGCCGTTACGGATACTGCCAGCAACTTTGTGCCAATGTGCCAGGATCTTATTCTTGTACTTGTAACCCTGGATTTCTTCTCAATTCTGATGGAAGATCGTGCCAAGGTATGTGAGGAGTAGAGCACATATAGGGGGCCGCAGTCATTGCAGCATCAATCACGCCCCATATTATCTCAGATTTTACACTGGACAACTGGGATCTACGATTTATAGCAGGGCTGGTGAACAAATCACATGTAGCATCATGCGCTATTTGCAGGGCCCTCACAACTGCTTTAGAAGCCTGTGACATGGAGGGAACACTATGGTCACTAGTGGTTATCTTGTTCAGCACAATATGAGCTCTGATTGGTCAAGCAGCAAGAGCCCCTGCACTGGAATGAGTTGGATAAAAGCATCTGGGGACTAAACCTCTTGATGGATCGGGGAAGGTCATGCTCCCCTGCTGTCACTTGTCATGTATGCACTGTTATCTTCTCTATATTTGCACACATTATATTTTATTCTAGATATGGATGAATGCACCACAGAGAACCCATGTGTTCAGAGCTGTGTGAACACCTATGGATCCTACCTGTGTCGTTGTGAGCCTGGGTATGAGCTGGAAGAGGATGGCGTCAACTGCAATGGTAAATAGTGTGCTGATAACAATTCTGCTGGAAGGCAGAGGTCATGCACAATGCAGTTAGTCTACGTATACACAATACATTTTTTTCACAAGACTGTGGCATCCGTAGAGATTCAATTCATTGAAATATTGGTGCAACATGATGTGAAACTTGCACTCAAATTTTACAGAGAAACAAGGGTAAGAACAGTTTTTTATCACATCCACTATAAAGCTTCATTTTACATAAGACCCTGTAGTCATACACACACAGTTCTCTACAACTTCTACAAGTCTCAACAATGACTATAGAATTCAGTTTCAATCATGACGGACATTTAATTCTTGCAATGCTACTATGACTCCTTACTCCTCAATTGCATTATTTAACATTGAGCTCTATCAGAAGGTAAAGTCATGTGACTATTACATTTCCATCCTTTAGAACTTCTGCAAGACC
Source organism: Eleutherodactylus coqui (assembly GCF_035609145.1). NCBI lineage: Eukaryota > Metazoa > Chordata > Amphibia > Anura > Eleutherodactylidae > Eleutherodactylus > Eleutherodactylus coqui. Next base: position 125,879,972 of record NC_089842.1, read on the forward strand.
TAATGTTTTTACCCTTTAGTTTGGTCTTCTTGCTTTCAGACATGGATGAGTGTAGTATTTCCGAATTTCTGTGTCAGCACGAATGTGTCAATCAACCTGGTTCATACTACTGCAGCTGTCCGCCTGGTTACACCTTGCTGGATGATAGCAGAACATGTCAGGGTGAGTTCCAGAGAGCATCTAAAATAAAAAATAAAGTAACTTTGTATATCATGTTGTTCATAAAATGTATCATTTGGTGTCTACAACTCCAGGGTATGTCTTTATAGGGTTACAGGTGATTCCTGTGTAGTTTGGGAGCAGAATCATACAAGACTGCACAGTCTACACAGTGCATGTTTGTGGTCTGTAACCATAGAAAGTCACAGGTCTGCAGAGGAGCGGTAGATGATTGTTTTAAAGAAGACAATTTACAAAGTTACTTCACTTCAAATGCTTTTGAGCAATAAAAAAGTTAGTTGCAAACGTACAATTCATGAGCTGATGCCCACACTGAGGGGCCGCAGCGCCTGGTATAGCTGGAATGATTTCGGAAGAAGCAAAAATCATCAGTGTTGAAACTTCCAATTAGAACAAATCCGCATCCAAATAGAGGAAGTATTAGCACTTTACTGTGTTTTATAGCGCCTTCATTCTGCTCTTCTTTAATGAAGGGGTCATCTGCCCATAGACTGGTACACTTTGCACCTTTTCCTTGTGATTCATATAAAACCCCTGTCTTCCAGACATTGATGAGTGTGACACCAGGAACAACACTTGCACCGTGGAGCAGACCTGCTTGAATATCCCAGGAGGCCATCACTGCGTAGATCCTGTCCACTGTGATGAGCCATACCTCCAGCTCAATGATAAGTATGTAAATCGTGTATATGAGGCTTCAGTTTGAAGATTTCTTATCCTATATTATTGATTTCGATGCAAGCAGTTGATTAAGCTTTTTAATGACATTTCCACAACTGGGACATGGTGCAGATTTGGGTCATGATGCGGATTTCCAGAGTCTTTGCGCTGCTAGTGAATTAGGTTTATTAAAACTCCATTCACTAACATTGTACTGTACATAGTTGCAGAAATGTTTTGTGGAAAAATTACTCAACTAGTACGCTTTGTATGAAAGCCATCTAAAACTCTTGGTTCCAAAGTGCCTGTCTATGGGCTAGATTGGGATTTCTTTTAAACACCACATGCTCTGGGTACACATTTTTTCCCTTTTTTGCCATAGTCTTCTCTATAGGTTTTGAGAAATGGCAAACAAACATAATCCCACCAAAAATGCTTGCAAGAAACGCTATGCAAAACCACTTGAAATTCATGGTTTTATTTTTTAGCTATGGTTTAATAAAATTGAATAAAAAGGGGAGTGAGAAGGAGGCCTAAATATTATTTTTTATTTTAAAACGCTGTTATTTCCAAGGCACTGTATATATGAACACAGGAGCAATAGACATGGACTACATGACTTACAAACTGATATAGAGGGAGAGAGAACCCTACCATAGAGGGCTAATGATCACTTCCTTGTCTTGTTGGATGCAACAGGCATAAGTTTAAAAGGGTACAAGCAAAGGGAACATTACTGCTGTATTCCCTATGCATGCAGACACTGGATGGAGCCAGTAGAGATCTAAGGGTGTAATATAACCTCAAAGTCAATGCAGAAACAATTTAGAACCCTTTTAGTATTGCTGATGGGACTTTGGCTTCATTAGGTCATTACTATAATTCTTGTGTCTGCTCTAGTCGGTGTATGTGTCCCGTGGAGAACCCAACCTGCCGGGACCAGCCCTTCACCATCGTCCACAGACACATGGACATATTGTCCAACAGCAGAGTCCCTGCAGACATCTTCCAGATGCAAGCCACCAGCCGCTACCCTGGAGTCTACTACATCTTCCAGATAAAGTCTGGTAATGAAGGCAGAGAGTTCTACATGAGGGTAAGAAGAACATGCAAGCGGAAACCTAAAAGGCAACCAACAGTGTCCTCAAATGACCCAACCATGATAAAATTGTGTTATACTCTTAACACTACAACCCCCAACATGACCATAATCCAATTCCCATAGTGTATGTATATGTATTACCCTCTTTCCCCGAAAATAAGACCTATCCCAAAAATAAGGTCTGAATGTATTAAAAAGGAAAAAACACAAAAATATTCCCCAACCGTCTTGGTCCAGGTCCCTCTGGCTGCTCTCTGGAGCTCCAACATGCTGCTTGCAGTCCTTGGCTGCCCACAGACGATCACTTCTTGGTTACGGGATTCATAAATCCCGCCTCCAGGAAGCAATGGCTTTGATCGGCTGAGCAGCGCTTGATGACCCAATGCGATTGCTGTGATTGATTCATCAAGCGCTGCATTGATTGGTTCTTTGACCACTGATCAGCCAATCACAGCCATCGCGATGTGGAGGTTGGATTTATGAATTGGTCAATCAATGCCACGGCTCAGCCAATTTGTAGCTTCGGACAACAGTGGGAGGGACCTGGACTGGGCCCGCTAGGTAAGTATAATAGCGCCTCTTTTGTGGCAAAAATTAATATAAGACAGGGTCTTATTTTGGGGGAAACACAGTGTATATATACCAGATTTTATCACTATTGGACCTTGAGGGTTGTTTCACAGGCAAGTTCTTCATGCAGTTCCTGGAGGGGAAGCCAGAAGTGGTTTCTAAGATATGGGAAATATAAAGGAAGGATTTATACTTCGCCTTCCTGCCGGATCCACTTTTGGCTTTGGCTCAAAAACTGCATGTGTGAAACTATCCCTACAGGTGTTCACCTGCTGACAACTTTATTGGATTCTGCCTGGCTTAAAAGGTGGTCTGAGTTGATAAACCTCATATTAGCTTGTAGGACCGCTGGATTAATGCTGTTTTGGGCTATAACCTGAGGGGAACCACAACCTATGCCACTGCATTAAAGGAGTGTTCCAGATCTCTGCTTTTCACTGTCGAGATAGACTGATGCTCTGTTCCAAACAACTGTCAGAAAAACTTGAGTGCTGTTATCATAGCTTCCATTCACTACAATGAGAGCTACAGTAACAGCGCTTGGCTGAAGCGCTCCGCTCTTTGCATAGGTTCCGACCGGGTGGCCAGTAACCATAGTAGCAGTTTACCATTTCGGCTATGAAAAGCCAAGATGGGCATACCCATTTAAAAACAGTGAAGGAAGGCCCTTTCTTTTTACTTAAACTTTTGACTATCTATAACAGTACTTTCCAGTGGTTTGCGAATTGCAACACCCAGTATGCTGAGAATCACTGGGACTTTCTACCAGTGTAGAGCCATAGGCCTGAGACTATTCCATTACTTGGGGACATCCACCTACTTTCACTGCATTATCTTTTTCTTTTTTTCATCAGCAAACTGGACCCATTAGCGCCACTCTGGTGCTGACACGACCAATTAAAGGACCCCGAGACCTGACTTTGGACCTGGAGATGGTATCTGTGAACACCGTCGTTAACTTCCGAGGCAGCTCTATAATTCGGTTGAGGATATTTGTGTCGCCGCACTCCTTCTGAGCCAGCACTTAACTGTGTAACAGTATCACCCCTTTCCTGATGCACAAGCCTATATCAGAAACTAAATGTTTACCTATAGAGAGGTTCCTCTACATAACAGAGGGAAACTGCACTTAAGAAAAGTAATCTCCAGCTTGTCGTCAAATCGTCACTGCAAGGGAGCGATCAGTCGCCCTGCTCTATGCTGTCTATCCATTTGCTGTATTACCACAGCACCACTTTCTGGCAGAGAGTCTGTACTACATGCAGAAGTCACTGTAAGGATATCAGATTGCTGTTTCTCAGCCATTAAGTTGCATTGAGCAAATCTCTTTGCCAGGTTTGAGATTCAATTTGCCTATTGTAGTCCATGCACAATTCAGGGGACAAGTCACTCCAGTTATAACCATTACTTACCTTCAGAGAGGTCTGTACATCACCCTCACAAGGTCCACATTCAGGCATTTAAATTGCCACAGGCTCTGCGGCATCAGGAAAAGGGATTTATTTAAGCAATATACATTTTGAATGTTTTTGTTTACTTGGATTGAGGAAATGAAATTTTAACATCTTTTTTGTGTCGAGAATTTCAATAAAAATGTTTTGGAAATACAAATGTGTAACGAGTGATTGGTGAGACTCCTGCACTTAGACAGATGTGCAAGGTTATAAGGTTTCATTCAGATGGCTCTATTGCAAGTCGCATGTGAGAATCTTGGGTGCAACTTGCATCAGACAGCACATGGACACTCGGTCTGCTTGAAAACTCGCTCACTTGAGAAGCCTCATCGGCTAAAGTTGGTCCATATGCTGTCTGTGAAATACACAGCCGCACTCGGGCATAAAATACACCTTTGTGAAAATAACTGAAGCACAACTTTCCAATTTTAACCCCTTAATGACGCGGACCCTTTTTTTCCCCCACATTTTCATTTTTTTCCTCCCCCCTTCAAAAAAATCGTAACTCCTTTATTTATCCATCGACGTCGCTGTATGAGGGCTTGTTTTTTGCCGGACGAGTTGTATTTTTAAATGGTGCCATTTACTGTACCATATAATGTACTGAAAAACTTTTAAAAAAAAAATTATAAGTGGAGTAAAATAAAAAAAAAAACATTCCTCCATCTTTCAGTTTGTCTTGTTACTACGGCGCACAAACTGTAATAAAAATGACATGATAAGTCTTGTTTATGGGTCAGTATGATTGCTACGATACCAAACTTGTATAGTTTTTTTTTTACTGTACTACTCATTCTTTTCAAAGACATTTAATTTTTTTCAATTATTTTCTGCCGCAATCTTCTGCACACAATAACTTTTTTATTTTTCTGTTGACGTAGTTGCGCAAGGGCTCAATTTTTGCGGGATGTCCTGAAGTTTACATAAGTACCAATTCGGAATACATACTACGTTTTGATAGCTTTTAATTGTGCTTTTTCTGAGAGACAGGGTAACTGAAAAAGTGCATTTCTGGCCTTCTTTATTTTTTATTTCAGACGACATTCACCGTGCCAGGAAAATAATGAGCTACTTTGATAGATTGGACTTTTACGGATGCGACGATACCAAATATGTATTTTTACTTTATGATTTAGATTTTTTAATTATAGATATGGCAAAAGGGGGGTGATTTAAACCTTCATAACCTTTTTTTTTTTTACAATTAGTAAAACTTTATTGCTCTTATTTTCACCTTTCTTTTAAGCCCCCTGGGGGGACTATAACATGCGGTGCTTTGATTGCTTCTGCAGTATGACTTAATGCTATAGCATTACGTCATACTGTGATTTGACAGGCAGTCCATCAAGCCACCCCATGGGGATGGCTTGATAGGCAGTCTGCTAAAGCAGCCGGGGGGCCTTTCTGAAGGCCCCGGTTGCCATGACATCTGCACGGCTCCCCCGATCTCACCGCGGGGGACGCCATACGGGACCCCCGAGCATCGTTTGGGGATTTAAATGATGCTGTCAGAATTGACAGCGGTATTTAAAGAGTTAATTAGCCGCAATCGCCTGCAGATTTCAGCTGTAATAAGCAGCTGATGCTCGCGCTGTATAAAGAGAGGTCGCCCTGCGACCTCTTTTCATACATACCCAGACGCTCCAGGACATACCCTTATGTCCTTGGTCGTTAAGGGGTTAAAGGAGTTTTCTGAGACTAAGATATTGATGACTTGTCCTGTGTTACAACTCTGTCAGTAATGCAGGTCCTTGCAACTGACTAATGAATTACGTGTTGTAAGAAAGTCCTCCAGACTTCTCAGAGCCGCAGTCTTTTATGCCTCAGTAATGGGGTTAGTGCCTACAGCTGAGTTCTCTGAGAACCAGGCTGAAGGTATGGACTGGATCGCCAGCCTGTCCATACTAAGAGCCTGGGAGGGAGATACACTCCATCCACAACTTCACCCTTTAACTGCCTACAGTGTTCACTCGCTGTAAATAGTTATAGAAGTATTCCCATATCGGCTTTTCATGGCAGAGATGGGAAAAATCAGTTCACTTTGTGCCTACCACCTGTCAGAAAGACAATACTATTAGAGGATTCAAAAAGATCAAGAAAAGCTTGCACAGTGGCCAGCGACTTACAGAATGCTATTTAACAAGGAGGACATGCAAAGTCCTACATCTGGGCAAGAAAAATGAAAAAAGCACATACAGAATGAGAGGAATTGGGTATACTAATACAGTGTTTCTCAACTCCAGTACTTAGGGACCCCCAACGGTCATGTTTTCAGGATATCCTATAGTAAGAACACCTGTGACAATGTCTGAGGCATCGACAATAATTACATCATCTGTTTAATACTGAGGAAATCCTGAAAACATGACCTGTTGGGGGTCCCTGAGGACTGGAGTTGAGAAACCCTATACTAATAGATCATAAACTGAACATGAGTCAACATTGTGATGCAGCAGCATATAAGGCAAACACAATTCTGGGATGTATTAAGAGAAGCAAAGAGTCTAGTTCACGTGAGGTCATTATCCCCCTCTACTCTTCCTTCCCTCGTGCGACGCAGAGTGTTAGGACAGTAGAAATGCAGTCCTAAGCTGCACAAGGAAAGACTAGAAGCAATAAGATGAAACTGAAAGCGAGGAGACAAATTAGATATTAAAAAAAACTTTCTGATAGTGAGGGTGATCAATGAGTGGAACAGATTACCACGGGAGGTGGTGAGTTCTCCTTCAATGGAAGTGTTCAAACAGAGGCTGGACAAATATCTGTCTGGGATGATTTTGTATATCCTGCACTGAGCAGGGGGTTGGACCAGATGACCCTGGGGGTCCCTTCCAACTCTACCATTCTATGATTCTAGAAAGAGACAAGTGCTAAGCGCAGCGCTGTTACTATAGATCTCATTACAGTGAATGGGACCTATGGAAACAGTGTAACAATGCACTAACCCGCTGAGCTATGCTGTTTCCTTAGCTCCCATGCACTTCAGTGAAAGCTACAGCTAAGCACTTGGCTCTTTCTATAGGCTCTGTTCAGGTGAGAACCTGAGCTGGGAATACCCCATTAATGGCCGTGGGGTTTGCCTAAAAGTTATTAATGACCCGAAATGTGGGGTTGTATTTTTATACTGTATTCATACAGAGATGAGTGCGATTTTGTTTAGTGAAAAACTGACTTTTCCATTTAATTTTCATGTGTTTGTGATACGTTTTTGCTATTTTTGCATCCATTTTTACATCCGTTTTTCTATACTTTTTCTTGTGGTCGCCATGAAACACTTCACACTCACATGCAAATTGCATGTCATGTGTTGGCAATTCTTTTTTTATGCTCTCATAGAAAGTAATGGGCGATTCTTGAACAATTAGGACTCGCTCACACAGGCGACAAAGTCGCGCGATTTTATAGTGTTGCTACAATGCTACAAATCGCATGTATGTGAAGCCCATGCTTTTCTATGGGTTACTTCACGCATATGATATTTTGTAGCATGCGACAACCCGACACAAAAATCTCACGCATCCAGCGATATGCCTGTGACTCGTGAGGTTTTGTAGCCCATGTTTCCCTATGGCGCCTTCCTCACTGTTGCATCGCATCGCACGAAAACACTTTTTTTGTGCGGTGTGATGCAACTTTGACAGTAGGAAATTCTACTGTCAAAGCTATAATCTAAGCAATTGCTGCAAAAAAAAAAATACACATACATCACCTTACAAGCGCTCTCCAACGCCGCAGCAGCTTCTCCTTGGGTCCTGGCACTGTTTCTCTTCATCATCTTCTGGCCGGGGATTGAAAAATCTCCGCCTCCTGGAAGCGCTGGCTGTGATTGGCTGATGCTTGAACCAATCACAACCATTCATCGAGCGCTGGCTGTGATTGGCTAGGCATCAGCCAATCACAGCCAGCGCTTCCAGTAGGCGGGAATTTTTCAATCCCTGGCCAGAAAATGATGAAGAGAAACTGTGCTGGGGACCGAGAAGAAGCTGCAGTGGCACCTGGACAGCACAGGAGAGGTAATGTATACTTATTTTTTTTTCTTCATCTACGGCTTATTTTCGGAGTAGGGCTTACATTTCAACACCTCCCCCCCTGAAAATCCTCACATATGGTGCTACAAAGTTGCATGACTTTGTAGCACTGCATGCAACTTTGTAGCGCTACGAAGTCGCTGTATCACTCTGAGAAACCGCAGCGATATTGCACGGACCAGCAATGTGATATTGCTGCGAGTTTCTTGCAACGATGCCATGTCGCTCGTGTAAACGAGGCCTTATGGGATAAAATTAGGACATGCACCATTTTTTTTTTGACTATCAGTTCGAGAGTAAAAACACTTGTGTGAATTAACCCATGGGTTCTTTTCCCATGTGAGTTCTCAGAATTAGACAGAACTTGCAAGGGGAACATTTCCAGTGTGAATACAGTCTTAGTTGCATGTAACAGAGTGCTCTCTTGTTTATTGCAGCTGTCAATTAAAATTATAAAGTCGTACTACAAAAGTCTCCATATAGCCCCAGCCTTATAGTCTGGATAATACAATACCTGATATTTTACCGTTTTCAGTAGGGTATTATCATCACCAATGATGTATGAGAACCCCTTGTTACTACACATGTAAATCCCAGGGACAGAGATCAGATTCTGTGATACAATCCAGAGCAGAGGAGGGATATTTGATACAACAATGCAAGTACAAGACTTACTGATGGAGATTATAATTGTATCACATTGTGTATTCTGAGTAACAGTCAGTTACTTCTCTGCCCTGATTCTTATATGTATATTATTATAACTAAGCGTAACATCTGAGAATTCTGTGTTGCCAGAAGTGAACCCCACCATTCCCCCTCTTCTGTACGAAACTCACAGGGATCCAGGGGACTGTTTGCCTTCTGATTTCCCATAATACCAAAGTTTAAAACGCCACTGCAGTTGTTTTTTTCACTCATTATGTAGCTAGCCCCCAGTATATATAAGTATATACTGGGGGCTAGCTATATATGGCTAGTATTACCTTGTTTAGTTACTCCTCTCTATTTTAAAATTCTTGGAGTCCTCCTAGGATGGGTCATGATCTCATTGTGGGGGAATTACTGGGAATTACTTGTCTCTGCTTTCTCAAGAAGTCAATTTTTCAGTCTGCACAATACCTATGTGATGAAATTACATGGACTTCGCAACACAAGCTGGGGCAGATATAAACCACTATCAGGCCGGTTTCACACGGGTAAGAACATCGTGCATTTTTCATGCAATGCGAGAGTGAGTGAAAATGCATAATTCTGAAACCAATGATCTTCAATGGTTTCATTCTCATTTGTGATGTTTTCACTCACATGATGTGTGGGAAAAAAAATTGTAGCATGTTCTACCCTTTTGTGATATCGCCCATTGTACTCAGCGCTGGCCCCATTGAAAGCAATGGGAGGACTCCGCGATCCCTTGCTGCGGCTGTGACAGGCGCAGCAATAGAATCCCTTCATCGCTGGTGGGGGAATCCCTTCATCCCCGCGAGGATGAAGGGATTGCTTGTTGTGATGTCGCAATGTCGTTGTACTGGATTCAAGTGTCACAGCATCTTAATTGGATCCTTTTTCACTGTGACACTGAATAAGTATATGGATTTATTTTATGTTTTGCGCAAATCTTCCCTCTTATAATACTGGACATAAAATAAATCCTTATACTTATTCAGTGTCACAGTGAAAAAGGATCCAATTAAGATGCTGTGACACTTGAATCCAGTACAACGACATTGCGACATTGGCCAATCTTTATTATAAGATAAAAAATATGGGAAGAGATGCGTAAGAAACAAATTTGATTTTACTCTTACCCGAGTTCTATGATATAGCGACAGCTACTGTATTACGTTATAAATACATATTATACAGTGCCCTTTCCGAACACAAGAAGGGTACGATAAAATCAATAAAGTAGCAATAGTCGCTTATCTTTGATTAAGGTTTATATACCTCTGGTAATCCAGAGGGTTACCTGTAGTGCCCTGTTTTTGTTTACTGTGTTTTTTAAATTATCTAATAAAAGGAATTGATTTTAATTTATGTCTAAACTGTGAAGGGCTTTGACGAACAAATTAGACTTTTTTCTGCCTCTGTGACTAAAGCATACAGGAAAAGAAAGCAAGAAGAAATCTCAACATCAAGATGGTGGCTGATACATATTAAACAGAAGGCTGCACTGCATGGAAGTGAGAACAAAATGCATAGGAGACTGCCAGAGGGTGACAATGAGGTCAGGGATGCAGTGTTGGGGAAATGTATTTTCGCTAGAGTGGCCCTTTAGATGGGAAATTTCAATGAATCCAGCATTTGTTGGTTCACAAATAGAGATGAGCGAGCACCAAAATGCTCGAGTGCTCGTTACTCGGGACGAAATTTTCGCAATGCTCGAGAGTTCGTTTCGAGTAACGAACCCCATTGAAGTCAATGGGCGACCCGAGCATTTTTGTATATCGCCGATGCTCGCTAAGGTTTCCATTTGTGAAAATCTGGGCAATTCAAGAAAGTGATGGGAACGACACAGCAACGGATAGGGCAGGCGAGGGGCTACATGTTGGGCTGCATCTCAAGTTCCCAGGTCCCACTATTAAGCCACAATAGCGGCAAGAGTGCCCCCTCCCAACAATTTTTACTTCTGAAAAGCCCTCATTAGCAATGCATACCTTAGCTAAGCACCACACTACCTCCAACAAAGCACAATCACTGCCTGCATGACACTCCGCTGCCACTTCTCCTGGGTTACATGCTGCCCAACCCCCTCCCCCCCCCCCCCGCACGACGCAGTGTCCACAGCGCACACCAAAGTGTCCCTGCGCAGCCTTCAGCTGCCCTCATGCCACACCACCCTCATGTCTATTTATAAGTGCGTCTGCCATGAGGAGGAATCGCAGGCACACACTGCAGAGGGTTGGCACGGCTAGGCAGCGACCCTCTTTAAAAGGGGTGGGGCGATAGCCCACAATGCTGTACAGAAGCAATGAGAAATATAATCCTGTGCCACCGCCATCAGGAGCTGCACACGTGGGCATAGCAATGGGGAACCTATGTGCCACACACTATTCATTCTGTCAAGGTGTCTGCATGCCCCAATCAGACCACGGTTTTTTATAAATAGTCACAGGCAGGTACAACTCCGCAATGGGAATTCCGTGTGCACCCACAGCATGGGTGGCTCCCTGGAACCCACCGGCTGTACATAAATGTATCCCATTGCAGTGCCCTAGACAGCAGAGCTAACGTCAGATTAAATGCAGGTGGGCTTCGGCCCACACTGCATGCCACAACCTGACCGGGGTTTTTAATTCATAGACACAGGCAGGTACAACTCCCTATTGTGAAGTCCCTGTGGACCGACAGCATGGGTGGGTGCCAGGAAGCCACCGGCGGTACATAAATCTATCCCATTGCATTGCCCATCACAGCTGAGGTAACGTCATGTTTAATGCAGGTGGGCTTCGGCCCACACTGCATGCCCCAGTCAGACTGGGGTTCTTTATAAGTAGACACAGGCAGGTACAACTCCCTATTGTGAAGTCCGTGTGGACCGACAGGATGGGAGGGTCCCAGGAAGCCACAGGCGGTACATAAATAAATCCCATTGCATTGCCCAGCACAGCTGAGGTAATGTCATGTTTAATGCAGGTGGGCTTCGGCCCACACTGCATGCCCCAGTCAGACTGGGGTTCTTTAGAAGTGGACACATGCAGTTACAACTCCGTGTGGACCGACAGCATTGGTGGCTCCCTGGAACCCACCGGCGGTACATAAATATATCCCATTGCATTGCCCATCACAGCTGAGGTAATGTCATGTTTAATGCTGGTGGGCTTCAGCCCACACTGCATGCCCCAGTCAGACTGGGGTTCTTTATAAGAAGACACAGGCAGGTACAACTCCCTATTGTGAAGTCCGTGTGGACCGACAGCATGGGAGGGTCCCAGGAAGCCACAGGCGGTACATAAATAAATCCCATTGCATTGCCCAGCACAGCTGAGGTAATGTCATGTTTAATGCAGGTGGGCTTCGGCCCACACTGCATGCCCCAGTCAGACTGGGGTTCTTTAGAAGTGGACACATGCAGTTACAACTCCGTGTGGACCGACAGCATGGGTGGGTGCCAGGAAGCCACCGGCGGTACATAAATATATCCCATTGCAGTGCCCAGCACAGCTGATGTAACGTCGGCTTTAATGCAGGTGGGCAAAAAAATTATTGGATTACACTGTAGGCGAGGGCCCCAAAAAATTGGTGTACCAACAGTACTAATGTACCTCAGAAAAATTGCCCATGCCCAACCAAGAGGGCAGGTGAAACCCATTAATCGCTTTGGTTAATGTGGCTTAATTTGTAACTAGGCCTGGAGGCAGCCCAGTTAAAATAAAAACTGGTTCAGGTGCAAGTTTCAACGCTTTAATGAGCATTGAAATGTATAAAAATTGTTTACCAAAAATTATATGACTGAGCCTTGTGGGCCTAAGAAAAATTGCCCATTCGGCGTGATTACATGAGGTTTCAGGAGGAGGAGCAGGAGGAGGAGGATGAATATTATACACAGATTGATGAAGCTAAAAGGTCCACGTTTTTGATGGTGAGAGAGAACAATGCTTCCATCCACGGGTGCAGCTTACGTATTGTTTAGGTATAGCTGCTGTCCGCTTGTGGAGAAGAGAAGTCTGGGGAAATCCAGGCTTTGTTCATCTTGATGAGTGTAAGCCTGTCGGCACTGTCGGTTGACAGGCGGGTACGCTTATCTGTGATGATTCCCCCAGCCGCACTAAACACCCTCTCTGACAAGACGCTAGCTGCAGGACAAGCAAGCACCTCCAGGGCATACAGCGCGAGTTCAGGCCATGTGTCCAGCTTCGACACCCAGTAGTTGTAGGGGGCAGAGGCGTCACGGAGGACGGTCGTGCGATCGGCTACGTACTCCCTCACCATCCTTTTACAGTGCTCCCGCCGACTCAGCCTTGACTGGGGAGCGGTGACACAGTCTTGCTGAGGAGCCAGAAAGCTGTCAAAGGCCTTAGAGAGTGTTCCCCTGCCTGTGCTGTACATGCTGCCTGATCTCCGCGCCTCCCCTGCTACCTGGCCCTCGGAACTGCGCCTTCGGCCACTAGTGCTGTCGGATGGGAATTTTACCATCAGTTTGTCCGCCAGGGTCCTGTGGTACAGCATCACTCTCAAACCCCTTTCCTCTTTGGGTATGAGAGTGGAAAGGTTCTCCTTATACTGTGGGTCGAGCAGTGTGTACACCCAGTAATCCGTAGTGGCCAGAATGCGTGTAACGCGAGGGTCACGAGAAAGGCATCCTAACATGAAGTCCGCCATGTGTGCCAGGGTACCTGTACGCAACACATGGCTGTCCTCACTAGGAAGATCACTTTCAGGATCCTCCTCCTCCTCCTCCTCAGGCCATACACGCTGAAAGGATGACAGGCAAGCAGCATGGGTACCCTCAGCAGTGGGCCAGGCTGTCTCTTCCCCCTCCTCCTCATCCTCCTCATGCTCCTCCTCCTCAACGCGCTGAGATATAGACAGGAGGGTGCTCTGACTATCCAGCGACATACTGTCTTCCCCCGCCTCTGTTTCCGAGCGCAAAGCATCTGCCTTTATGCTTTGCAGGGAACTTGTCAAGAGGCATAGCAGAGGAATGGTGACGCTAATGATTGCAGCATCGCCGCTCACCATCTGGATAGACTCCTCAAAGTTTCCAAGGACCTGGCAGATGTCTGCCAACCAGGCCCACTCTTCTGTAAAGAATTGAGGAGGCTGACTCCCACTGCGCCGCCCATGTTGGAGTTGGTATTCCACTATAGCTCTACGCTGCTCATAGAGCCTGGCCAACATGTGGAGCGTAGAGTTCCACCGTGTGGGCACGTCGCACAGCAGTCGGTGCACTGGCAGATGAAACCGATGTTGCAGGGTGCGCAGGGTGGCAGCGTCCGTATGGGACTTGCGGAAATGTGCGCAGAGCTGGCGCACCTTTCCGAGCAGGTCTGACAAGCATGGGCAGCTTTTCAGAAAGCACTGAACCACCAAATTAAAGACGTGGGCCAGGCATGGCACGTGCGTGAGGCTGCCGAGCTGCAGAGCCGCCACCAGGTTACGGCCGTTGTCACACACGACCATTGCCCGGCTGGAGGCTCATCGGCGCAAGCCAGCGGTCGGTCTGCTCTGTCAGACCCTGCTGCAGTTCGTGGGCCGTGTGCCTCTTCTCTCCTAAGCTGAGTAGTTTCAGCACGGCCTGCTGACGCTTGCCCACCGCTGTGCTGCCACGCCGCGCGACACCGACTGCTGGCGACGTGCTGCTGCTGACACATCTTGATTGCGAGACAGAGGTTGCGTTGGAGGAGGAGGAGGAGGGTGGTTTAGTGGAGGAAGCATACACCGCCGCAGATACCACCACCGAGCTGGGGCCCGTAATTCTGGGGGTGGGTAGGACGTGAGCGGTCCCAGGCTCTGACTCTGTCCCAGCCTCCACTAAATTCACCCAATGTGCCATCAGGGAGATATAGTGGCCCTGCCCGCCTGTGCTTGTCCACGTGTCCGTTGTTAAGTGGACCTTGGCAGTAACCGCGTTGGTGAGGGCGCTTACAATGTTGCGGGAGACGTGGTCATGCAGGGCTGGGACGGCACATCGGGAAAAGTAGTGGCGACTGGGAACTGAGTAGCGCGGGGCCGCCGCCGCCATCATACCTTTGAAAGCCTCCGTTTCCACAACCCTATACGGCAGCATCTCCAGGCTGATAAATTTGGCTATGTGCACGTTTAACGCTTGAGCGAGCGGGTGCGTGGCATCGTACTTGCGCTTGCGCTCCAACACTTGCGCTAGCGACGGCTGGACGGTGCGCTGAGAGACATTGGTGGATGGGGCCGAGGTCAGCGGAGTTGAGGGTGTGGGTGCAGGCCCTGAGACGGTAGTGCCTGTGTCCTGAGAGGGGGGTTGGATCTCAGTGGCAGGTTGGGGCACAGGGGGAGAGGCAGCGGTGCAAACCGGAGGCGGTGAACGGCCTTCGTCCCACCTTGTGGGGTGCTTGGCCATTATATGTCTGCGCATGCTGGTGGTGGTGGCTCCCCGGCTGATCTTGGCGCGACAAAGGTTGCACACCACTGTTCGTCGGTCGTCTGCAGTCTCAGTGAAAAACTGCCAGACCTTTGAGCACCTCGGCCTTTGCAGGGTGGCATGGCGCGAGGGGGCGCTTTGGGAAACAGTTGGTGGATTATTCGGTCTGGCCCTGCCTCTACCCCTGGCCACCGCACTGCCTCTTCCAACCTGCCCTGCTGCTGCACTTGCCTCCCCCTCTGAAGACCTGTCCTCAGTAGGCGTAGCAAACCAGGTGGGGTCAGTCACCTCATCGTCCTGCTGCTCTTCCTCCGAATCCTTTGTGCGCTCCTCCCTTGGACTTACTCCAATTACTACTACCTGAGTGATAGACAACTGTGTCTCATCGTCATCGTCCTCCTCACCCACTGAAAGCTCTTGAGACAGTTGCCGGAAGTGGCCAGCCTCATCCCCCGGACCCCGGGAACTTTCCAAAGGTTGGGCATCGGTCACGACAAACTCCTCCAGTGGGAGAGGATTCGGACCCATTGCTGCCCATTCTGGGCAGGGGCCCGAGAACAGTTCCTGGGAGTCTGCCTGCTCCTCAGAATGTGTCATTGTAATGGAGTGAGGAGGCTGGGAGGAAGGAGGAGCAGCAGCCAGAGGATTCAGAGTTGCAGCAGTGGACGGCGCAGAATTCTGGGTGGTCGATAGATTGCTGGATGCACTTTCTGCCATCCACGACAGGACTTGCTCACAGTGCTCATTTTCTAATAAAGGTCTACCGCGTGGACCCATTAATTGTGAGATGAATGTGGGGACGCCAGAAACGTGCCTCTCTCCTAATCCCGCAGCAGTCGGCTGCGATACACCTGGATCAGGAGCTCGGCCTGTGCCCACACCCTGACTTGGGCCTCCGCGTCCTCGCCCGCGTCCACGTCCTCTAGGCCTACCCCTACCCCTCAGCATGCTGTATTACCAGTAGTGCAGAAACAGAACGCTGTAATTAAATGTGCCGCTTATTGGCCTGTGGTTGGAGGCTGACTTCCCTTACGGAACGCACAGCAGAGCCAGGAAACAATTTTGCGCACGCCTGTAGTGAGACGTAGCTAGTGGAATTCACAGCGCAGAAGCAGTCAAGTGGCCAAAGGCCAGTAGTAGGCCTTAAGTATTTTGCTTCTATTTTTTTAAAATGCTGAGCTGATACAGCAGACAGATACTGTAGGCAGCGTATAATATTATGTATACTGTTTCCCTCTGGCGGGATGACGGCGGTGATGTAACGGAGACAGCAGAGCCAGGAAACAATTTTGCGCAAGCCTGCTGAAACGCTTAGCTGCATATTAATTTGGACTACTACCCCCAGCAGACAGATACTGTAGGCAGCGTATAATATTATGTATACTGTTTCCCTCTGGCGGGATGACGGCGGTGATGTAACGGAGACAGCAGAGCCAGGAAACTATTTTGTGCAAGCCTGCTGTAACGCTTAGCTGCGTATTAATTAGGACTACTACCCCCAGCAGATAGATACTGTAGGCAGCGTATAATATTATGTATACTGTTTCCCTCTGGCGGGATGACGGCGGTGATGTAACGGAGACAGCAGAGCCAGGAAACAATTTTGCGCAAGCCTGCTGTAACGCTTAGCTGCGTATTAATTAGGACTACTACCCCCAGCAGACATGCAGTAAACTGAAGACGGTCACAGGCAGCCCAAATATAGTATTTTTCCCCAATTTTTTTGAAAAAGCCCACTGCCTATATAGCCTGTATATCTCTTTCCCTGCCTCACCAGTACTGGCCCTATACTCTGTACAATGACTGCAGACTGAAGACGCAATGCTCTGCACGCCCGATATACAAAAAAAAAAATTGTGCAACACTGCTAAAAGCAGCCTCAACAGTACTGCACACGGTCAGATGTGGCCCTAAGAAGGACCGTTGGGGTTCTTGAAGCCTAAAATCACTCCTAATGTTCTCCCTACAGCAGCTCCGGCATCAGCAGCACTTTCCCTGATCTCTGTCAGAATGCATCTATGGCGAGCCGCGGGAGGGGCCGATTTATATACTCGGGTGACACCTGATCTCGCCAGCCACTCACTGCAGGGGGGTGGTATAGGGCTTGAACGTCGCAGGGGGAAGTTGTAATGCCTTCCCCGTCTTTCTATTGGCCAGAAAAGCGCGCTAACGTCTCAGAGATGAAAGTGAAAGTAACTCGAACATCGCGTGGTGCTCGCCTCTAGTAACGAGCATCTCGAACACGCTAATACTCGAACGAGTATCAAGCTCGGAGGAGTACGTTCGCTCATCTCTATTCACAAACTAATCCAACAAGCAACAAGATGAGAATTCTGCTAAATCAGTAAAAATTCATCCTACAGTTTGGCATACATTTACCTGCCCTGTCCACTAGAAGCAGCCAGAAATCTAATAATTTGGAATATATGATCATATGGCAGTCCAAGGGATGCTATATAATTGGAATTGCACTGCAATTTTAAAAGAACCAATCAGTATATCAAAAACCAAATTCTTCTAGCCAACCCTGACCATCACATACCAGCCACCCCCACCCTGATGGTTGGAGAGACATGATATCTCCTGGGAGTCCTGGTTCTCATGTTCCCTCCTACCTACCAGACCCATTCTTGTTTCCTGGGAGAGACCGTTGACCCATTAAAGGCAAATATTAGAAAAATCTTAAATCTTTTAATCCAAAGAAAACCTGTTTTCTGTGCAAATAAAGTTAATAAAAGGATTCTGGAATCCTGTGGTTTGGCTTTTGGGGAAGCTCAGACTCCATTCACATCCAGCTACATAGAGAACTGTCACCCTGTGTATTGTATCTGGGATCACCAGCCAGTTACTATGTATCACTCTGCAGGAATGACAGAACAGCTCAGCACAATGGACAAGATGTGACCACATGAAATGTCAGTGAATACTCATACTGGACATCCAATCACAAGCTACAGAACTTCATTACTTCTAACACCTTAACAAAATAACCGGTCACTGAATCTGTAGTATTGTCTATGTAATAAGTCATTGTAACTGTTCCAGGAATATCCAGTTAACCCATTATTTGTAGAGCACATCCACATTTGGCAGTTTTGTCCCTGTGATTAGAGGGGTTTTAATAAGGTTATTACACAGTGCACACAGGATAGGTCACAGGATATGTGATCTTTGATCACTGGGAATCCCACTAATCATCAGAATAGGGGTCTTGAGCCCCCATTTCTCCTTACTGTACTAGTAAGTCTCTGAATGGAGTGGCAATCTGAAATGCGCAGTGATGCTTCATTCAGTCTCTATGAAACCAATGGACATAGCCAAGTACAGTGCTCATTTCTTTCTGTTGGCCCCAAAGTCATCGACTGGTCCACGAGAGATCCTGCTCGACTGCCACTTAAAGGGGTTGTCCCGAGGCAGCAAGTGGGTCTATACACTTCTGCATGGCCATAATAATGCACTTTGTAATGTACATTGTGCATTAATTATGAGCCATACAGAAGTTATAAAAAGTTTTATACTTACCTGCTCCGTTGCTGGCGTCCTCGTCTCCATGGTGCCGACTAATTTTCGCCCTCCGATGGCCAAATTAGCCGCGCTTGCGCAGTCCGGGTCTTCTCCTCTTCTCTATGGGGCTCCGTGTAGCTCCGCCCCGTCACGTGCCGATTCCAGCCAATCAGGAGGCTGGAATCGGCAATGGACCGCACAGAAGCCCTGCGGTCCATGAAGACAGAGGATCCCGGCGGCCATCTTCAGCAGGTGAGTATGAAGACGCCGGACCGCCGGGATTCAGGTAAGCGCTGTGCGGGTGGTTTTTTTAACCCCTGCATCGGGGTTGTCTCGCGCCGAACGGGGGGGGGGGTTTAAAAAAAAAAAAAAAAACGTTTCGGCGCGGGACATCTCCTTTAATCAAAACTCCACACCATGGTCTTACAGTGAAGGGGGGGGGGGGGGCAGCTTGGGACCACTATTCTTGTGTCTGGCTGGGGGTGACTGTCCTCAGACATTGATGATATATTTCAACTGTGAAAACTCCCTTGAAGTTCAATTCACAAGGTGCAAATAGCATTTTTTGCAAAAAATGTTCTTTGATTGGACTCTTAATGCTGCATCCAAAATTTCTGCATAATTTGAGCTGCAGCAGTAAAATGGTGTACATAGGGTTAAGGCGAAAGACAATGAACTAATGCCCAGTGACTGATAATCATATTTCAAATCCAATAATGCTGTGCAAGCCATATGACTAATCTTATTATAGGTGGATCTCCGAATGATCCTAAACCAAGGAATAGCCCTAGTACTTGGCTGCAGTCCAATACAGTTTTGTGCAGAGAATCATCAACCTTGACTACTAATCAGCCTGTGTAAACAGTATGCAGGGTGTACGGGTCATTGCCGATATTAAACATGGCCGCTCAATCATAGTTGACTAGAAGTTAGGTACTGTCGATGCTATAGTACTCTAGCCTGTAGTATTGACAGTCCCTTGTTCTCTTGGATGGCAGGACTTCCTTCTCCCGAAGGAACTGCATAGTTAGCAAACATTATTTCCTATTGGGCAAATATGGATCCGTACTTCCCAGTAGAAATTAAGACCAATGAGAGCAAATATGGATGCAAATACAGATCAACCAAAGATGAAATACTGATGACAAACACTTATAATGTCATCTATAACATGTCCGTATTATGGACGTCTGACAACTAGCTTAAGAGGAAAGAATGGGTCATGCTTTCATACACAGGTCCGAATTCAGATATATTACCAAAATGGTGCATAATAATATAACCATAATGGTGCATACAACCAAACTCAGGATTTCTGCACTGGCGCCATAGTTAAAACCACAACATAGGATTGCATGACTTTGCAGGTGCTTTCCACTTATTACAGCTCAGTGCTTGTTTCTCGCAATAGACCCAAACAATAGTCCTCTCACAAGAATATAACAATTCTCTTTTTGTATCTTTTCTGTTGTGATTATCCACTGCTGACAAGAAGCCCAATTATTACAGAATTGTCCTGTAACTGGAGATAAAAATGTGACACCTGAGACATAACGTCTTGAGGAAGCAGACAAAGCACCCATCAGCCAATGTATGGAGTCTGCGCTGCCCCCTATTATGGCATCCTCTTTCCTTGTTAGTATTTGCCAAAAATAATGCAATAATCACATTGGTCCCAGAGTCAGTAAACTAGAAAGAACAAAAACACTTTATGTTATAGACCAGTGAATAGACTGCCAGGCTCTAGCACCTGTCTAGGAATGCACCATGTGACCTGGGTAGGTGGTATAAAAGTAGTTTTATGAGTGCCATGGTGGTACTGAGCCTGTACCCCATTGACACTTCCAATGTATAAAGGATGCACACTGGTAAGTTCACAATCAAGGATATGACTAATGCCATAATAGGGATCACGCTTTCGAATATACCCCTACGTGCAGATAATTGCAAAATGATGTCATCACACAGGAGTGATGTCACTCGCAGCGTCCGAGGAGCGTCCCCCAGCCTAGGAGACAACGGGGTAAGAGTAGTATATTTGTCACGGTGGCTCTACCGTCTCCCACCTAGAGGGTAACCAGGGATACGTCCAAAGGGCACAGGCAGGCTATATTAAATAAGAAAACCCACGAGTGGATTACCTTAGTCCTTCTTGTCACTCGTGATGCCACCATTCCTTACTCCGCGGTGATCTCTGCGGAAAATAAATAAAAGTCCACACACGGGGTAGAATTCAAAAGGGCCAAACCGGGAACGGTTGGTAAAGCCGTTTACTGAGAAACTTGAGATAACAATTCACAAGAGTCCTCTTTACATCCACCGGCAAATCAGTGAGGGTTCAGAACACATGAAGCGACAGGGAGGAAACAGGGGAGAAACAGGGTGACTTACACAGGCCTAGTTAACGGTGGTTCCCTGGTCCCGGACACCGACTCTTAAGACAACTCCACCAAAACTCTATGGATCCACTCTCACGGATCTTTGCAACCTTTTCACCTCACACCACACGGCGGGCAAACTTCACTTGTACTCCACAGGAAAAGGGGAAGAAGAAAAAAGGGCTCGCGGCCTAAAGGGGTATCCGCTCAGCCTCTTCTATCTCTTCTAGTACTCAGACTGAAGGTGTCTGAATACTGGCCTAGTCCAGTCCTAGCTCACTATCCATGGACTCCTCTCTCCACAAACTAAACTCAACAACCACCACTTTCATATGCCTTGCATCCACATACATAAAACGAGTTCACATGACATATAAATAATAATAATAATCTTTATTTGCATAGCGCCAACATATTCCGCAGCGCTTACAAGACAGGGGGAATACAGAAAGACAAAAAATACAAAAATTACAGAACCACGGTTACATAGTAATCAGTTGATGGAAACAATAGGGGTGAGGGTCCTGCTCCAACGAGCTTAAAGGGGTTGTCCCGCGATAGCAAGTTGGGGTATACACTTCTGTATGGCCATATTAATGCCCTTTGTAATATACATCGTGCATAAAATATGAGCCATACAGAAGTTATTCACTTACCCACTCCGTTGCTGGCGTCCCCGTCTCCATGGCTCCGTCTAATTTTGGTGTCTTCTGGCGTTTTTAGACGTGCTTGCGCAGTCCGTGTTTCTGCCTGGTGAATGGGGCCGCTCGTGCCGGAGAGCTGGTCTGCGCGTCGTCATCGTAGCTCCGCCTCCGTCACGTGGTGCCGATCAGCCAATTAGGTGGCTGTATCGGCAGTGGAACGCAAGGAAGGAGAAGAAAATCCACGGTGCACCATGGGAGAAGACCCGCGGTGCACCGTGGGAGAAGACCAGCGGCGCCATCTTTAAAAGAAGAAAAGAAGAAGCTGCAGAACACTGATGCAGGTAAGCGCAATGCTATTTTTAAAAACTAACCAATGCTTTCTTTTTAACAGGGCAGAATGCGGGGGTAAGTGAAAAAAAAAATTTCGATTTCGCCGCGGGACAACCCCTTTAAATACTACAAGTAATGGGGTGATACAGAAGGTAAAGGGGCTGGAGATGTGCACTGTATGGCGAGGTGGAGAGTGAGGGATACTATACACAGACAATGATCAGACATTTAGCCGTGTGACGGCAGAATCGGTATGACTGCAGGGGCGGTTTATGATGGCTAGCGGGGATTGCCGTCAATAGGTCAGGGAGCATGTTATCAGGTGGAGTACAGAGGGGTTTGTTTAGGGATACTTTCCCAAACTGTAACCCATTCAGTGATGCAAAGGTGCAATATACATCCTATTCATACACCTAGAAGACAGTGGAAAAACAAAGAAACACAAGACTACATAGACCATCCAGAAACTTCCAGAACACATGTGCACATTAACTTCTGTACACTACAGCTCTACTATATATACTGTTGTATTATGTTATAGAGTGAGGCACATAGTAAGGCAAAGTATAGCATTTGTACCCATTAGCCTCTTAATCACATATGTCAAACACAAGGCCCGCAGGCCGTATCTAGCAAAACACCTCATTTTATGTGGCCCATCGGCTGTGCATCACACCTACCGTGTTTCCCTGAAAATAAGACAGTGTCTTATATTAATTTTTGTTCAAAAAGGTTTAACTTTTTTACATGTATAGCTGCCTGGACACTATTTAAATTGACTTTTTTAATTAACTGTTAGCAGGGCTTAATTTTGGAGTAGGGCTTATATTTCAAGCATCCTCAAAAAGCCTGAAAAATCATTTTGCATCCTCAAAATTTCTGGAAAATTATGCTATGTCTTATTTTCAGAGCATGTCTTATTTTCAGGGAAACAGGGTAACAGCCAACCTACAGCAGTGGTCCGGCGGTGGCGGTGTAGTCTGTGACCATTCACCTCTTTTCCTTGGTGTCTGTGTGCGCCACGCTACATATTTGCATGTACAAGAATTGCGTATGCCCTCATCTTTCGGTCGCTCTGACGTGCTTTTATGTGCGCTAATGCAATTTTTATTTGCATGCTGAAGAACACAGAAAGGCCCATTGAAATGGTGTGCAAATACGCAGACTTCCTGTATATTCACTGCGTATTTACACCTGCCCATTCACCTCAATGGCTTATTGCGGTGCGTAATACGCAGCAAAATAGGTCAGGCCGCACAACACGTGAAAAAATATGCTCATGTGAATGAACCCATTGAAATTAGATACAAAATGCCTGGGCGCTGCATTTTTGTGGATTGAACGATGTTCTCTTGCGCACACAACAGCATATTTTAAGGTACTGTTCATTTGCGCGCGGCAAACAAAGAAGCGCCACTTGAAATGCCTAATGAGTTCCAGATGTATTCTTTTTCCGGTGGAATTATGTAGCATTTCCTGCACCTGTTGCATATTGCGCGAGCATTTGCGCACCCTCCATTGATTTCTATGAGGACCTTTGGTATGCAAATGTGCAAAAAAATAGAGCATATTGTACGTTTTTTTTGCATTAATGAATTCCGTGCACAAAATATGGAAATGTGAACAAACCCATTGAAATCAAAGCATTCAACCCTGCATATTGCGCATGCAAATACGCCCATGTGAAGTCAGCCTTAGCCTGATGTGGCTCTCCGTGAAAATGAGTTTGACACCCCTTCTCTAAATTCAACTTCTAGAATCACAGACCTAAATACTGATAGTTTTATGATACCAGCTAGTTGTGTAGCTGGTATCTAGTTGTATATAAAAGCCAGGCTGGCAACAGGTAGTGCCCTACAATCTTGCCTGGCACTCATATCCCCTCCTCCCCTGTCTTTGACAGCCACTCCTTCAGGTTGGAGCAGCTCCCACACCTGCTACCATCTCAGGACTGGCAGTACCTGCAGAATAACCCTAGGCTATGCCAGCTTTCAGCCCTCTTTCTTTCCTGCTGCTGCTGTATAAGGATTACACTACTTTCCGGGCACCCCCAGGTTACTGAGAGCTGCTCTTCATATCCCCAGGTCACACCATTCTTCATTTTTCTTGCTCCATATGTCAGGATAAATCTGTGGCATTCTACTCACCACTACAACAGGTACAAGGAATGACTTCTACAAGCCATGTGCCATGTTGGAGTTTTCAGAGTCACTCCTCCATTCATTGTGGGTGTAGTTATATACTGTCCTCCTGCACAGATATGTATCTATAGATGTGCACTTATGTCTACCAGTCTGTCTGCGCCTACTTGTATGTACATGTAGCCAGTTATTTCCGCAAGTATGTCCATGTCTGTTTATGTTTCTGTGTATCCGTATTACTATATGTATTACTATGTGTAAAGTATATTGGTATATTATTTGTATCTGTGTTTATGTATCTATGTGCATTTTTATGATTGTTTGCAGTTGTTTGTTATTATAATCACATCTGTCTTTATCTGTGTGTATGCGTGTCCATTATAATGACTGCTGCTGACACTATTATACTAGTTATATAGTATACTAGTATAACTGGTTTAGTCGCAGCAGAATATCATAGAGGAGGTGCAGAGCTGTGTAATGTGCCTTCTGGAGCCAGTAGTGTATTGTACAGCTGTGTTATTAGTGAATATGCTTCAGATACTAGTGTTCTGCACTTGTTACATACGTGTATTTTTGCATTGTGCGGTTGCAGTATTAGATATGGACTGTATCAAGATTGTATTGCAAAGTCCATATCCCCAGATAGTCCTTTCTTGGCATTTTGGTAACATATGCAGTATGCATAACACTATTTCTTAGATTTATATGTGTCAGGTAAAGTTGGGTGACCATTAATATGGCTGCCACAGGGGCTAGTTACCCAGCTTTGATTTAGCTCTGAAGCTAAATTTTATTTTTTAAAGTGCTCCATCATTGCACAATTATGCTTTTTCAAGTTGGAGGTGAGCCAGTTAGAGCTCCAAAGAGTATGACCAGTGGGAGCTGTATATATACAGGGTGTCCCAGTTAAAGAAATCAGTCGGAGTGATGCCTTCTATTACACTTTAGGCTTCAACCCCAATGCAGGCAACCCGCTCTGCTGCACTGACAGCGGGCCAGATGATCACCTGATCGCTGAAGATCCCAAGCGGCGGCCCCCCACGATTAACTATTGATGATCTATCCTAAGCGTAGGTCATCCGTAGTAAATTCCCAGGAAAGCCTCTTCGGTGTTGTTGTATCTTGTCTCCACCACAGTTATGAGTGGAGACATGGGCTGTGCTGCGGGAGCTAGAGGGAACGCCCCAGCTCCAGATTGGCTCCCAGAGACACAGACCTCTCCGTCCCCTTGATCACGCTGTGGCCAACTGTTTCCTGCTGCTAGGCGCTGCCAACTGGGAAATGTACAGGTGCCGCTCCTGAGGCCCCCTGTGCCATAATTTGGCCGGCCGCCCACTTGGCCGACAGCTGTCACTCACCCCCCGGTGCTTAGCTTCCGTCTGTCGCCGCCCCTGCACGCTCAGCAGCGCTCACAGCCTCTGCTCCCTTCCCCAGCTGTCACGGGTGGTGCTGCCGGAGTAGTCCACAGTGGCCGCATTCCCTAGCACTCCCTTCCCGATGCTGAGAGGCCGCGAGACACACACAGGCCTGATCCACACTGGTGAGCGGCACTACAGCAGGAGGAGGACAGTCTTGCCGGCGGGGCGCCAATATATGGGACAGTGAGAGCAGCGGGGTCTGCATGGCACATCAGAGCCGAGAGGCGGAGGTGGCAGAGCAGCGGGGACAGCAAATCAACGGGGCACTGCCAAATGCTGGGTCCGGACGGCACATGACAGAACAGACATAGAGATAGCAGGCAAGCGGGAAAGCCAATCACAAGCTGGGGGCGACACCTGCATGACAACCCACCTCAATTATGTCTCCACCCCTAACTTCTGGTGGAGACATAATACAACAGTACCACCCTCTTAAATGTTGTGATGGGGCAAATAGTGAGGTTTCCTTCGCTGCACTGCTGATGTGTAATGCTGGATGGGAAACAGGGTGAAAACTAAGCATATTATGCTTTTATTTGTAATTGCATGATTTAAGTGCAGGAAGACCAAATAATTTATGTCAACAAGTTCTCTACTTGTCTGTCTTCTGCTGCAGTGCAAAGCTATGTGCGTACGATGCATTGGCGCTCAACAGCAATTAATTTGTCTGGTGTCAATTATCCAACTATGCCATTATTCTTTGACTCAGGGTGATGATCTCCTTCACATCTCTTTCAACTTCCCCTAAACGTAAAAATTAAGTGCTGTGGTAAAGGCAAAGGAGGATTATGCTACAGAATTTGTACTACACCTGTGAACAACATCATCACCCTACGTCCAAGAATAACGGGCGCAGTTAGACAATGGACACTGGATTAATTAGTTGCTGCTGAGCACAAATGCAGCTTTGAAGCAGTAGGCAGGGATGTTATATCATATACATATTATATATATATATATATATATATATATATATATATGATATTTTCCTTTCATTACATATCAACAATGCAGTGAAGCTACCTCACTATTTGCCCCATCACAACTATAACTGGGACACCCTCTATACAGCTCCCATTGATCTCAATAATGAGTCTGTCTTTAGTGAGCACCCTCTAGTGGTTGATACAGGTAGTCGGAATTTTATCATATGACAATATGGCTGAAGAGATGATGGGACTGTCTGGTGCCCATAGTGGATACTGTTCCTAAATATATAAAATTTAATGGTTGGAGTTGATGTATTAAAATGTCCAACACTGTGGTATCTGAAAACTGCATGGATATGATTGTTATAATTCAAGGTGAAGCTTGTGAAAAATTGATGAAAAATAGGAGTAAGAGCTTTTTTTTTCTTCCTTTCCTTTCAATTTATTTAGCTAAAAATTGGATTATTTAAGTAGGGACCCTATATTTTGGGCGTGGTCTAAGCAGCAGAGGGCTGGGTAAACTCCATGTTGGATGTTTTTCTGCAAAAACCTTTGGGTAATATTTATACAGTCAAAACAGACAGAAGACAATAATATTTGTTCAGAGCCTCAGATATGAAACTAACCTTTTATCACACTTTCACTATGATACAAGGAAATGGAGCTTACCATATGACGCCAACAAAGATAATCAGTACTAGTGCAAAATAACTAAACACAACATACTGGGAGCATTGTACTCCTGGAGACAGCTGCACGCATTCACCAAGCGACCTATACTCTGTAGCCCCAAGAGAGGTCATCTGACCAACACATTTACATAGTTCTAAATTCTATAAGTTTATACATGTATAAACTGTCTTGTAACTCTGCATATTATTTAAAGGGGTATTCCAGCCAAAAACATTTATAACCTATTCACTATATTGATGATACATATTACATCAGTGAACAACTGCGCCTCATTGAATGCTAGGAAGGGAGATTTGGCACCATTTCTACTAGCTGCAGCTAGGAAAAGTTTGAGCAATCAAGCATGCGCTCTCGGATCTCCAAGGTTTATGACACTGTGCTTACATTTCAGTGGATAGGTGATAAATGTTTTTGGCTGAAATATCCCTTTAAACATCATATACCATCATCATTAAAGTTATTACAGATGAGCGAGCATCGCTCTTCTCGAGTAACTGCATACTGGTCCGAGCAGATTCGAGTGGAGGGCGGGGGGTAGCGGGGGGGAGAGAGAGAGATCTGATAGGGTCCAAATGGCCAAAACCCTACCGATCACAAAGTGATTTCCTAACCTGTGGGTAGAGGATAACTTTCTATCTTGACACACTCCCTTTGTGTATAAGCTTGTAAAGAATGGTAGCCTACGGCAATGTTCTGTGCACTGGATAGAAATTGGATTGTTGTATTGAATGCTCTTTAACCATTTAATAATTCGGACTAATTTGACAACTTTTATTTTCCGTCGACACAGCTGTATGAGCGAACTGTAGTTTTTATTGATACAATTTACGGGTACATATAAAGTATAACATTTTTGGGGGGTCAGGGTGAAAGAGCGCATCAACTTTGCAATCTTTCTATGGCATTCAGTATGCAATCTAAGTGATATGATAGCTTTTTTCTGCAGGTCAGCACAATTATGACAATACCAGAATTATGTAAATATACTTTTTTAGGTTTTTCCACTTCTGCACAATAAAAAAAACCTTTTTAGGAAAATAATTTGCTTTTGGCATCACTGCATTCCAAAACCTAGACCTTTTCAGTTTTCCATCAACAGAGCTGTGTAAGGATCTGTTTTTTGCCTGACAAGCTATAGTTTTTATTGGTAAAATTTCGGGGTACATATGACTTTTTTGATCACTTTTATTACATTTTATGGCTGGATTCACACAGGCGTATACCGGCCGTGATTTCATAATTGGTTTACAATGCATCAGTTCACATGGACATATTTCCGTGGCGTAAAAGTACCCGGCCGGCCGATGGCTGCATAGACTCCTATGGAAGCCTATGACAGCTGCCGCAGAAGGGAGATGGGAGGGAGTTTAGCAGCATGGTTGCTATACTCCCACCCCCTTCCATGCTCCTCTCCGCCCCTTGCCGGCTGTTTGTCACGTGTCATAACTGGTAAGAAGCGTGGAAGTAACAGAGCTCTTTGCTGTGTCCAGAGGCTACGTATAAAGACACCTTCCAGCTCCAGTGGTAAATGCAAAGACCTATTATAAACTAGCAATCCACTATTAGTTAAACTACCACCTCCTTCCCTGCTCCTCTCCGCCCCTTACTGACTGTTTGCAACTGTCTGTACTGCAGTTGTTCTCCACGGCTCGCCGTCGGATATGCACAGTACAATTTTTTTTTAAAAACTCTTGCTTTTCCCACAGAGTCCGTGGCCCGTCCACAATGTCAATTGTGGACGGGCCACAGGTCGGACGGCTTCCGTTGACTTCAATGGAAGTCGCTTGTGCAGCGTGAACCGCAGTAAAATGGAGCAGGCTGCGATTTTTCATCCTCGAGCGGAAACCACAATTGGTTATTGCTCATGTGTATGACAAATCATTTTTCCATAGCATGCTATGGAGGGTTATTGCTGCGGAATCTGGAGGCGGATGCCCCCTCCGGATTCCGCAGCAAAAAAAATTAGCCCGTGTGCATGAGGCCTTACTGGGAGCATTACTTCTTAGGCCTCCTGTCCAAGGGCATAGTGATATCCCGCGGCAGAGCTTCGCAGCGGGAGCTGCCTCTGGGGAGGAGGGGAGAGCTGACAGCTCTGACAGATAGGCTCACCGCGGAGAATCGTGGCAAATTGCAAATCCCATGAGTGGAGAATCGCTATGATTCTCCGCTCATGGATAGCGGGGCTGCACTTTCCATAATAAGTCTATGGAAATCATTCACTGTATTTCCCGCGGCCGGATTATTGGCCCTCCGCGATTAGATGGCGGGGAGCCGATGATGTCACAGAGGGAGTGAATAATAACCGCTTACATGCCGCAATCAAAAGTGATAACTGATAGCAGCATGTAAAGTGTTTCCATGGGGGGGATTGTAGTTATCTCTGATCCCAGCTGTTGCAGCAGGACTCAGGCTGTCAGTTACAGCCGGCTTCTGCTGCAGACAGTGCGGGATCAGCTCCTGTGCCATCTACATGCCATACATGTACAGTATTTTGTGTGAACCACTGCCCTCCCATGACATACATATACATGATAAGGCAGAGAGGGGTTAAAGGAAGCAATACATAACATTTACATGTGTTCTGTTTATATAATGTGTTGGCATGTGCGTGCCTGGGCAGCTCACCAGTGGATTGCTAGTTTATAATAGGTCTTTGTGTTTACCAGTGGAGCTGGGAGGCGTCTTTATACGTAGCCTCTGGACGCAGCTAAGAGCTCTGTAACTTCCACGCTTCTTACCAATTATGACACGTGACACGTCTGTAGTCCAATGTAAATACAGATGTGAATTTTCAAAGTAACTTGTTCACGTGTGCAGCACTGCCAAACACATGATATATATGGCAGGCACAGAGCGGGATATCCCAAAAGAGGGCTTGTCAGCTGTCCTGACTTGTCTGTCTTAGTAAAGAATTGTATTCCCCATAAAGGACCTTTCACATGTTTGTGCTATCAGGTGCAAGACACTCCTAAAAAGGCATCTAAAGACGCAGCTTAATCTGCTGCGGATTCTGCTCCATAACTTGTATACATGTGAATTTTGATACAGAATTTTATTTAGATGTGTCTCGCAAAAATACTCGCCACATGTGAAAAGTCCCTAAGAGTGCTTTCATACGTGTGGAATACATCTGCAAGACGCACCTAAACAATCCGAAAATTGTGCACCAAAATGTGCACATATACATGCGGGCTATACAGCAGAATTCTATTACTGGTATTTCCGCCCTCCACTAATCGACCTCATCCTGACATCTCCATCTCAGTGTGTGGCGCCACCATAACTCCTAGACAACACGCCCGCTGCCTTGGGGTCATATTTGACTCTGATCTCTCTTTTGCCCCCTACATCCAATCTCTGGCCCGAACATGTCAGCTGCACCTCAAGAACATCGCAAGAATCCGCTCTTTTCTCACTGTGGAGACGTTAAAAACGCTTATTGTCGCCCTCATCCACTCCCGGCTTGATTACTGCAACTCGTTGCTGATCGGCCTCCCCTGCACCAGACTCTACCCTCTCCAGTCCATCCTGAATGCGGCAGCCAGGCTCATCTTCCTGTCCAGCCACTACTCGGACGCCTCTGCCCTGTGCCAGTCACTGCACTGGCTGCCCGTTAAATACAGAATTCAATTCAAACTCGCTACCTTCATCCACAAAGCCCTCCACAGTACAGCGCCACCCTATATCACCTCCCTCATCTCAATCCATCAACCAGCCCGGGCTCTCTGCTCTGCTAACGAAACCAGACTGAGTGCCCCTTTCATTCGAACTTCTCATTCCCGCCTCCAAGACTTCTCCAGAGCAGCACCTGTCCTCTGGAATGCACTACCAAAGGCTACCCGAGCAATCCAGGACTCGCAGAACTTCAGGCGTGCTCTATAAACACACCTCTTCAGGGAGGCATACCGCATTCCCTAAGAAAAAACCTCTCTGTACTCCGCCTGATAACATGCTCCCTGACCTACTGACTGCAATCCCTGCTAGCCATCATAAACCGCTCCTGCAGTCACACCGTTTCTGCCGTCACACGGCTAAATGTCTGACCATTGTCTATGTGTATAGCATCCCTCACACTTCGCGATACCGTGCACATCTCCAGCCCCTTTACCCTCTGTATCACCCCATTACTTGTAGTATGTAAGCTCGTTGGAGCAGGACCCTCACCCATATTGTTTCCATCAACTGATTACTATGTAACCGTGGTTCTGTAATGTTTGTATTTTGTCTTTCTGTATTCCCCCCTGTCTATGTAAGCGCTGCGGAATATGTTGGCGCTATACAAATAAAGATTATTATTATTATAGAATAGCTGAGCTTATTTAGTGTTTTCTCTTCCATTCACACGGCATATCATGGGAAAAATATGCAGCAGCGTAGAAACTCTTCGGTCGTCAGAAATCCGCAGAATGACTTCTATTAGTTTCAATAGCTTAAATAGAGTCAGCTGTCTTCTTTTCCGAGCATTGGGTGCAGGTAAACTCCCTCCCCCTTCCTGTGTTTTTCATCAAAATATACGTCAAGACCTATCTGTTCACATAACGAGAAAAACAGTTGTTGATTTCTCATTTTGACAGCACAATTTTTTTAAATGAATGCCTTGGAATCTAATGCTTCACAGGGTGATGATTATTCAATGCAGCTCCAAGAGTTGCATATATACAGCTGCTGCAAAT
The DNA here is from genome assembly GCF_035609145.1 of Eleutherodactylus coqui. Lineage (NCBI taxonomy): Eukaryota > Metazoa > Chordata > Amphibia > Anura > Eleutherodactylidae > Eleutherodactylus > Eleutherodactylus coqui. Next base: position 125,911,736 of record NC_089842.1, read on the forward strand.
TCCACTCCAAAACCTGCAAATCTCATTGTGGATTTTGATGTAGAATTGCAAGCTGATTTAAGCCAATTCAATTCTGTATCAAAATCCGCATGGAGACGGGTTCGGAATGCAGAATAACTCTGCCTGCAAAATAACATAATGAATTGGATCCTAGAAATGCACAAATAAATTGAAAACTGATTGTTTATAGACCCCTTGTCAAAAAGGACTGTGTTCCTACACAGCCGCACAATCAGCATTTATTGGGTAGTGTCAGACTATGTAGGGACCCCCAACTATTCATATATATCTAGGAGGAATAACAGAAGAATGACACAATAATTACAGTTATATATATTCCATTTAGAAACCTCTACTAATGAAGTAATGTTTTCCACTTCAAGCAGTCTTTCTGAAAAGTGGCTGATAAAGGAGAACAAAACACTTTATCAGTGGCTTGTGAGTTAATTCAATGATCATCCCATAGAAGCAATGAGATGAAACTGAAAAGGAGGAGACACAAATTAGATATTAGAAAAAACTTTCTGACAGTGAGGGTGATCAATGAGTGGAACAGGTTACCATGGGAGATGGTGAGTTCTCCTTCAATGGAAGTGTTCAAACAAAGGCTGGACAGACATCTGTTTGGGATGATTTAGAGATCCTGCACTGAGCAGGGGGTTGGACCAGATGTCCCTGGAGGTCCCTTCCAACTCTACCATTCTATGAGATGATCATCGAATTGACTCACAAGCCACTGATAAAGTGTTTTGTTCTCCTTTATCAGACACTTTTTAGAAAGACTGCTTGAAGTGGATAACATTATTTCATTAGTAGAGGTTTCTAAATAAAACAAATGCATTTCAGTTATAGGAGACTTTAGGGCAACTTGCAATGGTTCTCAGGTTGCTTGCAAATTATATCCCTAGGTTAACATTGCAGTCACAACAAGTAGGCAATGCCATGCCATTTTGTAGCCCTATACAAGCGGTCCACGTGCCTGTCATAGATTCCCATAAAGAGCAGACATATCTGAACGGGCAACTCCTGATGCACTTGTCCCGTCATAGGAACAAGAGTGTATTTTTTTTACCATAAATGGCCCATGCAAACAGGCAGTTCTTCTATGAACAACTGCCTTTTTCCTGTGAACGGAGACGGGCGTTCGGAAGCGAACCCCAACCCGCCCTGCCTCATTCACTAAGTGATCATCGCTCCTATGTGAAAGCACAGGAGTGATAATCGCTGGGACAACTGTCGGTGCTTAAACACCCAACGATCGTCCTGTGAATGAGGACCCTAAGATATCGGTGAACTGCGGGTTCGGAAACATTGATCCCACCTTCTGTTACGATTCTGCTGAGCTTCTGCTGTTTGTGTACTGGATTTAGGACCAAATTATTATGCTTCTCACAGCAGCGTGCAAACAGCAGGAAAAATATTTTTTTATTGCATGAGTAGCAATTCCCTGATATATACCTTTTAGGCTACATTTACAAGTAGCAATGAAAAATCATCACCAAAATCCACATAATTTCTGCATCAAAAACAGCTATTTTTGTATTTAAAGTCATACACAGCTGTCAATCACTGATAGCTCCGCCCATTGGACTGTTGAGCTCAGAATGAGCAGAGATATAAATGAATAAACTACAAGTTCCCCATAAACTATACAGTATATCAGTCTGCTCAGCTCCCTCTGCTCTAAGACATGATGCCTGTAGATTGGACAGGAGGGTCGAGCTGGTATTCTTTATTAATTAATTTAAGAAAAAAACCTTTCTGATAATAGAAATATATTAGGGAATTGGTGATTGTCCAGAATAGAAGTACTGTACAGGTCCCACCAAAGCCAAAAAAGTGGTTGGTTGTGCTTGTCTTGCACGATGTTGGGTCGGTGCCCCTCTCAATGATCACCACTTATACCACCAATGATTGCTGTTCCCCAGGCTTGGGGGGAGGAACACTGAGATCTGATGGGGGGAAGGTCACCTTCCAACACACTGATGTACAAAGCCCAGAGGAGGAGGATGTGTCCAGTGTGAGGACAACACCGCAGCCCCTCACTAACAAAACTCACACTTCTGTTGCAGGGATGGACACAATTTCATCTCGTCAACACTGGCGCTGGTGACAGACTCGCGCGACGTAGATACCGGTATGTTACTCATTCATAAAGAGTTTTACATTATATTCTATGGAACTGGTTACTGAACGGATACAAAAGCTATTTCTCAAATCTTCAGTATCACATTAGGGAGGTTTCACACACAGTGTTTTGGGGAAGAATGACATATTTATAGTGGCACCTTTTTAAAGAAAATGTCTAGATGTTGACTGGAAGTCTATAGGGGAGTATTAAAAATGCTACAAACATTGCGTTTTGTTGTGTTTATTTTTAATTGTTGTGCGTTTTCTATGTTAGTGATGTTTTTTTCCAGTCAGAGCAGCCTGTAGATTTGGTGTTTTTTTTTTTCTTCAGTTTTTTTTTGCATAGGCTTATATGGCGTGAAAAATGGCAGAAAAAAACTTGTTAGAAATGTGTGAATGCAAAATGACCACTTAAAAAACACCTCTAGAAACTGCATGTAAGAGTGTAAAAAAATGGCTTTTTAAATTTACTTTTTTAGGGTAGAAAAAAAGACACAAAATGCGTGTGAAGGAAGCCTGGAAGCACACACGATTTTATCACACTGATGACTAAAGGCTCATCTGTAATCTTCTGTATTGAAATACAATAAGCTTCATCTCTACTGAGGGAGTAATTAGTAGGAAATCATCAGCTTTTCCCTCATTCACAATGACAACTCTGCTTAATACTGGGGTCAATGTAGATAATAATTACAATGACACTAGAATTTATAGATGTAGGAATTTAGATTTCTTGGAAAACTGCAGAACACAAGCAAAGATAAATAAGTGTGTTATCGTTGAAGGCTGTGGACACCTTAGGGGAAATATTTTTTCACTTACATGCTGCATGTAGTTACAATCATTTTTTTAATAGTTACATTAAAAGTTTGCACCATTTGTTTTCTGCAGCTTCTACATATCACTGTATATAGAAACTGCAATAATGATTTCTAAGTCTGCATGAAAGATCCGGTCAGCGATTTACTGCTGATCATTATTTCACTGCATGTGTTTACACCTAACAAGCTGATTGCACAATACTTGTGCCATGTAAAAGGGCCTTCAGGCTGAAGTGTCTATACACAACAATATGTAGAAGCTACAGAAGACAGTGCACAATTTTTAATTGAGCCCTATTGGAAAAAGGAATGTCAGCTGAAACTCCATGCATTTCAGTGAAAAAAATGCCCCCCCCCCCCCCCAAAAGGTGTTAATAGCTTTTTAAATCCATGCTGAATAATAAAGACTGAAATCTAGCAGAGGTTTGTGAACCCGACTTATAGGTAAATTAATTAATCATGGAGAGAGAGAGAGAATGGCTATTCAATTACTGAAGGGCATTACACCTTTTATCTCCTACTCTTAAATAAGCCCAACTTTCTACTTGACTAGAATTTATCAATATCAGCATTTCAAATGCTGGTCCTCATCTGAAGGCCACTGAAGGTAGATGCACCAACTATTTGAGGAGCGCAAGCAGTTTCCAGCTGATGCAATCCTAAGCCTGGGCGGAACCAAACAGACCCCATTGTAATCAATAGGGTCCGCTACGTGATGGACCTGACACTGCCATTGTTTTTGTTTTCTGTTCCTATATCAGAACAGAAAAATGAAAATGTGCAGTACAGATGTGAACCTACTCTAAGCAGTCTGGACTCCAGTAAGGAAACAATGTACAGTAGCAGACTATTAGGACAGGAAAGGGATTTGTTCTGCTGTTGTGTCTACCTCATATAAAGGATTGTTACACTAGGGGTCGGCAACTTGTCAATCGCGAACGATAAGTCAATGGTTGACAGGTGCTGATTTCGCTGGGGGATTGGGTTAGTATGAAAAGAGGCTCCTATGACTTAGTTTAACTTAGTTTACGGTGCTTAGAGTTGGTGATAAGTACCCTTTAAGCTGGAAATGAACTTCCTCTGCCAATAACCAGACAACTCCACAATGAGACCACAAACAAATGTAACAATGCCAAAATTAAACTACAAATCCCACTAGAAGAGCGAAGAGGTTAATGTAAAAAGTGTGAAAACTTGTGTGCCACCATTACCATCTTCATTATCACACTGATTTGATAATTACAATTGTTGGCTAGAAGCGTTTCCCTGTTCCTATTGGTTATGTGCTCTAAGATCCGTGTTTTTCTTGCCACTTGTACCATTGGCCCTGGATAATGTAGTTATATAACAAGGTGAATTTCTTGGTAATGGGGGTTATCTGAACAGCTTATCACAGGTTTTATTTTGGAACTTTGCTGATTTAACCGCACAGAATTTCCATTGGGGGTGAAGCTTACAGAGATAAAGGTGTATATTTTGGCAGAGATTGTATTTAAGTATTAAGTGACCATGTGCGAGGTCTGTAGAATTTCCCTGGCTGATATGGACTTATTGCATCAGATGAAAAGACTGCCTCCTTGAAATAGGCTTCATACAGAATAAAAGACTTAATGGTAGCGATACAATAAATGGTGCACTACATTCCTCATCATGTGCTGCTGAGCAGAAGTATCTATGCCTATCATGTGTGATACTGGCTGCTGAGCCGATGTATCTAAGCATATCCTTTCTCTACTGCCTATGATCTGAGAGTCAGCACAAATAATTTTAATGGAATTTTTAATTCTCTACTACCTTACTATTTACTAGGAAAATCCTGGGAGTCAATCTAATTTATCAGTATATATTGAGGGATTACAATTCATGCAATTCCTTAAGCTATAAGTATAGGTTGAGTTGACTCCTTTAGGGAAGCTTCACTTGGGCTGGATCTGCAGCAAGCCTTCTTCAGTGGAAAACCCACAGCAAATACGACGCAAACGTGCAGTGGTGAAATCTGAGTTGACATCTGCAGCATAATCCGCAGCATAAATAGGTTTGCTGCAGCTTTAGAATCCACAGCATTTTTCGAAAATGATGTGGATTCAGTGGAAATTTTTTCCTCCATATGCAGCAGATTTTAGTAATCTCCTCCACATGGCTTAGACCACTCTCACACATAACGCTTTTTACAGAGTTTACAGCAGCGATTCAAACGCTGCGCTAAACGCTGTAAAATACCTCTGTTGATTTCAATAGGGCCTCGCAGACTAGCGTTCGAACGCTGTCTGCTTATTTTAGTGCATTTTAACGCTTTTTAATGCACCTCATCACCCATTGTCATGATGGGGTGCATTAAAAACCGCTGTCAAATGCTTTCAAACACGTTTGAAAACATGTTAAAATGCCACGTTTAAAACATGGCGTTTTAACAACAGTGTGTGTGAGAGAGGCCTTATGCTGTAAATGCTGCGGAAATTCCACAGCATTTATGCCTTCACAACATATACAGGATCCACTGCAGAATTTCCACTTGTGGAATCGCTGTGAAAATTCCGCAGCATTTACAGTCTGAGCCGAGTAAATGAGATTTTACAAATCTCATTCACATTTCGTGGATTTCTTCTGCTGCAGGGAATTTGAAAAAATGCTGTGGATTACGAATCCATAGAATGTCTATCTATGTTGTGGAAATGGCACGGAAATGCAGCAGACTTTTGTCAAAGAGATCAACGGAGAACATAAAAACCGCACCAGAATCCGGAAATACACTTTTGTTGCAGATGTTGAAGCATTTCCACAGTGGAAATTCATTTAATTTGCGGGAAATCTGCTGATCCGTTGATGTTTGAAAAGTTTGCCAGTGTGAACTCTGCAGGAACTGCCACAGCACAGAAAGCAACATATTCTGCAGCAGAAAATCTGCACGTTAATCCGCAGCTAATCCCAAGGCTGGGTTCACACAGGGCAGATTTGCTGCGGTTTTGCCGCGGATTGCCGTTGCATATCCGCACTGAGGCAATACCGGGGATTTTTTCCGCACAGCCGTAGTGCGGAAATGCAACTGCGTCGCGGTTTTAAAAGATGCAGCATGTTCATTCTTTGGTCTTCTCCGCAGCGCTTTTTTGTCCATAGACCTCTATGGACGCAGCCAAAACTGCAACAAATACGCGACAAAAAGTAAAAAAGCGCTGCGGAAAAAACCGCTTGCGGATTTTTCCACACGAAAATCTGCAAGCCCAAATTAACCTTTCAAGCGGTTTTGCCGCAGAAGCAGTTCTTCTGCGGCAAAACTGCAACGGAAAAACCGCAGCAAATCTGCCCTGTGTGAACCCTGCCCAAAGGTTTGCTAACTTTGCCCATCTGCAGAAAAACAACAAAAATTCTGCAGCGGAATTTTCGCAGCTCAGATGTCATGTATGAAGGTAATCTAAACAGTACAAGTAATATGGATGAGATGGTAATGAAACTCACCCACACAGTGCGAAAAAATCCATGCAGAATCCACAGTGGAATTTACGTGCAGTGTAGATTTTAATTCCATAGCATGTCCATTGTTTGCTGTGGTTTCTCTCTTCAGAATTTAACCCTTTCATGGAGCGGAATGAATTTTATGGCAGATCCACAGCAAAATTCACAACAAATCTGCATATAAAACACCTCCAGCTTCAGTTGAGTAAGACTTATATTAGATGCTGGGAGGTCGCAGAAGTGCTAAAATGTCATAATACTGCCCGGATACAGGTAGTGCTGCTTGAAGTCAGATACAGTAAATCTGCCATCGTTTTTTTTTCTTCCTTATCTTTAAGAGTTGAGCCAAAAGTGACTCAATCGTGCTGCTAATTTGCATAGTCACGCCCCTTTAATGCACCTGTCCAGGTAGACAGGATGAGCCGGGCTGTATGGGCTCCTTCTCTGTCTAGAATTTCCTCATACAGTAATGTAGCCTTCCTCTGCTTTTTAGGAGTAATTGATGGTGCAGCTCACCTCTGCTTTGTGGGTTACACCGAGCCTCACACATATAGGATGGCAGCAGAGTTCATCAAGAGCTGTTGTAAGGGATGCTTCCAAAGTGACAAGAATGGTGAGTAATGTGTCTTGTAGTAATGTGCGGATATCTCTTTACCCACTGTATCTAAAGCTGTCATGTGTGATACTGTCTGCTGAGGTATTTAATCAAATCCTATTGTGTGATCCTGTCTGTTGATCTGGTGTATCTAAGCCTTTTAGAAGTTTGTTGGTGTGATGTATCTAAGCTTATTATGTGTGATACTGTCTGCTGTACCACTGTATCTAAGGCTGGCTGCTGAGTTGGTGTATAAAATCCTATAAGGTGATCTGGTATATCTAAGGATGGGTTTACACGGGACGGATTTGCTGCGGAAATTCTGTGCGGAATTTCTGTGCAGCAAATCCGCCCATGGCTCCTAATCCTGGGATAAACCAGCCATGTGGACAAGATTTTGCAAAAATCTTGTCCACACGTGGCGGCCATTTTGTTGCGGCAAAGCCAGGGCGGAACCGGGGATGCGGCGTGGAATTGACAGCCGCAGCATGTCAATTCTTTGTTTTTTCCGTTGTGGCCTCACTTCTCCCTATGGTCATAGAAAGCCGCAATGGAATGCCGTGGGTTTTGAAGCTGCGGCTCTCCCGCGGAAATCTTGCGGCTTTTCAGTGTGGCCAAGCCGCAAGATTTCCGTCCCGTGTGAACCCAGCCTAAGACTATCATGTGTGTTAAAGCATGTTAGGGTGATGTATCAAAGCTCATCATGTGTGATACTGTCTACTGAGCTGGTGTATCTAAGCCAATATGTACAATACGTAAAGGGAAGGTTTGCCGTTATACATTTCTTGACATGTCATTGAGACATGTAAGGTAGGCCATATACATTCATCCCAGAGCCATTTGTCCTGCTCCCCCCAACTATACACTGGCACACCTGGCTGAGTGTGTACACGTTCTGAATACGGAGAGGGGTTTGGCAGTAGCTTATCTCTGATAAGAACAAAAGTAATGGATATGTCAAAATCCAAAATACTTGACCTTTCTTTTCCTGGAAGATCTGCCCTTAGGATGAGTCAGGACACCTCTGTATATATTACTGGTTGGCTAGTCCCACCGAAATCAGCAGATTCAACAACATTTGTCCAACATGTATGGGAGAGAGAAGAGAATTTAATGGGAGAAATGAGGTCTGTGCCCTGTGACCACACTGATTACAATAGGGTCAAAGATCTGAAGAGATGTAGTCCAGTCTTCCAAGGTGCCAAATGGCAAAATCTACTCAGTTAAGGCCTATTTAGACCCAACGATTCTCGCTCAAAAATCGCTCAGAGCCGTCTTTTGAGCGAGAATCGTTGGGTCTAATTGCACATTGTGCAGTTTTTGTTAACGAGTCGTTCATCATTGTCTTTCAGCAAGCTGAAAGAGAACGAACGGCCTTATCAGGAGCTCACAGCAGGATATCGCTGATACTATTGTTTCAGCTGGTATCCCACTCGCAGAACACAGCCGGAGTATGAAGAACACAGCGCTCCAGCTGTGTTCTGCATACCCCGCACGGAGCGCACAGCTGTATACTAGCTAAGCACTCTGTGAACACAGCCGGAGTAGGAAGAACACAGCGCTGTAGTTGTGTTCTGCATACCCCGCACGGAACGCACAGCTGTATATCAGCTGAGCACTCTGTGAACACAGCTGGAGCATGAAGAACACAGCGCTTCAGCTGTGTTCTGCATACTCTGCATGGAGCGCACAGCTGTATATCAGCTGAGCGCTCTGTGAACATAGCAGGAGTGTGCAGAAGACAGCGCTCCAGCTGTGTTCTGCATACCCCGCACGGAGCCCACAGCTGTATACCAGGTGTGCGCTCCGTAAAAACAGCAGGAGTATACAGAAGACAAGTGGCCCCGCTTCTTCTGTGTACACCACTCGGAGTGCAAAGTGATCACTGAAAACTGTCAATCAAACTGCTGTTTTTGAGCGATCGCCTTGCCTTGTAAATGCACGCAACGATTATCGCTCAAAAGATGTCTTTTTAGCGAGTTTAGAGTAAGAATCGTTGTGTCTAAACCAGGCATTATGCAGTGATTTATGCTCGCTACCATATTTTCTTTCCATATAATGATAACTCATATCCACAGAGGATATTTTTAATTTTAAGGTGGAAAGCATAAATAATTATTTGTCTTCATGCTAAAATTTGCATTGTAAGTGCAATTCTTATCAACATCTCCCAACCCTCAATGATGCACTCAATATATTCCCCAGAACTATAATCATGGGAGGAGGGGGGCAGGTCAAGACACAGAGTAGACCAGCCACCAATCACTAGGAAACCCTTGGTAAGTACTGCCAAACTCACTTCCAACAGTGTGTAAATGTATCTGGGGATCCACATACACTGGTCACTGGGCTCCTCCCTAATATCCTCCCTTAACAAATGAAGATGTGGTCAACAGCCCTGGTAAATATTTTATGTTGATAATTTTATAACCAGATATGTGATTATATGACTACCTCTTGGGTGATCTATGTCTGTAATTTAGGACTCTATGAAAACGTGGCATTACAGGGGTTAACCACTTTCCACAATGGCCATTACATCCATATGCACTAAAACGGAAAGAAGTTTTCTAAAACAAATAACCTGTTTTACATAAAAAAGTCCTCTTTTTTAGTGAGAGATGAATGCCTTCCCTTAGGGCGCTTTCACATGCAACAGAATATTGTGCAGTACGCAGCGGAATATTCCACCCCATGGACACAATCCACATGCTTAATATTCAAAGTCTGATGCAGAATTAAAAATGGCAAAATTCTGTCAGTGTCCTACAGAATATTCTGTCCCTTGTAAAAGCACCCTTTGGATAATAGTTGATTCTGGATATTGCAACTAAAGGACCCTCCTCATTAAATAGTCATAGGGAAACCCCTTTCATTAAAGTAGTAGACAGACCCTTTAACTGGGTTTTAATAAAAAGGAAAAAAAAAAGCTAATTATATAATGAAAAGTTCTGCAAATTTGTGTTTGACTTTATATTACAATTCCCATCATCTTCAAGATTATTGGTTGCTGTAAGTAAATAGAAACATTCACTGTGTACATTTAGAGGAAAACCTGTACAGACCTAATGCTTCTGATGGATTATAGTTTTTTCACTATTGTATCCAGTCTAGTCTGTTTTCTGAGTCCTAAATAACCTGGACTGCCACCTGATACAATGTAACAAACTGTGAAGGGAAGGACTGCGATTTGTGCTGCTGACACACTGGACTAACTCTAGCTGTGCAGAGCTATGGTGATCCTGGATTATTATAGAAGCAGATATAAATATTACTTTCATTTCAGTCTTCTACTTTCCCAATATTTTGGATCTTTTTAGAATTGACAAGTGACAGAAACTTTCCTGCACTGCTTTTGAAGTGTGAGAGGAGGCTGGGATGTACAGAGGAAAGCCACAAACATGTGCTGGTCTTGGTCAGAACTGAACCCTGACCCCAGAGCTGACCAGCCGTGGCACTAAGCATTATGCTGTTATCCTCATCTGAAGTTCTCCAGCAACAAGCTGTTAATCCAGCCGTCGGCTTATTAAAATGTCATTTGTAACAATCTGACTGTGACAGAGGTGATGTTTGATATTGCAGTACAAGTGTGCAGTTCAGGCTGCCCTGCTGGGAGTCTCCAGGTTTGCACAACTATTTACTAAGGGAGGTCATATAATACATACACACATACTATCACAGCTCCACTGCCGCGGAGATCCGTCACGTCATCACAATTTCTGCAATGCAACAGAGAATTCAGATAGGGTCAGTTAAAATCAAAGGACCATTTTACGTATCGTTTACATTCCCGCAATCAGCAGGAATCAGAATGAATGTTGATTAGCATAATATCATGTACCAACTGAACGATGAACGATAATTCATTTGCTTATCATTCGGTGTTCAGTCAATGCATGCCTAAAAACTGAACAACAAATCGGCCTAAGTAAACAGGCAGTCATTCATCTATGAACGACTGCCTGTTTACTGTAAATGGAGGCGGGTGGACTGGAATGATCTCTAGCTAGTTCAGCCTCCATTCACTCAGTGATGATTGTGTAAAAGGGCCATCTGCTGTGCTGTTGATTACAATAAATGTTCTCTATTATCAGTCATTTCAAGCTCAGGGAAACTGATGGTAGGACTAGTCAATAAAATCTACTGTTTCTTTTTATCAGTCATTTCAGGATAGGGAGAGGCTGTCAGTATTGCTCTTTAAGGGCGCCTTCACACTTGCGATCGCAACATCGCTGCGTTTTTTTAGCGCAAATGTCATTTGGACCTTCTAATGTTAAAAGATGCGGTTTTAACATTAGAAAGTCCTATTGACATTTGCGCTAAAAAACGCAGCGATATCGCAAATGTGAAGGCGCCCTATTGGGATGAGTAAAAGGGAGTGCTTCTTTGTTATATATCTCCAAGAGAAATATGAACCATGGTGAGTTGCAGTAAAAGTGTATTTTTTTCCAGTGTGGTTTTAACTGCACCTTAGTCACATTGGCTATACCCCTATATGAATGAATGCATGAATGATAGTTCAGCTGACAACCATGGCTGACCACTGTATTCCCCATGCACTCTCTGATCAGCCAAGTGTGTATGCTTATAGGGAGATGTACATATACTGGTGTCTGATACCTCTGGCTCTGAAATCCTACAAGCCTAAATATTCGCAATTCCGTGTTCATATGAACATTTTGTGATCTTTACAATACTGAAAGGCTTCTCTAATGTGAATTTCCTCCTTTTTCAGCTTTGCCTGATGCAGGAAGCACTGATGGATTCAAAAAAGGATCCCACATTGTGGATCTTCCCCCAATGTCGTCCGTTTCCATTAAAAGGCAGGTAGGATGCACAGAGGATTATTTATTGTCCAAGCTGCCAGTGGACGGGAGAGATGTGCCATTCGTTGTACCAACATTTACACCTTCCTATATTCAACCAAGAACAGTGACCAGTCCAACACTCATGGAGGGTCTGAAAGGTAATTCATGGCCCTAAAATATAGCACTCTCCACCCGCAAGATAAGTGTTCCCATAAGGCCTAAAGTCATCCTCTCCTGTAAAACTGTTACCAATTGTATTCAGCTGTTTCCACTTCCCTTGTGGAGAGGATACATTGTTACAATGTGATGTTAGCTGATTTAGACTTGATACATTAGGAATTGTCATCTGAGATTTGGCAGATAGTTGCAGGATGACACAGATTTGTATTTGTGACCTTTATTGATTGTTGTGCTCAGCCTTGTCATTGTCATGTAGGTCTTATGTGTCTGTTGGGTGACGTGCCCATTGCTGGGTAACACTGTTAAACTTCCCATCATACAGGATCTGCGAGGGCCACTTTCACTGACAGGAAGTCTGAACTTTCCACAATGTATCAACAAGGACCACATTATGACGTGGTTTATAATCCGGGGTATGTCCTGCAGCACATCTCACCTGACCTAAACCGGCGGGGAACACTGAACCAGAATAATCCCAGGCTGTATGGCTCAGGTGAGGACTTCATAATACTTTTCAGATAACAATATAGACTAATCTTAGTGATGCTCCAGGCCTGGTATAATATGTGTACTGTGCTATGTGACACTAACTTAAGGTCCCATTTAGACTCAATGATTCTTGCTGAAAAATTGCTCAAAGCCGTCTTTTGAGCGAGAATCGTTGGGTCTAACTGCATAGACATCATGCAATTTTCGTAAACGAGTCGTTCATCGTTCTCTTTCAGCAAACTGGAAGAGAACGATGAGCCTTATCAGTGCCGCGCGTTGAGTTATCAGCGGGGTACTACTGATACTATTGTTTCAGCTGGTATCCTGCTCAAAGAACACAGCCGGAGTATGAAGAAGACAGCATTCCAGCTGTGTTCTACATACCCCGCTTGGAGAAGACAACAGCTGTATGAAGAAGACAAGCGGTCCCGCTCGTCTTCTGTATACCCCGCTCGGAGCGCTCAGCTGTATAACAGTTGTGTGCTCCGTGAACACAGCAGAAGTATGCAGAAGACAGCGCTGCAGCTGTGTTCTGCATACCCCACTCAGAGCACTCAGCTGAGCTCTCCGAGAAGACAACAGCTGTATGCAGAAGACAGCGCTCCAGTTTGTCTTCTGCATACAGCATGAGCCTTCATTTACACACTTATGCAAAGTGAACGCTCAAAACTGTCACTCAAATTGCTGTTTGAGTGAATTTTGAGTGATTATCTTGCCGTGTAAATGCACACGATTATCGCTCAAAAGATGTCTTTTGAGCAAGAATTGTTGTGTCTAAATGGGCCTTTAATTTATTTTCAGACATTCTAGATGTGTAATGAAGAATATTACAAATTAATTGTCCAACAGTGTAGTATTTCATGAGATATTCTTCAGCGGTGGGTGAGAGTTTTATTCACGGGGGAAAGACCTGTAAAATAAGGGCTGGGGAATTGTTTAGCGATATATTCCATAGGCAGAGTGAGATATTTCTTACAGGTTCCGCGTGTGTTAGCTGTTTTTCAGGTCCTGGAATAGTATACACTAAATGCCCCCTTTTTTATATGCACTTGCCCTTTCTTGATTGGAGCTTCCCTTATGAAAATTAGACATGTTACCCCGCAGTGCAGCATAAAATCAAGTTAGCATGTTTTCTATTTTCAGTGTCAGTCCACAGTATGGAAAAATTGAACTATCTGAGTAACCTCGAACGAGGCATAGTCATCAATGGTAGACTAGCCAGGGCCTATAATTCCAAAAACTAGGGATTTCTCATGCAACAATGTTATGAGTATAATGAGAATGGGGAGATTAAGGAAAAACATAGTTGTCAATGCAAGGGATCAGAGGAGGATGTCAAGAATTATTCCAACAAACAGGTCAATCCAATTACAATGCTGGTGCTCCAGCTAACATGTATAACTGCACAACTTGTCATTCTTTAGGACAAATGAGCTATAACAGCAGACAAACAGTTCGAGTGCCATTGTGATCTCAGGAAGGGAAACAGAGATGCAAGATTCCAGAGCGCAAAAATTGGATCACTGAGCAGTGGACATTTCCTGGTCAGATGAAACTAGATTTCTCTTACACCATGCTGCTGGGAAACTCAGAACTTGGTGCTAACAGTGTGAATCAATGACCCCTTCCTGTCAACTATTCAGCACATGTTAGTATCTCCATCTAATCTGAGATAACTAAATGAGGTTTTCCTGTCCACATGGGCCAATTTTTCCTGCAGAACCATTTCAACACCTACTGGAAGCTATGCTACAACAAATTGTTGCAGTTCTGCAGATTAAAGAAGGCGATATTTGCTACTAGATGTGTATCACTAATACATTGGACACTCAGTGTATTGTAGTGCATCATTATACTGTATATTCTGCAGATGTTCTACTTGATGTGTACTTTTGCAAGTGTAGTGCAGGTTTAAAGTATCATGAGATAGTCTATGGATATATCTGTAGTTCACTGCTCTATGGCTCTATAACTATACAGGTATACGGCTACTATGCAAGTGTGGTTTATAGCCCAGCACACCTTATCTACAGCTGTAGTGTTCTTTGTCAACATATGCATTCGATTGTGAAATATTACATGCAGCCTGTGGTGAATCAGTCACAAAAGCCTATGTACCTGCACATAATGGGAGCATGACGTTTACTCAACGTGCCTCATCCAAGCTCACTGTACAGTAACGGGCTGATGAAATCAGAGCAGATAATGACTTATCCACTACCAGCGATGATCTGAACATTAATCACTTTGTTTGAACAGAAAGCAGAACAAGGCTGCACCTTACTTGATGCTGGAGCTGTTGAGCAGAACCGTGCTCCACCTTGTGTGCTCTGCAAAACTGTGATCATTGTCCTCGTGCATCTCAAATACTGAGATGAAGTTCTGTTCTGTCAGTACTAACCCAACACTGAAATTAAGTCCTACAATGTTTGGGTGTCTTTCAGTCTGTGACCTGAGAAACATCAAAACCAGCGACTCTCCAGGGCTAAGCAACTCCCTCTACGACCTTAGCAGCTATATCCAGGTATGGGAAAGAGACCAGAACAAACTGTGGTTAATAATGTGTCCACGTCTTATTAGGTGGAGAAGCGATATATATATATATATATATATATATATCACATATACAGTGGGGGAAAAAGTATTTAGTCAGATACCAATTCTACAAGTTCTCCCACTTACAAAGATGAGAGAGGCCTGTAATTGACATCATAGGTAGACCTCAACTATCAGAGACAGCATGAGAAAACACATCCAGAAAATCACATTGTCTGATTTTTAATGAATTTATTTGCAAATCATGGTGGAAAATAAGTATTTGGTCACCTACAAACACGCAAGATTTCTGGGTCTCACAGACCTGTAACTTCTTCTTTAAGAGGCTCCTTCGTCCTCCACTCATTACCTGTAGTAATGGCACCTGATTGAACTTGGTATCAGTATAAAAGACACCTGTCCACAACCTCAAGCAGTCACACTCCAAACTCCACTATGGTGAAGACCAAAGAGCTGTCGAAGGACATCAGAAACAAAATTGTAGCCCTGCACCAGACTGGGAAGACTGAATCTGCAATAGGCAAGCAGCTTGGTGTGAATAAATCAACTGTTGGAGCAATAATTAGAAAATGGAAGACATACAAGACCACTGATAATCTCCCTCGATCTGGGGCTCCATGCAAGATCTCACCCCGTGGGGTCAAAATGATCAGAAGAACGGTGAGCAAAAATCCCAGAACCACACGGGGGAACCTAGTGAATGACTTGCAGAGAGCTGGGACCAACGTAACAAAGGCTACCATCAGTAACACACTACGCCGCCAGGGACTCAGATCCTGCAGTGCCAGTCGTGTCCCCCTGCTTAAGCCAGTACATGTCTGGAGCCGACTGAAGTTTGCTAGAGAGCATTTGGATGATCCAGAAGAGTATTGGGAGAATGTCATATGGTCAGATGAAACCAAAGTAGAACTGTTTGGCAGATACACAACTCATCGTGTTTGGAGGATAAAGAATGCTGAGTTGCATCCAAAGAACACCATACCTACTGTGAAGCATGGGGGTGGCAACATCATGCTTTGGGGCTTTTCTCTGCAAAGGGACCAGGATGACTGATCTGTATACATGAAAGAATGAATGGGGCCATGTATCATGAGATTGAGTGCAAACTTCCTTCCATCAGCAAGGGCACTGAAGATGAAACGTGGCTGGGTCTTTCAGCATGACAATGATCCCAAGCACACCGCCAGGGCAACAAAGGAGTGGCTTTGTAAGAAGCATTTCAAGGTTCTGGAGTGGCCTAGCCAGTCTCCAGATCTCAACCCTATAGAAAACCTTCGAAGGGAGTTGAAAGTCCGTGTTGCCCAGCGACAGCCCAAAAACATCACTGCTCTTGAGGAGATCTGCATGGAGGAATGGGCCAACATACCAGCAACAGTGTGTGCCAACCTTGTGAGGACTTACAGAAAAAATGTTTGACCTCTGTCATTGCCAATAAAGGATATATAACAAAGTATTGGGATGAGCTTTTGTTATTGACCAAATACTTATTTTCCACCATAATTTGCAAATAAATTCATTGTGGATGTGTTTTCTCATGTTGTCTCTCATAGTTGAGGTCTACCTATGATGTCAATTACAAGCCTCTCTCATCTTTTTAAGTGGGAGAAGTTGTACAATTGGTATCTGACTAAATACTTTTTTTCCCCACTGTACACACCGAATTACTATAGCCTAGATATACACATGCATACAATTCCTTTTAATTTGCTACACAATGTCTGTAAATTCTGTATTGGGTAAAAGTTAATGAAATAGCGTAAAATTACAGCAAGTGTGGGTAAAAAGGCAAAGAGCTATTCAGATACGATAATCCAGCACCTGTAATAGAATATAATTATATATGCATGCTTGCAACTACTGTTGCAACAGGTAGCATTATAGGCTTATGCATCTTCATGATCCATGAGGTGGAAGTTTAAGGCCTTATGTCCACGGGGAAAATCAGGCCCACCACGGATTCTATATGTAGAATCCGTAGCGGGTCCCTCCTGCGCCGCGGACATGATGCCCAAAAATAAGAATAAACTCACCTGCTCCGGGCGATGCGTGTCTCCCCTTCTTCGCGGCCGGATCTTCTTTCTTCGGCCCGGCGGATGTGCTCAGCACGCCGGCAGCGTGCCGTGCACATGCGCTGGGCACATCCGCCGGGCCGAAGAAAGAAGATCCGGCCGCGAAGAAGAGAAGAACCGCATCGCCCGGAGCAGGTGAGTTTAATTCTGGTACGGGTCTCCCGCGGATCCGGACAGCTTCCATAGGCTTCAATAGACATAAGGCCTATTATCAATGCTCAAAGCATAACACTAAGGCCAATAAATTCGATGAGCCCCAGCCATCCTTCATTTTCATGAGTGATCCCACAGTACTGAGAGTCATTCTAAATGCAACTCTTGTTTTTTTAGAGACACCCTAGTGTATGAACCCAGCCAGCATGCTATTTCTTAGCTAAACATAAAAGGGAGGAGACACAAATTAGATATTAGAAAAAACTGTGAGGGTGATGAATGAGTGGAACAGGTTGCCACAGGAGGTGGTGAGTTCTCCTTCATTGGAAGTCTTCAAACAAAGGCTGGACAGACATCTGTCTGGGATGATTTAGTGAATCCTGCACTGAGCATGGAGTAGGACCAGATGACCCTGGAGGTCCCGTCCAACTCTACCATTCCATGGTTCTATGAGGTCCCCAACAACAGTATTTTATTCAATTTTCCAGAGATACGATTCTGTGTCCAGTGTCCGAAGTAGCAACTCCTCCAGGAAGGACTCACAGGGCAGCAACCGCAGCCTAGGTATGTCTGAGGACCCTCTGTACAATCTATGCACTATATACAATGTAGATGACTTATGCACACACAGAGTAAAACATCTATATATATAAAGCTGAAAGCCCTCACTGACTCACTGACTCACTCACTGACTGACTGACTGACTCGCCAAAAGTTCTCCAACTTCCCGATGTCGTAGAAACATGAAATTTGGCGCAAGCATAGATTATCTCCAAAATAGGAAAAGAAATTGGGTCCCAACTCGATTATTCAATTCTAGCGCAAAAGAATTGGCGTCGAAATTTAACGTACATAATCTAAATCACTCACTTCCCAATGTCATAGAAACGGGAAATTTGGCACGAGCATTGGATATGACATAAATAGGAAAAGCTAATGGGTCCCAACTCGATTGTTCAATTCTATGTGCAAAAGAATTGGTGTCAAAATTTTACGTACATAATCTAAATCTCTCACTTCCCAATGTCATAGAAATGGGAAATTTGGCAGGAGCATTGATTATGTCATAAAAAGGAAAAGCTAATGGGTCCCAACTCGATTATTCAATTCTATGCGCAAAAGAATTAGCGTCCAAATTTTACGTGCGGAATGTAATTTTCTCACTTTCCGGTGTCATAGAAACGTGAAATTTGGCACGAGCATTGATTATGTCATAAGTAGGAAAAGCTAATGGGTCCCAACTCGATTATTTAATTCTATGCACAAAAGAATTAGCATCCAAATTTTACGTGCGGAATGTAATTTCTTCACTTTCCGGTGTCATAGAAATGGGAAATTTGGCAGGAGCATTGATTATGTCATAAAAAGGAAAAGCTAATGGGTCCCAACTCAATTATTCAATTCTATGAGCAAAAGAATTAGCGTCCAAATTTTACGTGCGGAATGTAATTTTCTCACTTTCCGGTGTCATAGAAACGTGAAATTTGGCACGAGCATTGATTATGTCATAAAAAGGAAATGCGAATGGGTTGCAACTCGATTATTCAATTCTAGCGCAAAAGAATTGGCGTCGAAATTTTACGTGCGGAATGTAATTTTCTCACTTTCCGGTGTCATAGAAACGTGAAATTTGGCACGAGCATTGATTATGTCATAAGTAGGAAAAGCTAATGGGTCCCAACTCGATTATTTAATTCTATGCACAAAAGAATTAGCATCCAAATTTTACGTGCGGAATGTAATTTCTTCACTTTCCGGTGTCATAGAAACAGGAAATTTGGCACGAGCATTGATTATGTCATAAATAGGAAAAGTTAATAGGTCCCAACTCCATTATTCAATTCTAGCGCAAAAGAATTGGCGTCGAAATTTTACGTGCGGAATGTAATTTCTTCACTTTCCAGTGTCATAGAAACAGGAAATTTGGCACAAGCATTGATTATGTCATAAATAGTAAAAACTAATGGGTCCCAACTCCATTATTCAATTCTATGCGCAAAAGAATTAGCGTCCAAATTTTACGTACGGAATCTAATTTTCTTACATTCCGGTGTCATAGAAACGGGAAATTTGGCACGAGCATTGATTATGTCATAAATAGGAAAAGCTAATGGGTCCCAACTCGATTATTCAATTCTCTGCGCAAAAGAATTAGTGTCCAAATTTTATGTATGCAATCTAATTTTCTCACTTCCTGATGTTATTTTATATGAAGGAAACGTCGCATGGTTGCCTCCACGTAGTGTTTCCTGGGTAACGCAGAGAACTATGCAAAATGGTGAACATATGTTTTTTCTCAGTATCTCTAAAGTAACCACGACTTCATAAGACTTTCCGTGTGAACACCAGATAAACACCAGTACCAAATTAACTCGGGCGAAGCCGGGTATATCAGCTAGTCTTTAATAAAATCTAAACAGACTGGTTGACAGGGTCTCTTTACACGACAGCCGTATATTCCATCTATTCCCAGTACAAAGGACCTGGTAAAACAGTCATACGATGCTATTCTATCTCATCCAACAAAAATATTACTATTCTGGATGAGGGAATTGTCCCAATCCTGTTCTTCTGAGGGCAGGATATAGTACATTTCAGATTATTCTGCTAGATTACAGACTGATTACATTTCCTGTTAATACACCTTATCTGAATATAAAACGTCAAACATTTCAGGATAAACAGAACTGATCCAGTACCAAATCAAGTCCCCCTCTCTGAACTGACTTTACCTTTGTTGCAGACACAATAACCTTGTCAGGGGATGAGCGGGAGTTTGGAAGGTTACATTTCAGACTGCGGTATGTAATGGCTGTGGAGCAAATCTGGATTACAGTCTTACAAGTAAGTAATGCCCTGCACCCTAAAGAGAACCCTAGTTGGGGAGACGCTCACTCTCTTCTGATCACATGGACATTTCACTATTACATCTGAATACAACACGTAGTACATGATGCTGATTTTTTGCTACTATTGGAGCTGTTTTCTGTGGGAAAGCCATTCTGTTGATACCAAACATCAGGACAATTACATTTTTGTGCATTGCTCAACACAGGAAACTCTCTGACAGTCATAAATATGTTCGCCTAGTCTTGTGTCAATATTGCTTAATCATGCAAATTCTAAGGCTTTCTAATACACTTTGGCCCTGATTTATCATTACATTAAGGCTGCGCTCACATGGCCATTAGCGTAAAACGCTGTGTGGCTCGGCGGTGGCCCAGCAACTGCTGCGTATGGCAATGAATTTGTACTGCACATGACATCGTATCTCACGTATGCTGTCACACTCAGTCCACCCAGCTTTTTTTTTTTCTTCATATCTTCCATGCCGTCGCTTTGCAATGGCGCGTATACATGCCGCTCATGCTCAATGTAATTGCATTTGGCGCGCATATATATATATATTATATATACACGCCCATAGAGAACAATGGGCTCTATCGCAGGTATGTATGTATCACAATAAAATACGCTGCATTCTTTTTTGTGCTACAATATTATGCAATTTCAATTCACTAATGTGAATGGAACTGCGTAAGGCACTGTAATTGATTGCCCGCCAGTTATTGCATATCACATCGCTATACAGTGTCCATGTAATACGGGGTAATCATACACCCGTGTGAGCCCAGCCTAAAGTCAATTTTAGGCCATGCATTTTTTTCCCTATATCAGCACAAAATGCAACAAATTTATCAAACATTTTGCAACACTGTTAAATTTTTAAGTATTCCTTTTGTGATAAATCAGGCCCAAAGAAATAGTACAATATGCCTGCCGAAAAATTCTATGACTTCTATAGAGTCCCTATATGAATCTGCGCCATAGAATGCTATGGAAATGTGTAAGATAGTTCATATGAGTATCTTGAAATCCACGTCCTGAAAAAAAAGAAATTATATTTAAATTCTTGACACAGTTTCAAGATCACAAAAATTTGCAGAATAATTTTAAGGGTCAGTCTCATATTTCTCATGCGGATTAATCCAGTTTAGACCTTACACATAATTAAATTTCGATGCAGATTTCACAACCAGTATGTCTTGCGCAGAACTGGCCTAAAGCTGGCATGCTCATTAGATCATTAGTAGAGATGAGCGAGCGTACTCGGAAAAGCACTACTCGCTCGAGTAATTTGCTTTATCCGAGTATCGCTGTGCTCGTCCCTGAAGATTCGGGTGCCGCTGCGGCTGACAGGTGAGTCGCAGCGGGGAGCAGGGGAGAGCGGGCGGGAGAGAGGGAGAGAAAGATCTCCCCTCCGTTCCTCCCCGCTCTCCCCGGCAGCTCCCCGCTCCGTGCCGGCACCCGAATCTTCAGGGACGAGCACAGCGATACTCGGATAAAGCAAATTACTCGAGCGAGTAGTGCTTTTCCGAGTACGCTCGCTCATCTCTAATCATTAGCAATCTAGCAATTATTGGCCAGCGTAATCCTCTGTTCTCCAGCGACATAAGCGGCACAAGGATTTGTGACTGCAACATATTTCTTTCCCTCTCCAATAAACCTTTACTTAGCTCAGGTTAAGTGCAGCTCTATTATCTATCATAACTTATAATGAGGATATAGAAAATTATTTAAAGCTATTTTTTAATCCAACTTTACTTGCCAAAACGGTCCATTTAATAACCACACTGAATTGTGAACAGAAGCCTCCAGATCCACCCATCCCCCTCTGACTATAGACGATGGTCTGTAGTCAGCTAGAGGGGCCTCACTATACAATGGTTTAAAGTTATGATACGAAATGGATCTACAATGAACTTACTATACACGTTGGCTGTTATCGCTTGATTGAACTAATGCTGTTTACCACTTTTGCTACAGATCAAGAAATAGTAGGACAATTATTGCCGCAATGGTTATATTAATGGTTTCTGTTCCTCCTCAGCTGAAGGATCTTTACTGGCCGTCGAGCTGCGGGTATTCTCCAAGTATCTATATTAAAGGAATTATTACCCTACCCAAACCCATCCAGTTTAAATCCTCTGTTAAGGAAGCAGTTCTGGTAAGTAACTTCCCAAGACCTCATTATACAATACTACAGGTTTTATTCACTGTAAATTCTGTTTCTATGGTACCAAAGCTTCCATTGCTTACTTGGATGGGAACTAAATGTGGTTAATGGGATCTCTGGTCCTCAGGGGAATACAATGAGAAGAGAAGACCCCTAAGCAAATTAAAAATGGATGATGAAGCCCTAAGGTATCAAAGCATCTGCCTTCTTTGTATGCTATCCAGGCCATGACCAAGTACCCTTCATTTTAACCCCCAAGACTGCCTTGAAGTAGTGCAGATCTTTGGATAGAAGCAGCCACAATAGCACAAACACAAAAAACATGAACCTTACCTTCACTTCTAGACTCGAAACCTGACCTTGGAAAAATAGTAGCGTAGTAGTGTATAGACAAAATATTGCTTTTCACCACAGACACACATATTATCTGTATAACTGCTCACTATCAGTCATATCCATTGAAATATCTGTATGTCTAAGATAAGCTCAGATGTACCTACAATTCACATAGTCAAAGTGGTTCTCCACCTAAATTTACTTGTGGAAAAATGTCATTGTTCAGCTCAAAACAGGAGTCAAAGCAGTACTCTGCCATTTCAGTCACTCCCATAGAGTGTGAATGGCGCAGGAGCGTGCTTGACCACCGCTCCATTCAAACTCTGCCTCACCGCTCTCATGCTAATGAAATGTAATAAGCGACTTGAAACCCCTGTTGTAGTGATCATGGGGGGCCCAGTGATCAACCATTTATGACCTACAGTATCCTATTGATAAGTGGTAAATGTGTTTGGTGAGAAACCCTTCAGTACATGGTAATCCTTATGGTGGATTGTGGTATATCATCAGATTTGTCTTTAAATAACTTTAAATGGATATCCCCTTTAATAACTTTACCATTTCACATAACACATTACACATGGAATGTAATAAAAAGAAACCATAGTATATATTTCTATGAGGTTATGGCAGAAAATGCTGCAGGATTTTGTGGATTTTGAAAAATGTACAGGCGTTGTCCTATGTTGGCAGATCATTTTTTGTTTTTTTGCAATACATGGAATAGATAATATCTGTTGGCTGGAAACTACTATCTTGTTACTATAGATGCAAAGATTAATGGCAGATCTAATGCCAATGGGGCAGTCACATCCAACAGTCAGATTGCTGTGTAAGGACATGTGATAACATCTACATGATGAAAAATAGCTTATAACGCAGAGCAAACATTGTACAAGAACTCCCATTTAATTCAGTGGAAAGTAACAAACAGCAACCATAAAGTGGCCAAACACATACCTTCCAGTTTACTCTCTACAACATCTATGTCATACTTACAGGGGCGTAACTATAGGGGGTGCGGTTGCACCCGGGCCCAGGAGCCGTAGGGGGCCCATAAGGCCCATCTTCTCCATGTAGGGAGCCTAGTAGTATGAATAAAGCATTATAGTTGGGGGCTCTGTTACAGGTTTTGCATTGGGGCCCGGGAGCTTCAAGTTACGCCTCTGCATACTTACCTTAATTATTAAAACAACAGGGGCAAACAAAGTGGGGGGGAGGCAACAGAATGGTTGAAGTTCCCTAGTGTCTGTTTTGAAGTAGAGCTGGGGGTAAAAATGGTATGGAGTCCTTACATGCTGGAAGATCCAGGGCTGTTGCCTTTTGTGTCTCTCTGCCCCATATTAATTAAAATTTTCTCTCATTAGGACGTGGAATTCATGGAAACCTTTGTTTTTGCCATCAAGTTACAAAGTTTACTGAATGTGCGGCTAGTGTTTAAAGTCTTGAGCTTGACTCCACGTAAGAGGACCATCAGCAAGTGCTCAATATCTCTGCGGGACCTGAGCGAGGAAGAAATTGAGCATTGTCTAGATGTGATGCCATCTTCAAAAGTATCAGTGAGTGACGTCTCAGGGAGAACCCTGTGTGTGGCAATTTGTGATGCTTTTGTTTTTAATGAAAGAATATTCTCAAAATTGATAGCCAAATTAGAAATCAGATTTACTTCCCGCGAGATAAAAACCTATCAGCTTACTCTTCAATAAATGCTAAAGAAGCCCCAGCACAAAATGATTTTGATGCGATCCAGGTCCATTATTTGCCTATTTAGGTGAAAATAATCTGAGCTCAGACTAGTACAGGTCGCAAGATACTACAGTGAGTCAGTCTTGAATCGGCAGGTGTGTGTAAGCTCATTTATTCCGATGTAGGTATAATATAATAGATGTGACCGGTTGTTACGGACTCCGAGGGGGACCAAGAACGTGAATCTTTGAACAGAATGCTCAGCAGTGATCAGACACAGGGATAAATGTAGAACTGAACCTTTAATGGAAATCAGGAGTACGAGTACCTCGTTCAACCATGTTGTTCAACCATCAACCTACTGCTATCTAATGTGTGTGGCCAGCTAATGTAAACTTCAATACAGAGCTTAACTCTTCTTGTGTCAAATCCACTCTGCTATTTTGTTACGGAGTGGACATATTACGTAGGCAAATGTATAGTACATGGACCCTATAGACAAGGAGACTGACACCCTTAAAAGCAAGATTGCAAGACTTGCTACTGCCTATTAAATTGCATGTACAACTCAGCACACCAGTGCAGGGTTTCTAGAGACCCTGAAGCTATAGATGGGATATGTATCTGTACTATATTGAAGATATGTAATTGATTATTACCCTCCAGCTGCATCCAAAGAAAGATGCATTCTGGGAATATTAATTCAGCCATAACTTTTACTGTAAACATGGAGTACTCAGCCCAGGTAACTCCAAATGGTGTTACATCCTAGAGAGTAATGTAACTTCAATATTCTGATCCCATTACCAGCACAGTATCAAACAGTAAAAGTACAAAATGTTATTTGTGGTACAAGGGTCTATTGTTCGCCAGGCTGACAGCTATCCTGTTCTGTTTGCCCATTTACCCAGGCCTGTCAAGCGGAGCTCCTGATCGGGACGTGTTTCCAGGCAATAAATAGCAGGATTCAGTTACAAATCCTCAAGGCACAAAACCTGCCAAGCTCATCCACGCCACTCACCATAAGTACGTCGCAGTCTGTGTGCCCTTTCTTGATCCAATGCAAAATACTGGTACAAGACTAAGTGCATCTGCTTGCATATAGCAGCCTTATTCTAGCCCACTGACTGGCATTTTTTAATGGGAGTCATTTTCTCAGTAGTTTAAAGCACATTCAGACTATAGCACAGTGGGAGCCATAAAGGTCAGTATTGGGATCTATACCTTTCAGTGTATTTATACATTATAATTGTAAGAGAATAACTTGCACAGAAGAAGTATATTACAATAGGGAAGTTGGAGGCTCGTCAAGAAATGGGTGAAGAAGTGGCAAATGAAGTACAATGGTGATTAATCTGAGAGAACACATTACACATTAATACTGGGTAAAACTGACATGGAAAACGGCTAAAGAGTTGGTGAATAGCAAAATTACTTAAAGCACTCAATGCCAGACAGTCGCTGCTAAGGTGCATAATATTCCAGTGTGCATCAGATGAGGCCTAGTCACTTGGCTGTCCCAGATTCTCAGAGCTTTCTCTACCATCTCTGCAGATTTCTATGTCAAGGCTGAGATGTTCAGCACAGAGGGACTGCTTTACAAGAAGAAAACGCGACCATTAAAGTTATCAAATTCCCAGGTCAACTGGGGGGAAACCATGATTTTCCCAGTGACACAGAAAGAAGAGGGAATCAACTTCCTGATTAAGTTATACAGTCGCTGCTCAGTCCGACGGAAACATTTTATCGGACAGGTAAGGACAGCATCGTGACTGCGCAATATTCTCCTAATTCAGAATGCTCTACACTGGTACATTTTCTAAGATGCTCTGTGATTACGGAATTGATCCCAAAAGTTATCTATTAAACTGCACTCTTTAGAAAACCCTGATCTCAATGAATGAGAGGCAAAAACCAAATCATAGACCCCTTAAGAGCGTTTCACATGGGCTGGAATTTGGTCACAACATGCAGCTGAATCTGAAATTTAGCTCCGCCTCCGCCTGGCCTCCCATTGCAAACAGTGGCGAGGGGTGGAGAGAGGGCAGAGAGGGGGTGGGAGCTCAGTGCACTAGCTCCCATTCCGTCCCGCCTCCTCCCCTTGCAGAGAGGGGCAGCGTATATCGGCCGGGTGTGAAAACCCGACTGATATACACCCAGCTGAATAAGCCCTAATACAGTTTTTTATGTTTGCTATTTTTGTACACTAAAAACATTGTTTTTTTTTAAGATTTGCTAATTTGTCACCACATTCCAAGAGCTATAACATTTTTATTTTCCTTTGATGGATTTCTATGAAGGCTTGTTTTTTACAGAACAAGCTCTAGTCTTTATCTAGGCCATTTTTGGGAACATAAAACATTTTGTTAACTTTTTATTCCATTTTTTTTCTAGAGGTAAATTTAAAGGAGTTTTCCAGGCAGCACCCGCTGTCAATGCCGGTGTACACCACGATTGGAGCAGAAACCACTGCTCTGACCCCTATGTAGTGGCCGATGTTCGTAATTGCAGGATTGGTGTCCACTGATTTCAATGAGACCTGCACCTGCAATTATGAGCGCCAGCCACTACACAGGAATTGGAGCTGAGCTGCGCCTGCAATTATGAGCGCTGGCGACTGCACAGGGGTTGGAACAGTGGCTTTCGCTCTGACCTCGGTGTATCCTAGCAGTGACATCGGGCTGTTCCGGGAAAACCCTTAAATTTTTTTATGGTGTTCACCATGCTGTATAAATAATATGTTCAATTTATTCTGCAGGTCAGTGCGATTACATTGATACCAAATTTATATAGCTTTCTTGTTGCAGCCTTTCCACACTTAGGGGGAAAAAAAGTATTTTTTCCTATAAATGCATTCAAAGACCCCTAACATTTTTTTTCTCGCCAAAAGTGCTATGTGAGGTATTTTTTGTGTGGGACAAGTTGTACTTTTTAATGGCAATCTTTTTGATTACTTTCTATTCTGTTTGTGAGGATATGCAAAATTAGCTATTTTTGGCATGTTTGTTTATTTTTCATTCACGCAATACACTGCACGGGTTAAATGATGTTCTAACTTTTTTACATAAGTCATTTTGAACGCGGTGGGATTTTTTAATTTTTTTTTTCTTTTACTTTTTAAAAATTTTTTATATTTCTTACACTTTTTTACCGTTTTATTTTTGTCCACTAGGGGATTTGAATACCACTACCATTGATTGTTCTTATAATACACTGCTATACTTCAGTATAGCAGTGTATTATATTGCCTATAAAGCTTAGTCAGAGGCCGAGCTTCATAGGTCACCATAGATGACAGATGCAGGGGCCGTCTTCAAAGCCACCGAGTGCCATAGCAACCCATCGTGACCCTGTGATCACATTACAGGGTTCCAGTGGGTGACAAAGGGAGCCCCCTCTCTCTGTTAGCCCTTTACATGCTGCAGTCGCATTGACCACAGCATGTAAAGAATTAAATGGCAGTGAATGGAGGTTTCTCCAGTCCCTGCTGTTAGAGCATATGCAAGGCTGTCAGCCGATAGCTGAGCACCCACTTTCCCTGGCATGGGTGGTCTCCTTCAGATACAGTAATGTGAAAAAAGCCTCTTCTCCTCCACAACCACAAGCACTGAGGGGGTCTCTAGAGATACAGCATGATGTATTGCAGGAAATGCCGCACTCTTGCAATGTATGACGGTGGGGCTCAGCTAAGTACTCGGATCTGATCACCGCAGCTCAGTTCTCCTGACAAGCCGCCTGAGCCAGCGGAGCCCAACAGTGAAGAGCACCTTTGTCAGTATAGATAACAGCAGTTTACTCAGTTACAGAGGAGCTCTCATTGTCAGGCTTGAGCGGCTCAGGCTGCTTGTTAGGAGAACTGAGCTACTGTAATCAGAGGTAGACTTCAGTGGGCCCCACTTTAATTCACTGCAACAGCATTTTCTGCACTATATAGTGCTGTACCTCCGGAGCCCCTCAGTGCTGGGTGCTCTCTGTGTCTGTGGGACTCCAGCCACTGCTGCACATGTTAGTACTGCAGTGCTGATCCTATGATCAGCTGGTTAGTGTGTGGAAAATGATCAAGGATGGGCAGTGCAGCACTGGAGCTCTCCTGGGTTACAATCATGTCAGGTTGCATTACATCAGTGTGCAGCGGCAGCTGGGCCCCCCCTCCCGCCCGCCTTCCCTTCTTGTTGTGCCCGAGGCACATGCCCCACCTGACTCTCCACCCCCCCCTCCCCCAACTATGCCTCTGGCCTCAGTAATGCAGCTATCAGATGCTTGCATCCTAATGTGTAACCATGTTAGTTGGATTCTCAGCCAAGAACTTATTAGTTGGATTACTGAAATTGTTCATGCATTTTAGAAAAATCACACGAGGGCCTCTATATAACACATTATTTCCGTTAGCATAGTTGTACTTTGCAGAGCCAAGTAGTAAGGAGCCTATTCAAATCTCCCTATGTAAATAGTGCTGTTAAGATGGCTATGCTACAACTGCATTTGCCTCTTATCATTCTGTGAAAACTGAAAGACAACCAATTTGCATATCATTACAGCCCAAACACAAGAGGTGTTCAATTAGGTAAGCAACTGTCATGACAGGGCCTTGTACACACAACTATTACCACTAAAAATTCATCCAAATGGCCGAAAATTAGCGATAGTCGTTATAAGTAAATGCGGGCATTGTGCACTTTTTGTTTGAACGATGGATTTTAGTTCGCTTAAAATCCATCGTTTAGCGGCTGAAAGACTGAGCAAATATATTCCATTTGAATGCATTTTGCTCATCTTTCAAAAGACTGCAGGATGTTCTCCCATGACATGTTTACATGTTTACACTAGCCACGGCATGTTTATACTAGCCATGAGGAGAACAATGCAGCTGTTTGCACAGTTGGGCGTGTGTTTAAACACATGCCTGATTCAGCAAACAACTCCCTTTTACATGCAAATGAAGATGATGAAGTGTTAATTATATCAATTAACACTTTATACAAATAGATCGCAAAATTTTTCAATCTTTCAGTTGTTTGAAAGATGCTCTGTGCATGTAAAAGGGCCTGTAAATGAATCAACAGATTTACCAATCAGGGTTCCAGAAAAATGTCAGAGATTATGAGCAGTAATGACCCAGCATTTCCAGGAATAGATACACTAATAGATACACAATGGCTGAATAAAATATTTAAGGACAACTCCAAACTATATAGTGGTATACTAGGGTTTCCTTGATTTGGGGAGAAATGCTTTTTAAAACAGTTATACCAAGAAGATAGTGCCAGGGCATATCAACGTCATAGAACAGGGTGCTTCTCCCTTGTATTTTCCCCTATGACTTGGAACATAACAGTGGCAACCATTCTGGCACACTTTCTACCTTCCTTGTATTTACAAGATAGCCATTCACGTGAATAGTGATCCTGTAATGCTACATTTCCATTGCATGGACACTGCAGATGAAATGTCTGGATGGCTGTGGCTTTCTCCTGCAAAATCAGCTATTTTCTAGGGGTGCCGGAAGTGGGACCTGGGGCAATTAGCTGTTTGCTCTGGACCATGCATGCTGAAAAACGTTGTGTATGTTGGCACAACCCCTTTATGTATCACAGGCAGATACAGTTAGAATAAATCTGTATTTAGGATTCTCTGTACAAGCCCTGGGTTCACACGGGGCAGATTTGCCGCGGAAATTCCGTGCAGAATTTCGCCACGGCAAATCCGCATGCGGCCGCAAATCCCAGGATTAGCCAGCCATGGGGACAAGATTTCTCAGAAATCTCGTCCACATGGGACGGCAAATCCGCTGCGGCTAAGCCGACAGAAGCCACCGCTGCGTCGCAGATTTGCCGACCGCAGCATGTCCATTTTTTTTTCCCGCTGCGGCCGCGCTCTCCTCTATGGGAGCGCTGGCCGCAGTGGAAAAGCGAGCGGCCGGGACGCTTCAAAGCCGCCGCGGGTTTTGCAGCAGCGGTTCTCCCGGCGGAAATCTCGCGTTTGTTCACTGCGGCCAAACCGCGAGATTTCCGACGAGAATCCCCCCTGTGAGAACCTCACTCTTCACCCAGCCTTTCACTCTTCTCCTTGTTACTTCACCCTGACCCAGTAAAATAAGGTTATGGAAAGTTCTGTACGCAGGTATTTAAGTTGACATTTGTAAACAGTTGCTGTAGGTAACAATAACAGGACACTTCACTGATATATCATTCTGCTTTCTGGAACAGTACAAATGTCCCTTTCATGAGTAAAAGGACAGAGTGCACTGAGGGACAAAACTGGGAATATCGATTTACCCTTCCCCAAAAAGATTTCTTTTCAAGGAGAAGGAAATGTTAGTTATATAAGTTACACCAGTAGAAGTACCTTTCACTCTCATGAATAAGCTATTTATCCATTGTGTGTCTCTCTAAAAGATGTTCAAGTCAAACCATTAATGTAACAATGTAAGATTACCTTACACTGCTGTTAATAAAGGAGAACCTAATACATCCCCTTAGAAAGTGAAAAGCAGTAAGTAAAAGTTTACGCTGTATAAGGAAGTTCAGCTTAGTTTAAATTAACGGGGAAACTTTGTACAAAGTACATTTATCCCTCTTCCTGTAAACTGATGATAAATCTATTTGAGGAAAGCTTCCTATATGTGTCCCTTCTGTCCTCTCATTATAGAGGCTAATGTCCCACCCTTTAAGTGTCATTATAAAAGAGCTGTTCTACAACATAGAAACAATTTATTTATGGACTACGAACCATATCAGATAGATGGGACTGCTGCCAGGAACATTGCACAGTGTGTTGACCTGAGACTAGCCACAAACGTTTTTCAACATACTGGAAACACAAATAATAGAATACTAGTTTCTTCAGAAACAAGTTTGTAGTGATTTCCCAGAACCAGAGCTGATCTCAAATGGAACAAAGATAATAATGTCACCACTAAATACAGGAAGGGAAATCAAATTGTGCTAGTAAATGCTGTAAATGAAGCCTAATCGTTGTATAATAAAAACTTATACATTCTCTGTTTCTATTCCCCAGCATTTTTATGATCTCCGCTTGATGTCTGTTAATGGCAACCTGTCCTGACACAAGTGTCGGCTCCTTAAAAAGAGAGGGATAAACAACTCAATAGTAATGAATCAAGTTGCATGATCTGTGCAACTGAATGCTTCTGCAGCAACGAAATGCAAGGAAGTAGTATCTTGTGCAATTGTTGCATTTGCACTTAAAGGGGGTTTCCTACAAAACATACTTATTCCATATCCTCAGGATTGGGGATAAGTATCTGATCAGTGGAGGTCTGACTGCAGGGAACCACCACTGATCCCCAAAACTGGGCTCTTGAAGGCTCCCAATGAATGGAGCAGTGTACATGCACACGCATTACCACTCATTAGAATGGGACTGCCAGAGATAGTCAAGTACAAGGGCTCAGCTATGTAACTTTACATTATGAACATCTCTGCATAACTCCTTTCAGCTGAAATTAATGTACCCAATATCCATTTATCTTGGGCTTTACCCATATGTCTGCAATTATCCTCTGAAACCGAACTCTTCTGAGGACAGCTTGTAATGTGGATTATAGAAAAGGCAGAGAACACACAATAAGGGAGAATTAGGTAGGATAACAGTACAGCTTTTCATAAAACACACTGAGTCCTCTGTTATAAATCCAATTTCTCAGACAGAATGGGTCAGGTCTGCTCTCCTCCCTATTGAGAGGCGGCCAGGCTCTTGGTACATCCTGGGAATGTTAATCAACACAGGATAGCAAGATCTGCAGCCCCGAACCAGCTGCAGGTGCACGTGTTCTGGGAACATCTGTGCTGCGACCCCTTTCCTTTCCACACCTACAGGAATATATAGACATCAGACATCTATTTGTTAGTCATATTACAAAGCTAACCCAGGGATAACAACACATGAGATCCAACTAGAATGGGGCGGGGGTGAAATTGACCCTCAGAGGGGTCAGTACAAGGGGTTCCTGTTAAAGAGGTTTAATCATTCAATATCTATCCACAGCATATGTGTTAAAGGATTCATTGCTGAGGCCCAATTACTGGGAACCCCAGGCATCACAAGAACAGTGTACCCCAAGTATGCCAAGTAAATGGAGCAGCAATACACATGCGTGACCAATCCATTAACTATCTATAGAGGAGCTATTTAATTCAGTCCCACAGAAGTGACTGGAGTTGATCAACCTTGTACACCACCGCTCCGTTCATTGGGTGGACTCGGGGTGCACTGTTTTTGTGATCCCGGGGATTCAAGTAGTTGGACCCCCAATGATCATACATTTATCACTTAGCCTGTGGATAGATTATAAATGATTTTGGTGAGATGACCATTTTATTACAATGTGTTGGTTCCTATTATCAGCCATTTCAAGCTGAGGGGTGGCTAAGTATGGTGCTCCCATGTCATATAGCTCTAGTGCTGAGACTCTGCAGACACTTACGTGTAATGGATATGCAGCACTGTTGTAAGCAGCTGATTTTAGGGTCATTGCCTTTTATAGGGGTTGTACCAAGACTGCATGTCATTCCCTATTTATAGGATAGGTGATAATTTGCTAATCGGTAGGGGTCTCACTGCTAAGACCCCCGCCGATCTCCAGAATGAGACGCTTGTTGTGTCCCATTCTGCTTGTTACTGTGGGAGTCACTTCTCAACTCGCAGTGACATCAGCATGAATGGAGTGCTGGCCATGTGCTGCTTGAGTATCTTTGCAGCCGCATTGATAATGAATGGAGCACTGGTGCACTTGCGCAATCAGCACTCCAACCAGTCTCCTCCTCCCTGCGGGGGTGCAATTATCCCACAGTGAAGGGGATAGGGAATCCCCAATATTAAGATCTGCAGGTGTCCCAACAGTGTGATCTGCACCAATCAGCAAGTTAGAGAGAGGATAACTTGTAATCTTGGTAAACCCCTTTAATGATGGCAGGACACGTTTTCTGAGGTCGGAGAGGAGGCAGGACATGCCTCCTGCCGCTGTTGACTGCGGGACAGCGTCTCTAATACAGGTCTGTCCGACAGAATCCCGGAAGGTTGGGAGGCATGCCTAAAGGTGCTTTTACACGTGGCGAATTTGCAGCAGAATTGCAGAGGCTTTTGCCATTTCCAAATCCGCATTAAAGTCTGCATGTTATACTCGTGTTGAGCTGTTTCACTTCTGTTCATAGAAGGCCACATAATGATTTCCGACCCTCTTCTTGTTCTCAGGTGTGGATCAGCAGTGACAGTAACAGCAGCGAGGCTGCAGATCAATGGACAGATACAATTAGCCACCCAGAGAAAGTGGTGACAAAGTGGCACAAACTCAACCCCACGAGTTACTGAACCCTCTGCAAACTGGGCAATGCCATGGATTATTTGTAAATAAAGACTGTATGATGGATTCAATCATGCCTCCCTGCATATCTCTGAGGATCTTGCCTTGAAACACTAGGATATGCTGATAAGGAAGACATACAGGCTAGTGGTGAGATACGAGGCACAGCAGTGGATACATCATGTGGCACACATCATGCTTCAAAATTACAATAATTGCTATTGTAAGTGTAGTTCATTAATTGCTATGTATGCCATATTTAAAAGGGGTGGATTTTAAGAAATCTTCCGAAGAGCAGAAAATGGAATAAAATGAAAAAAAAAATTATTACTTATCAGT
This sequence comes from Eleutherodactylus coqui, assembly GCF_035609145.1. Taxonomy (NCBI): domain Eukaryota; kingdom Metazoa; phylum Chordata; class Amphibia; order Anura; family Eleutherodactylidae; genus Eleutherodactylus; species Eleutherodactylus coqui. The sequence continues at coordinate 125,945,687 of NC_089842.1, forward strand.
TAAATTTCCCTCATCTTTAGCGCCACCGCTCCAGTGCGCCCCACCGGTCCTGCATCGATGACCTCAGCAGTGAAGCTTATACATAAAATATTTGACTGCTGAGGCCAGTGATTGGCTGGAGCGGTGGTGTTAATGATGTACATGATGTCATTGCTGCTGGACCGGCATGCACCAACAAAGTGGTAGAACTGAAGCAGCGGGGGACTATTATTGTAAACACATTTCCTTGCTCTTAAAGGGAACCTGTCACTGCTCTCATGCTGCGTGAACCACGGGCAGCATGAACCTAGGACAGGTATGCCCATTGCCCCCATGTATGTGTTATTCTGATACACTGTGGCATTTCAGAGTAAGCAGAGCTAAGCCCTGAGTCAAAGAGGCGGGCTTTGCCTGACAGCTCTCTCCCTGCTTGTGTATAGGGAAAAGGCTGTCAGTTAACATGCCGCAAGCAGCGAGAGGCCAGCGTAGACCACCTCTTTGACCCAAAGCTCAGCTTTGAGTCAAACTTTGAAGAGTGTTTATTCTGAAACACTGCGGCATTTCAGAATAACACATACAGTACATGGGGGCATTGGGCATACCTATCCCAGATTCATGCTGCCTGTGGTTCGGGCAGTATTACCCCGATAACAGGTTCCCTTTAAAGAGTAACTGCACTTTTCAAACACTTTTGTCATGTCATAGCAACATCTCAAAAGTTTTGAACAGGGGCATCCAGGAGTTGAGACCCCCACTGATCACTGAAATGAAGGGGCAGAACTACTCTCCCACATGCTGTTCCCCCTCAGCTGTCATCATTCCTGGTGAGGTCATCTCAACAGCTGAAAGTGGACTTATAAAAGTTTATGAAAGCCTTCATGTGCCAAGAAGAGCCGACAAGGAACGATGACAGCTGAATAATGATCTATCTTTATTATGGGCACTGCTGAGTATGACGTCTTCTAGTCAGGTCAGCTGCGGCGCTCAGTTTCTATGTCTCTCTCTTTATATGCAGGCAAGGACAGAGGTGTAATAGTTGTCAGTTTCTCTATATGTTGGATACAGATAGTTGCACAAAACCACTTTACCATTCTCAGTATGTGTCTTATTTCGAGGGTTTGGACAGGAGCAATTTACCTGTATTTATTTTTCCACAAATTAAAACTGAATACACTTCATTATTTCCTTATTTATTAACAATGTGAGTTTCAACCCATTAACTGCAATAAAGCCTAATCCTCAGTGATGGAAGTGGCATTGGATGTTTTAATTTCACACATTTAAGAGCTCTGAAAAGGTCACGCAAGACCAAGAACAAACGGATTAAACAGTCTGGTTACCAGGGCAGAGACAGGACAGAGAAGGAAGATGAGGACTCATTTATGAGGCTGGCCATGCAAGGGACAATCTACTCTGCAATCTGCATTTAACTTTTCACTATTGGGATCCATGTCATAAAGGCCATGTACTGCTAATATATGCAATTTCTCATCACACCAAAGATGCAGTTGACTTTAGTGAGGTGCAACAGTCACACTCCCATTTATGCCATGACAGTGCTTGTAAAGGTATTCATCCAGTTTGGACCGGCGTATCACCAGATATGGTAGCGATTTTTGACTGTGCATGACAGCATATCTCAAGCATGCGCAGTCTTCCTGGTTTCATTTTTTTTTATAGCTTCCCCACTTTGTCACTTAGCGACATTGCATACAAACGCCGCAGATATGCAATGTAATTGCTTATGTACAGCGCTTATTACACACTCATAGTGAACAGTAGGGCTCTATTGCGCGTCATACACGGTAAAAGAGAAAATACACAAAGAAAAAACACTAGTGTGAGTGTAACAGCGAAAATCAATGTATTTGAATTGCTGCAATGTACCATGTATTATGCGCTCGTGCAACACGATTCAAGTACGCTCGTGTGAGCCTGGTGTAATATTAGCATCCAAAAATCAGAAAGTGCAAATTGAACAGATCCCATCTACAAAGGTGTTTTGAAAATGTAGTATAATACCTGTGGTTATCATGACATGCATTCTGCCTCTGTGGCTGCAAATTGCTGAGATCATCTGCCTACACAAAGGCAAATAAGATACAGAAATATTGACTTGGATACAGGAAGCCAATTGCCACAAATGGGGAGTTCACTGTTTAATCTTCCTGAATAACAAGCTTGTGCTTTTATGGACAGGATGATAAGAGATGTAGTCTCTTCCTGGTATCTTCTCACCTTTCCAGGTGACAAGTGACATGTAATGACATGCTGTCCATTGGGATCGGTGCTCTCTATCTGCACTCTGTCTGCTGTTTGTATTGGCAAGGCTGCCTAGAAAGCACTGTGAAAAGATCATAAAATACAGCTTTCCTGTACAGAAATGGGAGTGAGTGATGGTATTTGCTTCATAGTCTGGATATATACGTATGTGTGTCTGCCAATGATCGTTTAATTTAAAGAAGACCTGTCATGTTGTAGAGTCAGTGGGGCTGGCTACATAATTCTACAGCTGCGGCCCCACTGACACTATCACTGCTTTCCTTTTTTCCAAACTCACCTCCTTTCACCCGTAAGGCTCTTCTATGATCCAGCTCCCGACGCTGTGGATCTGTCAAGTCTTCAACTACTCACTATGAATGGACGATGTCAGAGTTGATTGACAGTCTGACATTATCTGTTGAGGACTGCCCATTTGACAGATTCATAGGCCGCCATGAGCTGGATCTTAAAGGGCAAGTGTCAAGAAAAGAAAAGCAGGGCCACGACTGCAAAGCTGTGCTAACTTTAATTTCACAAGTGTCTACAGACCCAGGCACCTTCCAATGGTGGATCAGTCATGTCACTTGCAGGACATTTAGAGGAAATTAAGAAGAGTCCCCCTCCATAAACCAGAGCACCACTACAGAGAAGATTCTGCCCCCCAGACCTAATCATGCCATGTTTACTGTTTTGTGGTGAAGCCCAATTATCTTTAATTAGTAAAACCCCTTTTTAGGGAGCGGAGAGCATAAAAATTGGATACAGCAAAACTCATGAAAAGTCGCCATCTAAATATATTAGAAAATTTCCAAGACAAATAGTTGTGATTGTTATTTAATAACTTGCCTAGCAAATTCATATGCTGTGTGCTTCTACTACATGCCTAATCCATGTATCTCTCCAGACCACCTGCATTTGCTATTGGATGGTTCATGTAGTTAAAGAGAGAGATATCCTTATAAAAACATTAAGGCCGCTATCACACAGGTGACAAAATAACACAATTTTGTCGCATGCGATAGCACAAGAAAACTCATGTATGTGAAGCCCATGCTTTCCAATGGGTTCTTTTACATTAGCACTTTTTTCTCTGATGCTATCTAGCGAGGAAAAACAATCGTGGCATGCTCTATATCGCTGCGATTTGGGATTTTTGTAGCACTTGTTTCCCTATGGAGCCCTCATTTTGTTGCATTGCAACACACAAAATCTCGGGTTTCGTGCGATGCGACTTAAGCCCTACCCCGAAACTAAGCCCTAGCTGCACTTTAAAAAAAAAAGGGAATACTTACCTAGCAGGCTCAGGCCAGGTCCTACCGCTGCCCTTTGGAGCTCCACTGGGCATCCTGCAGCCTTTGTTCACCCACAGAAGATCACTTCCTGGTTGCTGGATTCATAAATCCTGTCTCCCGGAAGCGATGGCTCTGATTGGTTCATCCAGCACTACTTAACCAATCAATGCAGCACTGGATGAACAATCACAGACATTGCATTGGTACAACCAGAGCTGCATTGATTGGCTGAGTAGCTACAAAATCGTGGGGACAAAGCAGTGATATGGCTGTGATTTTGTAGAGGCAATATCGCTGTCGCCCATATAAACAAGGAAGAAAAGAAAAAGTCCTCAGCGCTCAAAATGGTACAATGTGGCAGGAGTTGTAGTGAAAATAGCAAATGTAAAGACTTACTTCACGGAGGCGTCCTGGTATAGACGCCCCCAATCCTAATGATTAATGCTATATAAATGTTGTATATTTCTGTATATTGTTATATGTACTTGATGAAGGCCTAATTATTGTATGGCCGAAACGCGTCTACTATTATTAAACTGTGGAATTATTTCTGCTGTTGCCGACGGTATTTTGTCACGTTTGCTGGGATTGGGGGCGTCTATACCAGGACGCCTCCGTGAAGGAAGTCTTTACATTGGCTATTTTCACTACAACTCCTGCCACATTGTACCATTTTGAGCGCTGAGGACTTTTTCTTTTCTTCCTTGTTTGCATTCAACTCCACCATATTTATGATTGGAGCTTCCTCAAGCTGCTCTACAGTGCACTGGTGGCCTGTATAAATTTGGCACAATCATCATCCATCTGATCAAGAGAACTTTCCATACATTTGTCATCACCTCATTGCCTCCATGACGCCTTTGGATATCTGACTAAGTGAGCGCCACCTACCAATACCTAGCTGTCGCCCATATGAAAGAGGCCTAAGTGATTGTTATTTGAGCAATAAACTCGATATGCTAAATATGCACCCTCTTCTCATGACGAATGTACTTTATCATCAGTTGTCAGAGGACTTTAGGCATCAGTCCAGTACCTATATTATCTGTAAGAAACATGGTAAGATCAGTTAACAGGCCTCGAAGCATGAAAAGAATCACTATTAATTAGCTCTGTACCTGCTTCCTGCATGGGAGGCCACAAAGTGAATTGTACAGAAGTCCAAGCGTGCAATTGTGTTCACTGTGCTGTACAATGTCAACTTTTTACATCATTGTTAAGTGAACAGGATGACAAATAACTCAGAGGAAACACAAAGGAACAATGGCTGCCCTCACTTACCCTCTCCACAAACCACGGAATTTACCAGCCTCCGCTACTCTCCGTAGGGTGCGTTCATAGGTTGCTGATTTACTGAGGATTTTGTCGCAAATTTTGGTGCAGATCTTAGCAGATTTTACTCTTTTAACTGAATTCAAATTGAAGGAATGAAATCTAATGGAAATTTGCCATAAAATCTGCAGCAAATCAGCAATGTGTGAACGCACCCTTACAGCTGTGAATTTAGGTGGGATATTAAAGGGGGTGTCCAGTTGTAAACTATTGATGGCCTGTCTTCAGGATAATTCATTAATAGTAGATTGGTGGGGGGGTCTGATGCCTGGAACATCCACTGATCAGCTGTTTGTTGGGCCAGTACACTTGTGCACTGAGCTGACTTCTACTGCAGTTGTCCAACTTGGTATTGCAATTCACGTTTCCACTGAAGTGAATGGGAACTTTATCTGTAGTACCAAGTCAGGCCACTGCTGTGGAAATGGAGCTTTCTGCTTCCTGCAGAAATTAGCTCACTGCACAAGTACATTGCCCTAAACAACAGCTGACCGGCAGGAGTCCCAGGCTGCAGACCCCTGCCAATCTACTACTGATGGTCTATCCGGAGGACAGGCCATCAACAGTTTAGAACTGGGCAACCCCTTTAACCTCTTAAGGACATGGCCTTACGATTTTTGGCGGATTTTCATCTCCATCTTTCAAAAGCCATAACTTTCCGATGCACCCCCGTTGCTGCAGCAGGAGGCCGTCTATGACTGACAGCCGATTCCCGATTACTGATCTCGCGCTATTCCTATGACGTAAGGGTACGTCATTTTGCGGGAAGTACCTGGCTCCCATGACGTACCCTTACGTCATGGGGAGGGAAGGGGTTAAGGACGGATTTTGGGGTTTTATGAAATTTTTTCCTATAAAGCAGAAAAAAAATGATTCATTAAGTCCTTGCATAAAGCTCTTAATATCGTTCTGCTTCTAAGCTCTCCTGCTCACCTAGTTAGGTTACAACGACTTATGGCCCCCATTACAATGTCGGTATGTACTGCCATTGTTCTTTCTATAGATCCCAAACTGAATATACATCTGCATTGTTATGTAGAGTTACATCTTCCAGTTCCATCACTTCTCCTTTTCTGCTTTCTGAGTTTTTGTCATTGTTGTTCTGGCATTGTATTCTTGAATTCAAAAACTATAAAGTTACATAAGGACAGAGATTTACGTGACATTCAGAGTTCTCATCACTGTGGTTCTGCATCATTTCATCACAAATACAGTAAAACAGAAACAAATTGCGCATCCATATAAAGCCTGGAGTAGCATATGTCTTGTAGCAGTCAGACAATTGTCACAAGATCTACCAATTTATATTGCAATAAAAACTTTAATGTACCCAGGAGTTACTGCTCAAAGGAAGAGCCAAGGGACTGATTACATGCCCTGTACTTTATGAATAACTCTGTGCCAATGCCAGGGGCTCTGTGTGCCCTTTACGCTTCTTCATATACTGCCAACCTGAACATGTTCTGCTCCACGTGACTTGAAGAAGCTTGAAAGGTCGCTTGAGGGCAATTTACAAAAGTTTCTAACAGTAAGGGTGCCTCCACACGGGTGTTTGCGTTTTTGGGCAGGCGAAAAACGCTGCGATAGGGCAAATGTGTGTCTGCTTTGGAAAGTGCGTCGTCGTGCCTTTTTTCACCCAAATCGAACAAATGATGACTTCATACGCAAACATAGGTGCATAAAAGAGCAAAAATAAAGGGCGAAAGATAGAACATGTTGCAATTGTTTGCTATTGCAACAGAGAACACATCGCAGATGTAAATGAAACCATTGAAAGACATTGGTTTCATAAATCTGCTTTATTACTCACTCTTGCATAGAGCAAAAACGCAGCGTTTTAGCGTCCGTGTAGAGGCACCCTCAGGGCACCTTCACACGGCAGGGTCCAAAATACGGAAGACATGCAAGTCTTTCTATTATACTTTCTCTCGACTCCTGGTTTTGGCTCACAAAAAACTGAACAAAAGAACTGTTGTGTGAATAAGCCCTAAGGCCTATTTGCGCTGTGTATTTGCCCGATGAGAGTTGCATTTTTGCATAACCTCTGCGTGTTTTATTGTATTCATTACATGCGCAAATTGTGCGTATTTATGCATGCAAAAAACAAGCAAGCACGCTCCCATTACTTGCAATGGGTAATCAGTGTAATTGGTTCAATATATACTATTTTCCTGCGCAAATATATGGTACCGTGTGATGCATGGGGCGGCATATACACCGTTGGGCAGGGGAAGACAGCCCTTCCCTCCCCCTCACCAGCTCTCTGCAAGGAAAGGAGGCGGAATGGGGCAGGAGCTATTGTGCTGAGCTCCCATCCCTCATCACTGTTTGCAATGGAAGGGGTGGGATGGGGGGGATAACTCCGCACCATCCTGCCCCTCCCATTGCAAACAGCGAAGAGGAGAAGAGAAGGGGGACGGAGTTTAGCAGTCAAGCTGCTAAACTTCCTCCAACCTCCCTTCTCCTGCATCTACCATTGGCTCCCATAGGAGTCAATACAGATGCTGCCGCCGACGTTAATACGCCCGACTGGGCACTTTTACGCCCCTGTGCACTGATGCATTGTAAACCAATGCATTAGGGGGGCAGCATATATCAACCGGGTTGTGAAAACCCAGCCGATATATGCCCGTGTGAATAAACCCTTACAATGGGGAGACCTGTGGCTCTTCCCTCCAGTTCACAGTTCTCCATGCACCTGCATGGAGAGCCCATTTCCACTATGTTAAGGAATACCCCATGTGCAGTACCCTTTATATATAGCAAAGGGAATAGTTCTTTATGCAAATGACTGGCAAAAGAAAATCTCATGTAATGGAGGAAGCAGACAGTAAGAACCACCAAATGAAGTAAAAGCACAACTTTCCAAATATTCCTTTTTTAATTCAAATATTTTTATTGAATTTTCCTTGTCCAATACAAAACACTAAAACATGTCCCAAATAGTTTCTCACGCGCCGTGAGGATAAGTCCGCTGTGCTCTTGATCCACTCTTCTTGTTTGTGAGGATTTTCCATGTGTTGATCCGTGGCATGTTCAATAATTAATTCCGTGACCATGGTGACGCTATTCTTTCTCCCTCTCCCCAAACAACAATTATTTTAGAACATTTACTATCTTAGTTTCTGAGTAAGTCCGAGCTAATAAGACCAAAGGTATGTAGCCATTTAAGCCATATATCGTAAAATTTTTGTGGTGTTTTTCTCTTGTAATAAACGCTTTTCTCCCACATTAAAATTTGTGTGACTTTGTTTTTGAGTTCATTGAAATTGGGGGGAGTTTCGTCCAGCCAGTGTTGCGCTATTATTTTCTGGCCAAATATAAAATTCTGGCTATTGCTAGTTTTTCGTTTTCATCTAACTTTCCAAATATTCCTAATCATGCATACAGCTCATATGCAGTGCTGTGTCACCAAAGTTGCAGATTACAAACAAACCCTGTATATAGTCCAGTCCCGCAGTCCCGTGTTACTGCACTCCCTTTGCCTCCTCTTCTACAGAACTGCAGGTTCTGACTACACTGGGTTTGTTTGTAGCCTTAATTAAACATGAGAACACATATGTTTGTATATGAGCTTTATATACAACTCATCTTAAAATGTCCAGCTGGTCCACATATAACACTGCAAAGGTATTTCTAAACATTTCTGCAGTCTGTAGCTGCATGGATATCATGTAGCTGCAGGGGAGAAGAGTCAGCTGTCAGAGACAGCCAGAATCTCAATAGAGAAGACAGAGACTGTTTATTACCCTCCCTGCTACCCTGATCGCTGTATATGTAGTCAATCAGCGCCGTGCATATAGTTCAAGAAGCGGTGATACAGCTTACTGCTGCAGTATCTGCTGGGTCTTACTAGACTGAGATCACTCTATATTGCCATCTAAATGGCTGGCTGGGGCTAATGTATCAGGCCCAATTACAGGAAGAAAAGGTAAAATATCCCCTATAGGTCTCTCATGGCCTTATGAGGAGCGCAATATATGGTGTATATATATAGACAAAGGAAAAAAAACACCTCCACTATAGCTATAGCCGCAGCTCCAATGACCCAAAACTATACATCCGTTATAAAAATGATGTAAAAAGTGTCAGAAAAATATATATTTTAGTGCTACTTTATGCCATGAAAAAATGGAAAAACAAATGCTTTTTTGCTTTTTTTAAATTTTCCCCTGACTTCACAAAAAAAATATTAATATAAAAATGATATAAAGTGGCATGCATCATGCAACCAAGCAATAAAAAAACTTTCTATCTTTCAAACCCCCATATGCTACAAAAAAGTGGAACTATGTCTGGTCATTACCAGGAGAAAATGCAATGGTCTTGACATAATTATTAATATACTGTTGACAGAGTCTTCTGAATATTGGAGCATGACTTGAAATGGTGAATCACAAGGTGATCCGAGCTAGTGCTCTGTCCTGTTTACAGCCTTCTCAGCTATTCTGGCTGGAGCGTTTTCAGCCACTCCTGTGAAATCTGTGTACATCCTGAAACCATGTCTCCAAAATAATGAAACTTTTAATACATGGCAGGAAGACAAAAAAGACACCAGTGCAAATATGAGTCATGTTACTTTAATTCGCTCCTGTGATTAAAGGCACAAATATTTTCAGTAGCAACAATAACCTAACGTGGAGGTAAGAGCAAAAGACTTTTGTAGGTGTCAAAGGGGCTTCCCAGGAGTATACTATTGATGGCCTATCCTCAGGATAGGTCATCAATATCAGTTTAGCAGGGGTCCCACACCCGACTACCCCACTGACTTGCTTGAGCCGTTGTGCGCTGGGAATGGCACAGCTCCGTGCACTGTGTAGAGAGGCCTGGAATGTACCGCTGCACACCAGCTTTTGCACTAGCACAATGGCTCAGAAAAGCAGCTGAACATCAGGTGTGCCAGGGCTGAGGATAGATAATAAGTACCATAAATACTGGCGTATAAGATGACCTTTTAACCCTGGAGAATCTTCTCCAAAGTCGGGGTCATCTTATACACTGGGAATAAGCTGTAGAAAAAAAAAACAATACTCCCCTCATGACATCATTGAATGTTTGTGATTGGTTAACGCAGCTCCAGCTTTCATTGGCTGACACCGCCTGAGTTAGCCAATCACAGCATTAGCTTTCTGGAGGCGGGGATTTCAAGCCCTGCATCCAGAAAGCAATGCTTTGTCGGCAAGGAGGAGGGAGCGACAGCCTGCAGCAGTGCCATAGAATACAGCGGAGGTGAGTATTGCTTTTTTTTTTCTACACTGTATTCCCGGCATATAAGGCGACAGTTGGGGGGTCGTCTTATACGCCCAGTCGCCTTATACGACGGAATATACGCTCATGTAGTCCTGTCCAAAAATTGAGCAGGAGAAAGTCCTAGTGGTTGAACCTCCAGGGATCAAACATTTATCAGATATCCTGTGGATAGATGTTAAATGATTTTGGTGGGATAATCCGTCTAATCTGCACAGCAAATGGGAAGAAGATAGACTGTAGGTTGAGTGTCCCTTTAATCTGTTAAATGCAATCTTCCTGGTTTAATTCAGTAGGAGCTGTGCCTGCATTATCAACCTGGGCAATGTTGAAATAATTATCTGCTTCCAGCTCTATTTGCACTGACCATGAATCCAACAAATAGCTGATCAGTGTGGGTCCCCATCGATCAACTATTGATTACACTGTGTTACAAGAGTGTATTTTCCTGTGTAAAAATCAGTGTTCCTACCTATATTCAGGGTGCTGAATTCAAATACGGCAACCAAATTGTCTGTCCGGCAACATAATGAAGTTATAGACATCATAAGAAAGTAGGATATTCCATATTGCACCATTTTGTCACAGTATATTAACCATTAAAACCATGAGCCTCATTCATCAAAACTAACAGTAAATCTGTCTTTGTTCCACATTCACAGCTTTCATTTCTGGACCTGAAAGCTGCGCTGTGATTGGTTGGCATGGGCGACAAAAACAATTTTACTGTTAAACATGTTTGATAATTGAGGCCCCATATTTGGCATATACAGATGCCGAAACAAACCCGGCAGCTTTTGCTATATATGTGGAGAGTTAAAAGTTGAAAAACATAAGAGGAAGATGTTGTCTGTAATATGGAGGACCTACAAGCATTACTTTGGATGTGAAATCGGAGCTAAGGACAAGACGTGGGCCTCACATTTCTCTTGTGCCATCTGATATGTAGAATTAATAAACTGGTCACAAGTTACATCAATGTCATTTGGGGTACCGATGTTATGGAGGAAACAAAAGGACTGTGCAACAGACTGTTCCTCCTGTCTAACAAATGTCAAGGGCTTCACAAACAGAAAGTGTAAAAGTCACACTGTGTATCCCAACTTGCCATCTGCAATGCGGCCTGTACCACAGTCTGAGACTACTCCTATCTACAACCTTCAAGTGAAGAACTCGAAGATGATGATGAGACAGTGCAGGAAGGGGAAAAATTTCCATCAAACAGAGAAAGAAATGACCCTACATTTAAATCTGCAGAACATCCAACTCCTCTCTTCTTAACGCAGGCAGGTTTTAACCCTTTGCAATCCAATTTTGGATTCAGGGTGTCCTAGGGGGCTTTCTCTTTCTGCCATTATACAATGGCACCATCTGCTGGCTAGAGCCAGTACTGCGGTATGGAACATGCTGGAGAGGCCCCGGACAACAGAGCGGTCAGTAATATACAGTAAGAATACCCTGCCGGATGTTTTCCGACATCAGAGCTGTATAGCCTTCAATCAGAATGTCTTCAGACGTCAGAGAGTGGATTCGAAAGGGTTAATGATTTAGTTCGTGATTCAGGCTGAAGTAAAAAGAAGGTGGAACTTCTGGGCTCCAGGTTGCAAGAATGGAATCTTTTCCAACCTGAAAGATGTGTAACAATTTATAGACACATAGAACAACTATGTGTTACTATGTGTTACTCTTAAGATGGGACCCTAATTGTTTGTAACAACATAAGTGGTTGGATGTCAGCCCTGGGTTGTTCTTATGATGTCCAAGAATGGAAGCCTTTTATATGCAGTTCTAAAACAAGTTTGAAAGAAGTTTTCTTCACAACGGTAAGGTGCTGTGTTCTGTTCCAGTCGGTTATGCCAGTCTTTCAAAGGAGTCCTCTGAAATGCTGCAGCGTATGTTTCCCTCAATTAAATACTCTGAACATAAGTGAAAGATCTGTGGAGACTTGAAGGTCACTGTTAACATATTGAGAATGCAGACAGGGTTCACAAAATATTCCTGTTTTCTGTGTGAGTGGAATACTTGTGACAAGCAATCTCACTACATAAGGACTAGACAGCCAGAATTTAGAGAGTTGGAGGCAAATATGTTCAACTGGAAAGTCTTGGGTCCTCTGAAGACATCCTGCTTCTGCCATCATATATTAAATTAGGCCTTATGAAATAGTTAATCAAGGCAATGGTTAAAAATGGCAGAGGATTTGCCTATCTCAAGGCCAAATTTATCCATGGATTCACAGATCAGAGAACTGAAATGTGACAATAGATTCAATGCATGCTTAACAAGCAAAGAAAAATCTCCCTGGATGACATTCAAGAATTGACAGACAAATTTCTGGGGGAACAAGATCCAATCACTTCAAACAAATTATGACCGACCTATTGAAATCATACAAAGATTTGGGATGCAACATGTCCATCTAAGTACATTTCATGCACTCACACCTTGAATACTTCTTGAAGAGATGCAGCGACATCAAATAAGCATGATGAAAGATTTCACCAGGACATAAGTGCAATTGAAAAACGGTATGAAGGAAAGTGGATGTGCAACACTCCAGAGGGGTGACCCTGGGCACCTGGCTAACGTGAAGAACTGGTAGAGATAAGTGCTGTCTCGTCACGGTGGCACTTACCAGGCTGTGGTCCCTGAGGGATGACACGCTGCCAAGGCCAGAGCAGGATCGCAGGCCAGCTTCAGGGAGTGCCAATAAAGGGGATGCAGGGGTTGTAGTAGATTTCACAGGATAAATATGGCCCTATAGTCCACATTATCTATATGTCACTGGTCCTGGATTGGGAGCACTCCAGAGGAGGAAGGGGATTAGGGGTCACTCCGCATACACTCTGGCAAGAACAATTATTCAAGGTAGGCTTAGCCAATATACACTCTGCACAGCAGATGCGTGGGTGGCTCAATAAAGTACCTCTGTGCGGTGATCCTGATGCCGGATGGACGCACAGTAAAACTGGGGGTTACTCTCACTCTGGGGAGTTCTAGTATCTCATATTCCCATGCAACTCACATGCGGTATGGGCGTCTCTCTTTCTCTTCCATATTAAACACAAGGAAACCAGAGGTGTCTCCCTGTGCCCCTGTGGATTCGCCAACGAAGGGGGGAAGAGGGAAGATCCTCAACTCCTGCAAAGGGAGCCTCTTCTTCTTCTCCATTTTCGACACAGGGAAGCTAAAGGTGCTTCCCTGCATCACTGTGGGTCCTCCAACAGCATGGGTAGATGGATGATTATCAACAACCTTTCCCGCTCTCAGACACTCCGATTTATACCTTCACTTATACCACATGACACAATAGAATAGATACATTCAGCAGGCAGAGCTGACAGGCAATTATTTTATTAAAGTTAACCCTTTAGGCGCTGCAGCTGTGCAACACACAGAAAATGACATGACAGCTTTGCACAGTGCATCCACATAAGACAATACATGTATGACATTTATGGAGGGGACCAGGATGGAGTTCTGGGCCACTACAGATGCCTGCAATGCTGGCTGATTACTGCTGGAATATTCCAAGGGAGAACTTCCTATATTTTCATGCCACTTATGGAAGTTCTCTGTTATTATAGAAATGCTACCTGGTGATCTTATGTCATGCTTATAACTATATGTTGCTACTGGTGCATTATGTTTCCATCACCAGAATGGGTGGAGACCATGTGCACGCCCCCAACTACGTCCACAACTTGGGGTTGACTGCCCAGCAGAACAGGTGGAGGCAACATTCAGGCACCCAACTTCTGATTGGCTCCTTGCCGTCAAGAAAGCAAGCTCACTGCCGTCAAGGAGCAGGGGAGCAACAGCAGCTGCTGTCAGTCCTGGCCACAGGCAGCCAGCACAGTGCCGGAGTGAAGAAGGCGTGGAGTGGGGGAGCAGCTGCTTACAGTCCTGCCCAGATGAACCAAGCACAGCGCCGAAGGGGGTTAAGGTCAGGCCGGTCCTTGTATCAGGTTCCCAGCATAGCTGTGGAGTACAGTGCCAGAGCGGGTTACAGCTGTGTGTCAGTCTGGTCCTCAGCACAGCCGAACATCACAGTGGTGGAGTGCAGCGCTCGAGCGGGTTATAAGTGTCTGCCAGTCCGGTCCTCAGCACACCAGCAGAGCGCCAGACCACCATCTCATCACATATAACATTTGATGGGGGTGTTACACAAATCTTCCCTTTCACTGTAGACGGCCAACTCATGTCTCCACCCATACTTCCAGCAGAGACATAATGCACCAGTACCCTATATGTTACCCTATTCAGGATTTTCTGTTTATAAGTACATTTGTAAAATATTTAATTGCAATTATATCTGCATTTCTTCTATAAATCTGTTCTTGGCAGTCAAAATTTTGTCCAGAAAAAAAATGTAAAAACATTTTTCATAACATAGTGTTACCTAACCTGAGGATAAGTCATCAATAGTAAAGTCCAAGAAAGTCTCTTTGAAGTCATCCATCAATTCCTAGTTTTTGAAAATTACCAACAATCTATTCATCACTTCTCCTCTTCTCAATACCCTCACCAGCTAAGGGTTCAAGTCCAGGAACTGGTCCTCAGAGGCACAGCTGACTTTTCAAGAGCTTAAATCTGCCTTTTCTTCTGCCATAGTTTTTTGTTGCCCCAACCCCACCATACCTTTCTTTGTAGAGGTTAATGATTTTTCTGTAGGTGTTGGATTTATTCTTTCCCAAAAAGGTGCTAAGGGAAAACTTCACTGTTGTGACTTCTTTTCTAAGGAACCTTCTACTTCAGAGATAAATTAGAGCATAACACTTGTGATTGTGAACTTCTTGTCATTAAACTTGCTTTTAAAGAAATGAGGTCTCAGCTAGAGGGGGCTGGTCAACCCTGGAACATTTATACTGACTAAAAACCTGCAAAACATAATCAATTACTAACAAAGGCATGGTATGGGCCAACAACATGTCCTCTACTTTACTATGAATGATTAAAGAAGATTAATGAGCAGCTTTGAGCTCTGGTATTTCCTTACATTACTTTATAGGAGTTGCCTTTCTATGTGCATCACGCTGGCATCTTTATTATAAAAAATTTAAAGAAGGCCAAATGCACACGGGTGGATTTTTGCTGCAGAATCAGCGGCGGGTGTCTGCCCATGGGTTCTGCAGCAATGTCCGTCCATAGGATACAATGCAAAAGTTATTGTTCCATGCACACAAGTAGAAATCAACTGCGATTTCCGCTAGCATAGGAAAAATTGCAACATACTCCATTTCGGAGCGTTTTCCGCATAGACGGCTTCTATTGAAGTCAATGGAAGCCGTCCCATCCGCGGGCTATCTGAAATGACAATTCAGGAAAGGTCGCAGGACCCCCGTCATCACCTAGCGATGGCACAGGGAAATCTGTACTGCACGTGTGCGTCGTCTGGCACATCCGCACAAATCCACAGTACAGAAGAAAGAAGACACAGACAGGTACTCAAGGTCGCCGACATGAGGAATCCGTGCGTGTTCGTGTGCATTCGGACGAAGTATGCCTTGTCTCCATCTTTCAACTCTGGAGTTCAAGCTTTGGAGCCACAGTTTATCATCTAGTCAAGTCCATCCTTCCTGCATTACCAACTTTACTCAAATATATTCCTCACTGAAAAATCTTTGCTCTTCTACTGCTGAGAAGACAGATGGATTCTCACTTGGGGATATTCTTCCAAGCTTGGCGAGTCATCCTGTAGTGCGAAAAACTTTGGATCTCATTTCACGCACCTACAGGTGGCCTTATGGCTCTTAATGGTCAAGACTTTAGGTTTCCATACACTTTCAATAGTCATTGGTTGAATGTTTATTAGGTTGACAGCTATTCCTCCCATAACACATGTACGCTCGACTTGCCTGAGCATACAAGTGTTATGAATTGGGAGTGGGAGAGTAAACCACTACCAGACATCTTTAACAGCAGCTTATCTTCGCTGAGAACAAAAAGAATTGGTGTTTAAGTTATTTCCTTTGGCATCATCTGTTGGGGAAGAGTCAGGATACACATTGGATGTCAGTTCTAGTAGAGGCCAGTGCCACGGAAATTGGTGAGTTCCACTGACTTTTCTCTTATGAATTATGAAAACCCTTTGTTCCAGCTTGCTCCCCTTGTGCTCAAAACAAAGGGGCACATCAACGACTTGCAGATTTGCTTCTTCCACTGTTTATTCTGGACAATCCATGGATTTCATCACTGATTTACTAAACACTTCTGTTTGCACTGTCATTTCAGTGGTTATTAACCACATTTTAAAAATGATTCAGTTTATTCTTGTAGGTGGTCTGCCTTCTGTGGCGATTTTACTGTTCCTATATATCAAACATATTTTCCACAACCATGAACTGCCTAAGCACATAGATTCCAGCAGGAGGGTTTACTTTGCATTGAAGTTCTCATACACACTCCAAAATTGCTAGAAATCAAGTTGGAACTTCCAGGATCAGTACAAGATCACGTATTATGTTTACACAGTGATTCCATCAGCAGAATAGTGAGTGCAGCCCTGGAGTAAGGTGTGGTTTGTTGGAGCTCCTCAGAGAGCCAGGGTGTGGTTGCAGTCCCAGCTGGAAGCTTGTTTTGGATCCCAGGATCAGAGCACGTAGCTGGGCTTCCTTTTCTATGGAGTCCTGCAACTCCCCCCCCCCCCCCAGCTTCGGTCAGAGGGGGGAAGTGCTGTGAAGGCAGCGTCAACACCATCAGCGGCGCTGGCGGCATACGTGGTTTCAGCAGCAACAACCAGGAAAGCCGGAGCAGCTAGTAAAGCTGCGAAGAGAGAGGGTCCGGGTCGCAGGCGCAGTGACATGGCCCAGCAGGTTGGTGCAGCTGCATCTGAAAGTGCCGGAAGCGAGATGATGACCCGCAGTCAAACTCGCAGTCAAACGCTCGGCAAAGGAGGTAAGCCGCAGTGGAGTGATCGTCGGAAAGGGGAGTCTGTGGTTGAGCTAGCCTCCCGTCTGGCCACCAGCATGGCGGATTATGAGCGTGCCGGGAGAGAAATCCTCCTGCAGAAGGAGAAGCTGCGGTCAGCCAGGTCACTGAAGGACCAGACCGCCGCTAAAGGGAAAAGAGATGCAATCAGCAAGACTATACAGGACTGTAAGGACTGTATACTGAGGTGCAAGGAAGAGAGGGACAGGATTCTGGAGCAAAGTGGTCCCTTTAAGGAAAAGTTACTTAACAGTGATAGATTTTCCAAAATGGCGTCAGGACACAGTGGTCACAAGGAGGCTGATCACTCCAGCGATGGAGACAGCAGTGGTGACTGTTCTGATGAGGACACCTACCAGGACAGTCTGAGGGAGCAGCCTGTCTGCTCAGGAGAGCAGACCCAGAGTGGCACTACAGCCACCAGCAGCCTCCGGCCGGAGCAGGTTGCGCTGCCTGCAACCTCCGGGGATTCGGATCCGGAGGAAGATAAAAGCGATGGGGGTGCTTTAATAATGCAGCAGATACGGCTGTTGGAATCCCCTTCTAATACGAGCGGCCTTCACTTTGGTGGTGAGTTACCAGAGGAGGATGTGAAAATCAAGGCGAAAAAAGGGAAAAAAAAGAATTTGGTGCAGGAGAAATATGTGTATGTGACGGGGGGCGCTGGTTTGGCTGCAAAGTCGGATCAGGGCACCCCCACCCTGAGAACCCCCGGTTTCTGACTCTGCAGTGAGTTTTGAACATGGGAACAGGGATAAAGGAGTTAAACTAGCCAGGTCCTCTGTCCCTGTTTCAGTTAGTGCAGTGACAGAAGCAGCCAGCAGGGCGGCGAGCACAGGACAAGGCAAGGTGGCAAAAGAGTTTGGCAGTGGCGGAACTGCCAGCGCCAGTAAGGCCAGTGATGCGGAGGGTGCTGCGGGGTCGGGGGTCCCCCGTGCGACAGGTCGGTCTGCAGGGGTCCCTCAGTCTAGGTCCCAGTCTAGGTCCCAGGCACCCAGTGATGTGGAGGCTGCTGGAAAAAGTAAAGGAAAAACCAAAAATAAAAATACTAAAAATGCCGGAATGCAGAGTGCTGACCATGGGGGAGTTCATTACAGTGGTTGCAGCTGCGCAAGATGGGGCAGCGGTGCCACCCCCTAGGTCTACCAAGGCCCAAAATAAAAAAGCTGCTTCTAACCCCAAGTCTGGTCCAGAGGGTCTTGGTATGAAAGGTCTTGGTATGAAAGGTGTGGATGTGTCTGGTGCGGCCCGCGTGTCTGATGCTCCGACGCACTCGGAGGTACGGGCTGAAGCTACTGTTCCCAGCACAGGGGCACCTACTGTAAATATAGGCACAGGTTCTGGGGATAGTCAGGGCGTATCACAGGTTCCAGTCGCCCCTCCGGCGGCGACCACAGCTGGTAGGAGTTATGCCAGTGTCACCGCTGGAGGGGAGGGGTCCTCCTTGTCTCCAGGCTCTAGAGAGGCCGTATTGCAACAGTGCCTCCTGGGGGCTCTACGGAAGGGGGAGAGTTCAATCACAGTTGGAGGAAGAGAGGTGAACCTATCTCTTTGGACAGAGAGACACGGCTTAGGGGCCTTCCGAGAGCAAAGGGGGAGACCGTATGGTCCCTACCGACACCCGGGCGGGACGTAGGTCGTAGGAATGTGGTCCATCTTCGTTGGAGAGGCAATGATACATGCCCCCCGAGGGCAAGGGTAGTGGAGCTTCTACTGAAGATGGGCTTCAGGGCGGTTGACATCTTTACCCTGATCCATCCCTTCGGCATGTCTGAGTTTGACATCATCTTCGTTCGCCCAGAGGGTCTAGAACTCTTCTGGGGGAATTACGAGCTGATGAAAAGCGAGCCTGGCTGGTGAGACTTTGCCGTCCAGGTGGTGTCTCGCCAGAACGAAGTCAAGAAGGTGACCGTTTTGACTCGTAACGAGTCGCTTTCTTGTTTTGATATTATGACGTGGCTCGGTCGATATGGAGAGGTGACGGAGATGCCCAGAAAGAACAGGGACGAGCACGGCATCTGGTCCGGGGCCTGGACGTTTATGGTCAAGCTGAAGCCTTCAGGAAACTCAGTGGTACACATACCATCTGCAGCCTTCCTCGGCAGGGATCGTATCCTGGCCTTTTACCAGGGGCAGCCGAAGCTCTGCCACAGGTGCGGCGACCCCTCACACTTGAGCGCCGCTTGTAAGACCTTGAAGTGCGCTCTGTGTGGGGGTGTGGGTCATCTAGCTGCCTCCTGTGCGGAGATTAGGTGTAACCTGTGTGGTGACCTTGGTCACCCATTCAGTCGCTGTCCACGCTCCTTTGCCAATGCGGTGTCAGCCCCTATGGATGGGGGCCATGGTGCAGCCTCCAGGGGTGAGGGGACCAGCAGAGGTGGAGGAGCTCAGGAGCCAGGGAAGAACCGGCAAAAGACGCCTGCTGAGCAGAGGCGTCAGGACAAACGCAGATGGAGCAGGGAGCTGACAGGAGCGCCCACAGCAGGTGGGTCAATGGTGGCCCCTGGTCCTGAAGCAAATTGTGCGGCTGAGGCCTTGAGGGACAGCAAAGTGGATGAAGAGGACAGGAGGATCCAGAGGGAGGAGGGAAAGACCAACTCTTCAGATTCCTCCCACTATGAGAGTGTGGATGAGGAAGGAAAGAGGTGGTTAGAGAAACGGCGTAAGCTAGGTGCTACTAGGAGAAAGCAAAGGGGAGATTCAAGATCTTCCTGGGCCAAGTACTGGAAGGAGAAGCCAGCTCGCCTCCAGTTGGACTCTCCAATAGGTACTGGGCCCTTCAAGACATCTCTTCCTCCTCTGAGGGGGAAGCGAAGGGCAAGGTGCCTGGGGCAAAGAAAGGGTCAACAGGGGGCGCTGAGTCTCCTACTCGTGGAGGCATAGTTCCTTCCGGGGAGGGGGCTACTCTGGAGCCTGGAAACAAGGACGATGGGGTCGGGGGATCCCCTGCTATGGACACATCTGTGTCCAAAAAAAGAAACAAGGGGCTTTTCCTCCGACCCCGAAGAAGCGGGTGTGAGGAAGAAAGCCATCTAATTTAATCACTCATGATGGCGGCACCCACTCCGCTGACTCTGGCATCAATTAACGTTGCCAGCATTAAGTCAGATACGGCTAGATTTGCGGCCTTTGATTTTCTCGGCCACGTTGAAGCCGACATTTTATTTTTGCAGGAGACCAGGCTGTCTGATTTAGCAGCCATACATAAGGCAAAAAGGGAGTGGAGGTCAGGCCCCTCCTACTGGTCTCTTGCGGCCGAGCCGTATAGCGGAGTGGCGGTACTTTTTACCGCAGCGGTCGAATGCCGACGAGTAATTGAATTAGAAATGGGAAGGTGCCTGATCTTAGATGTCCTCATGAAGGGACAAGAATTGAGACTTGTAAACATCTATGGTCCCCAGTCAAAAAAGGACAGGAAGAGTCTCTTTATGAGGATCAAGCCCTACCTTTTTACCAGCCGCCAAGTTGTCTTTGGAGGTGACTTTAATACAGTCACGAGAGCCCGTGATAGGGGAGGCTCTGGAGACAGGCGGTTGGCTTTTGATGGCGTCGCACTTAATAGTGTAGCTAGCGAGGCTCGCCTGGTGGATGTCCACATCCGGCACACCCCAGGCCACGAGGGATTCACCTTTTATAGAGGTATGAGTAGGTCTAGAATAGACAGGTTTTATTTGAAGGAGGAAGCTATCTCTTCACCAGTGTCCATTGTTGAGGTGGAATTCTCCGACCACTGTCTAATATTGTTTTCTCTGAATGTTGCAGAGACCCCCCCGGATGGGCAGAGGTTTGTGGAGACTGAATTCATCACTCCTGGAGGAAGCAGAGATAAGACAGTCCTTTGAGGATTTTCTGCAGAGCCAGGTACCATTACTGGATCTTTGTAGCAGTAAGTCAGAGTGGTGGGAGATGTTCAAGAGGAGGGCGGCGAGGTTCTTCCGAGAGCTCTCCAACCTCAGATGCCTGGACAGGTACCGCCTGTACAACGGCCTGAGGAGGAAACTCAAACATCTTGTTTCGACTGGAGGTAGCCGCGAGGAGATCTCCAGAGTGAAATCTTTACTCAAGACTTGCCAGTATGACAGACACGCATCCTTGGTTTTTGAGAGGGATTTTGGGAAGTACCGCTCACCTGACCCTTATAGAAACTGTAGGATGTCAGTGAATAGTAAAGTGGTCACTGGACTGATTGACAGTACAGGATCCCTGAATCGATCCAGATCAGGGATTCTGGAGGTCGTCAGATCCTACTACTCGCAACTCTTGGGAAAGAGGGATCTAGATTCGGAAGTGATGTCGGCTTTCCTGGCTGAAATTGTCCCTGAGCCGGGGGTAGACACCTCTCTTGGCGTTTTGACAGAAGAGATCAGAGAAGAGGAAGTTAGAATGGCGATTGATGGGCTCCAGCTCAAAAAGTTGCCAGGTCCGGATGGATTAACATCCGAGTATTATAAGAGCTTCAAGGATCTCTTGAGTCCCCTCTTGACTGAGGTATTCAATGAGTGTCTTTCCTCAGGCACTCTGCCAAAGTCAATGAGGAAGTCGGCCTTGATCCTTCTGTCAAAAGGTAAAGACTCGAGCCGTATTGAGAACTGGTGTCCCATAGCGCTTCTCGATACGGACAGGAAGGTTCTGGCAAAAGTGCTGTTTAATCGGCTGGTGAAGTTTGCACCCCGGCTCCTCTCAGGGGCCCAGCATTGCTCTGTTCCAGGCTGTAGCACCTTTAGCGCTGTTCTCGGTGTCCGGGAGGCAGTGGAGCAGGGTAGGGCTGGTCACTGGGAGGGGTACTTGCTGTCCTTGGATCAGGCCAAAGCGTTTGATCGGGTTAATCACGAGTACCTCTGGTCAGTCCTTGTGAGATATGGCCTGCCAGTGGGTTTTGTTGATTGGCTGCGAACATTGTATGCAGGGGCTGAGACTTTCCCGCTGGTGAACGGTTGGCCTGGCCGCCCTTTTGAGGTGGGGTCCGGCGTCCGTCAGGGCTGTCCTCTAAGTCCCCTGTTGTATGTGTTTGCGATAGATCCTTTCCTTAGGAGGGTTGATTGTGGACCTATAGCAGGGGCTGGGATGGACCAGGCGATGCCGGAGGCTACTCTGAGGGCAGTGGCATATGCCGATGATGTCACGCTCTTCGTGTCCTCGAGAGAGGAGGCGGAGTTTGTGGTGTCAGAGGTGGACCGCTACTCGGAAGCTTCCGGGTCTATGGTCAACTGGGATAAGTGTGAAAGTCTCTGGTTAGGAAGGGGGGATCCTGTGTTTGATCTCCCGGACACTCTTCCGGTGCCCCAGACTTCAGCAAAAGTTCTAGGCATCAAATTTGGCCAGGGGGATTACCTCATGCAAAATTGGGTAGACAGGCTGGATGGTGCCACTCACAAGGTTAATCAGTGGAAGGGTTGGTCTTTAACCCTTCGGGAAAGAGTTAGCCTGATCAAAACATACCTGCTTCCTTTATTCATCTACCTGGGCAGCGTATACATTTTGCCAGAACCTCTCTGGACCCAGGTCTACAACCTGTTCTTCCTAATGTTGTGGGGGAATAGGTTGAACCTGATCAGGAGAGATGTTACATACCGCACGAGGAGACTAGGGGGGTTATCTATGGTCAACCCCGTGGTGTTTCTTGTAGACCCCTTTTTTAAGATCAACATAGGCAACCTCTGGCAAGAGAGGGCTCCTCCGTGGGTCTACTCCTGCCGGGGATGGTTTCGGCCTTTCTTCCAGGAAGGGGAGACAGGAGGGCGAATGAAGGACCTTCGCACGCTGCACGGATATCTCCCGGCTTACGCTACCTTGGTTCTGAAGGTGATCCGCCAGTGGGGTCTGGGGATGTGGGAGATCAGGACTCTGATGAGGAGGCTCCTCGACGAAAGAGTCCTGTTGACCCATTTCCAGAAGCCCCTGGCGCTCAAGGACTGCCCAAGTTGGGACCTGGAGGGAGGGTTACGTTTACTGAATTCGACCCGGGTCCCCTTGAAGTTTTGGGACTTGGCTTGGCGCTGCTTTCACGGGAGACTGTATGTAAGGGGTAACTTGAAGAGCAGGCCTCTGATTGACAGGGGTTGCCCCCGTCAGCAGTGCAGCGACGTGCTGGAAAGCATGGAGCATTTCCTGCTTCAGTGCCCCTTTAATACAGAGGTATACAAACGGGTAGGGGTCTCCATAGGCTGGCGTCAGCTGGCACACCTCTCCTATGCGGAGTGGGCTAATGGAGCCTTCAGAGGTCTTGGTGGCAGGGACCGTTGCACTTTATTTCTAGTTAACCTAGTGGTCAGGTTCCACAACTGGAGTGCACGGTGTTTAATCTCAACGGAGCTGAAAGTCCTCCCCGTGGATACGGTATGTAGGAACATCCTGGGTGACCTGGTGAAGGTGCGTTCTGTGGAGTATGAGAGGCTGGGCACATCTAAGGCTTCTCTCCTATGGAGAGGGCTTGTATTTCGTTATGGACAGTCTTTTCTTAATCTTCTAGGGGCAGAGTAGGGAGAGAGGAGGGACAGGATAGGGAGAGAGGAGGGATAGGGCAGGGACAGTTTTCATGAAGGGTCAGACTGAGGGGCAGACTAAGGACAGTCTACGGCAAATTAGGGAAAGAATAGGGAGACCTTTTTTTTTTTTTTTATCTGTCAAAATATGTTTATTCAGAGTTTTTGAACATACATACTGGCATATAAATAACATATACATAAGGGTTAACTAAGCCTGAAGTCTGGTTGGCATGTACTATAGGCAGGGTACAAGTGGCAGTTGCGGCGGTGGTATTTGGGGTCACATCGAGAGAGTGGTTGGATAGTTGGTTGCATCAGAGCGTCAGAGTCTCATAGGTCAATGCCAGGTATTAAGATAACTCCAGACTTCAGGGATTAAATCCAACAGTAACTAATATCAAAGGAGAACCTCTTATAATTTGTTAAACCGTGCGTGTTGTTTGTGCAAAATTTAAAGCTTGAAAAGTATGTAAGAGTCGGGTCGTCTAAGGATGATCCTCGACTCAATGTGAGTGTGGTGTGTTGGGAGCTAGAGAAATAGTGTATAGGAGAGCGGAGTGTGGAAAGAATTAAGAAAGACAGCAGTTAGGTAGAACCTACGTAAGTTAGGGTGGAGAGAGGTAGTAAAGTAGTAGAGGAGTAGGGAGAGAAGGGGGTGGGGTAGAGGACGGGGAGTAGCATCTCGGGGGGGGGGGGGGGGGCCTCCGGTGGGATCCTTACCATCTATCAGGTGTTCGAGCCATTGTTCGAACTTGATGGAATTTCGAAACGTCATCCACACCTCCCACACAGCGTGATACTTTAACCATTTGTCATCATCTTTGGCTCTCAGCTCCTCCATATATCTTATGTCGTCTAGGGCCACTGCCCAGTTCAGGCGTGTCGGCATCGTCTGGAATTTCCAGAGTCGCGGAATCACTGTTCTCATGGCTAGAAGGAAAAATCTCAGGATGTCCTTTTTAATGGCGGCGATGGAGCCTGGAAGGATCGAGAGGAGCGCGATCTCTGGGGAGAGAGTTAATGAGCTTCTTTTCAAAGCGTTATACAGGGCTTGTATCTCCGACCACAGATCTCTAATCCCAGGGCAGGACCACCAGATGTGCGTGAGCGTTCCTGTTTCTTTCAGGCATCTCCAGCAAGTAGCTGGCGTGCCAGGGTATATTTTAGCCAGTGATGATGGGGTGCAGTACCATCTCGTAATGAGCTTATAATTCAACTCGTGGTGTCTGCCCGAGACCGACATTCTGTTGGTCAGATTGATACCTGTAGCCCAGTCCTCGTCAGATAGGGACTGTCCAAGTTCTCTTTCCCAAGCTCTACGGTAACCTCTTTCTAAGTCCCGCCCCCCCTCCCCCGGCTACTAACATGCTGTAGACCGCGGAGATCTCTCCCCTCTATTCCCGGGGGTCTGCACACAATTTCTCAAAAGGTGTGGGCGGTATAGACAGTTCTTGGGTTTTGCCTTGCGCCCTGATAAAGTGGCACAACTGTATGTACTGAAGCCACGCACCCGTCACGGCCCCCCCTTCCACCGCCAGCGAACTCAAAGGCCTGATTCCCTCCTCTCCTAGCATGTCGTGGACTCTTGGCAAATAGACTCCCAGATTTTCCAGGAGTGCCAGACCCCCAATCCCAAGAGGGAAGTCCGGGTTTCCCACCAGAGGGGTCCAGGGACCCGGAATGGAAACCAGACCGCTTCTGCTCGCGAAGTTGTCCCAGGTTCGTAAGAGTGAGCTCAGAAATGGTGACACTCTGATCCCCCTTCTGCCCAGACCGCCTCTAAGCCAAAAGAGACCTTGAGCACGGAATGGAGCAGAACTCTGCTCTAGTTCGACCCATAATTTAGTTTGCCCCCTGTGCATAAGGTCTAGGACGGTCCTACCTATTGCGGCCCTATAATATAGCAACATCTCGGGTAAGCCCAACCCGTCATTTTCTTTTTTCTGAGTGAGGAGTCTGTAGCTCAGGCGAGCTCTGGACCCCCCCCCCCCCCCCCCCCAAACAAAATATGTCACTGTCTTTCGCAGTTTGATGAAAAAGCTTCGTGGTAGCTGTATTGGTAGGGTTTGAAAAAGATACAAGAGCTTCGGGAGGAAGTTCATCTTGATCGCATTTATTCTACCGGTCCATGAAAGTGTTAGTGGGCGCCATTTCTTGGTGTCTTTCACTAAGAAGAGATATATGGGCTCGTAGTTTAGGTCATATAATTGTTCTGGGTCTGGGGATAACTTAGTTCCTAGGTATTTGATGTAGTTCTCACGCCACGACAGTGAGAATAGGGGTTTAAGTTGGGCTAGATCCGTAGGTGGGAGCGTTATGTTTAGGATTTCGGATTTTTGTAGATTGATTTTAAAGTTGCTAGCTTTACTGTATTTATCGAATTCTCGCAGGAGAGTGGGTAGGGCCCTGTCAGGGTTCGTTATATAAACCAAGAGGTCGTCCGCAAATGCGGCCACTTTATGCTCAGTTTGGGTTGTTTTGTAGCCTTGGATTTCGGGGTTCAGTCTAATTGCGTTAGCAAGGGACTCCATTACTAGCACATATAGGGTTGGGGAGAGTGGGCACCCCTGGCGTGTGCCATTCCTGATGCTGATCGCATGGGAGAGTTTCCCATTTACCCGTATTTGGGCTGTGGGGTTATTGTATAGGGCCATTATCCAATTTCTCAACCTAACCCCCAGACCTATCTTTTGTAGGGTGGCCTCAAGAAATTTCCAACTGACACGGTCAAACGCCTTTTCGGCGTCGACCGATAGGAGGCATAAAGGGCTTTTCGCGTCACGTGCCCTGCTTATCAGGGAAAGGGTTCTGATGGTGTTGTCCCTTGCCTCTCGGCCAAGGACAAAGCCAGTCTGATCTCTATGTACAAGTTTGGGAACAAGTGGTCCCAGGCGTGTAGCTAGGGTTCTTGCAAAGACTTTGGTGTCCACATTTAGTAGGGAGATGGGTCTATAATTCCCGCAGGAAAGGGGGTCTCTTCCTTGTTTTGGGATGACTGTGATGATGGCCTGTAGGGCTTGTTGCGGGAATGGGCAGTTGTCGGAGATGGCGTTAAAGGTCTTACAAAGTATTGGAGTTAGCAGGTTTCCGAATGTCCTATAGAATCGGGGCGTAAAGCCATCTGGGCCAGGGCTCTTTCCTATTTTTAGATTTCGTATTTCTTCCGACACCTCTTGTTCTGTAAAGTCATAGTCTAGGGCTTCAGACTTCGCCTCAGAGATCGGTTTGGGGGCGTATTCGCGTAGGTAGAACTCTATGTGTTCTAGGGGGTTGCCCTGGGCAATATCTGTAGATTCTGTGATGTTGTAAAGTTCTTCATAATACTGCCCAAAGCAATCAAGTCAGTCTTCTGTAGCGTGTACCCTCCCCTTTCTTGGGGAATCAACAGCGAATATATAGGACTGTTGTTCGCGGGGGTTTAGGGCCTTTGCTAGCATTCTACTGCATTTATTACCATACTCGTATAACCCACCTTTTAGCCTATCCCTCACGCACAGATGGGCCTGATCTAGTATGGCCAGTATCTACTGGCGAGTGGACGTGATCTCTGCGTTTAGGGATGGGGAGGCATTCGCTTTGTTGGCCTTTTCTGTGTTTTCCAAGTGCGTGATAAGGTCTTTCAATTTGCCTGTTCTATCCCTTTTGAGTCTCGCCTCATGGGATATGAAGATTCCCCGTAGTACGCATTTGAGTGCTTCCCACTGTGTGGGAAGGGGGGTGGTGTCGCCTCGATGGGTCTCAATAAACGTCTCGATTGTTCTGTTTATGTCGTCTTGACAGCAAGTGTCACTTAAGAGATTGTCGTTAAGGCGCCAGGTGTTGTAGCCCTTTCTGTGAGTCTGTCCCAAGAGGGCACCGTATACAGGCGCGTGGTCTGACCATAATATGTCCCCTATAGAGCTTCTGGGAGATAGGTCCAAGAGGCCGTGTGAGATATATAGATAGTCTAGTCGCCCGTAACTGTTGTGTGCAGTGGAGTGGTGGCTATAGTCCTTGGCCTTTGGGTGGAGAGTCCTCCAAAGGTCAATGAGTCTAAGGTCTAATAGGCATCTACGCAAGGCCGCCAGGGGAACCCCGGACTTACCTGAAGACGTGTCCAGGCCAGGCTTCATCGCCACGTTAAAAACTCCTCCGAGAACGATGCCGGACCCCTCTGGGAACTGTTCCAGCTTCCCCAGAGTGCTGAGCCCGAAGGCGACTTGTCCTGTGTTAGGAAGTAAATGTTAGCAACCGTTACCACGCGATGTCCGAGATCCAGCTTAAGAAATAGGAATCCGCCCTCAGTATCAGTTTTTGATGCTAATACTCTGTGGGGGAGGTTTTTGTGGACTGCTATCGAGACGCCACACTTCTTTTTTTCGGGGTGGGGGCTGTGATGCCACGCGGGGTAGTATTTGTTAGTGCATTTAGGGATATGGCCGTTCTTAAAGTGCGTTTCCTGCAGAAATGCGATTAGAATGCGTTTTTTGTGGAGGTGCGCCAGAATCTGGCCTCTTTTAGAGGGGTTGTTTAAACCTCTGGCGCTGTAGGTGCAAAACGAGAGACCCGTCATTGTGGTTGTTTGGTGGGGGGGAGGGGTCCCCAGGGCGGCCGAGACGCTACGTGAGAGGATTGGTGAGAGGATGGGGAGAAGAGGGGGGAGGGAAAAGAAGGGGGGAAGAAAGAGCAGAACTGGAGGGTGACAGAAAATAAAATTTCCGTTGATTGGGGAATAGTGTCCCAATCTTGTGGTGTGGGTTTCGGACCTATGGTCAGAGTCGGACGGCACCATGGTGGCGTCCACCCGTTGGGAGGGAGAGACCTAAGGATGCCGGAGCTGCTCCCGGCACCCCCGTCTATGGTGGTATGTTTGCTGATGTTGTCTATGCTTATAAGACCTGCGTTCGGTAAGGTGCTGTACGTGTGGTGAGTTATCCACCGAAAAAAGGCGTTTTGTGGGGAGAGAGGAGAAGCAAGCTAGTGTAGTGTTGTGGAGTTCAGCGTTTAAGGTAGTGTGTGGAACATGTGAAACAGTAAGATTGGTCTGGTGTGGACCAACGATAGTGACCAGTCACGAGGCTAATCGATGTGGCGCACCATTTGTGCTAGAAAATGTCCCCGTGTGACTGTTCATGGTGGCAGGCGCGTGGGATGGTTCCTGTTCCGGGTGTCTTGGTCTGGCCTTCTGCCAGGATGTTCTAGGCGCTGTGATGGGGAGCGCGGGGGTATGTGGCCAGTCCACGATCGTGACCATCGGTAACTCCAAGGCGCCGAGGAATTTGGGGAGATCTGCGGGGGATCTGAAGATCGCCGACTTTCCGTTTCTTGAGGCGGAGAGTTGAAAGGGATATCCCCATCTGTAAAGAACCTTATTGGTTCGGAGAAGATCGAGGAGTGGCTTGACAGCTTTACGTAGCTGGAGGTTACGCCTAGCCAGGTCTGGGTAAATCACTATTGGGGTCCCGTTGTGGGTGAGCGGGTCTTTCCTGTCGCATGCACTTTTTAGGATGGCTTCTTTGTCTTTAAAGAAGTGTCTCGCGGTTTCTCCGGGCCGACTGGCTTGGGGCATAGAGTTCTGTGGATGCGGTCGATTTCTATGGGTCGGTCTGGCGGACGTTGTAGCAACGAGCTGAAGAAGTTGCGGGCCCAGTCTTCAAGCTGAGAGGGGACAATTTCTTCTGACAGACCCCTCAAGCGAAGGTTATTACATCTATGACGGTTTTTTGAGGTCGTCGAGATGAGACATCATGTCCGTCATTTGCTGGGCTTGTGCATTTATGATTTGGCTATGAGTCTCGAGTGTTGTGAGGACCTCGTCTTGTGTCTCCTCTATGGCGCTAATGTGATTCCCCATATGTTTAAGTTCTTGCTGTATGAGGGACATGGCTTCTTCTTGTGAGCTTTCTAAGCGCTGGAAGTCTCTTTTTGTTGGGAGAGCTCTTAAGTGTGCCTTCCAGTCCCAATCTTCATCTGATGAGGAGTCGCTGTAAAATGGTGAGCTTGCTGCATGGGCTGCTGGGGCTTTTGTATGGCTTTTATAGCTTTTATGGTGCCTGGGACTACTACTCCCCTCAGACTGCTGGGTCATGTGAGTTGGTGCTTTGGGACATGTGGAGAGGTCCTTTCTCATGTTGTCTCTGTTGGGGTCCTTCTGGGGTGTCTGTGGTGTTACATTTTGTTCCCTGCACGGTTCAGGGTTCCCATGCCCCTCTGGCTGATTGTCCCCTGTGTTAGAGGCATAAAGGCTGGGGGATCTGTGGGGGCTGGGAGAAGGACCCGCTCTATCTGCTCTTGCTGAGTGTCCCCTCTGTTTCTGTGGGCACTTATCTGAGTCTTTAGGTCCTCCTGAGCCATCTGAGCTGGGGGTCTGTTCTCGGGGCTCCATGCTGCGGCTGCCGTCGCCGCGGGGGGTGGAGAGTGAGCGCTCTCGGTCCGGCGCCATCTTGGGAGAGGGAGCCGCCGAGCCGCGGGTCCCGAAATATCGCTGAATTGTTGGCGGCTCGTCCTCTCCCGCTGTCCCGGTCTTGCTGGAGGGTCTCCTCTTCCCCATCTTCTGTTTGGAGGGGTTTTCTGCCGGGGGATCGTGTGTAAACACAGGTCAGTGCCGTGGGGGAGCCGGGAGCTCAGCAAAAGTGCGGCTTACTCCTGAATGGGTATATCACACCCCGGGAGACCTTTTTTTAAATTCAAGGAATAGTACTTTGTGATGTCTGTGCCCGGCTTATCACCTCCAATCCCGGTGGGGGGCTATGAGTGCACCATGAAGCTTTTTGTTTTGATTTGGGCAAAATGGAATGAAGTAGGGCTGCAGGAGAGCTGACCTTAGGCTTTCGGGTTATGTATATAGTATATATTACGGTAGGTATGTTGGTTATTGGAGTGTATTATGGTTTTGTATATATTGTATATTGTATATATTCACGTTTTGGGTGGTAGGTAGGTTGGGTGGGGAGTTGGGGGGAGTGGGATTCACGCCTTGAGCCGTAGCCTGGCACGTCCCGAACATTGAACTCTGGGCACGGACTGGTGGAGCGGGCATGGCCCCCAGGGCTGCGGCGGGCACAGTGTGGTATTTATTTAAAAAAAAACCCTGGTGTGGCTTGGCACGTCCTGAACTGAACTCTGGGCACGGACTAGTGGAGCAGGCTTGGCCCCCAAGCTGCACTGGGGACCCAAAAAAAAATATAATTTGTTTTTTATGCCAGTTTGGCTCGGTCTTTCTGTTTGAATTTGGTTATTTATGTTGCTATTTGTTATTTATGTTGTGTTTATGTTATTGCTTACATTTGCTTTGTGTGGGTACAGTGCGGCACGGCTGGACCTGGAGTTATAGTTTACAAGGTTTTATGTAGTTATAGTTTCCTTAGTTTTATATTTTAGGTATATACTTGTATATTGTGTTATATGTTGAGTGTGTATGTGTGTGGGTGTGTACGGCGGGGGGGAAACCCGGTTATGGACATTTACTTTGTTTATGGATCACGGACTGTGGGTGAAGAGCCTTATATTGCTTTATATGGTTATTCTTACTGTTACAATTTGTCTTTGTTGTGTTTTTTACTTTTATAATAAAAGATCTACAGAACTCAGGATCAATACAGGATAAGTAATATAATGTATGTACACAGTGACTCCACCAGCAGAATAGTGAGTGCTGCTCTGGAGTATACTACAGGATATAACTCAGGATCAGTAAAGGATAAGTAATGTACTGTGCATGCACAATGACTTCTACAGAAAAGTGAGTGCAGCTCTGAAGAATAATGCAGTGTGTAATTTAGGATCAGTACAGTGATAAGTAATGTGTGTAAATGACTAATCTGTAGGTAGATGTCCTATGTAAACTGTAAAATAGTATTCAGACGTAACCTATTTGCACGTAAACTAAAGAAGAAAACTGTTTCTGAAAGAGGATGTTCTTGTTACTTCTGGCAGGACTTTATATATAGAATATCCAAAATTTGTGATAAATTGTTAGAAAATAAACAGGTAAAAGTACCCCCCAATGGTCAGCAGCCTGGCAATTCTCCATTCTCTCGTCCTTTCCATGTGGTATAAATGGTGCCATTATGCTATACATGTATTTAATCTACAATTTATGCAACTAAACTTGGTCTCCTGCCAGGCTAAGAAATAATTCCATTCAGACAGCGACTATCAACAAAGGCCGCAGTGCCAAAAGCTTGTGATCCCAGGGACATTATAACACGAACAGTTGAATTAGCTTTTTGGAAACGGTTCCAGTGGTTTGTTTAACAGCTTCTTAGTGGGTGACGTTACTAAAGGAGACTGACGTTAGCACAGACTCTTGTCTGCCACGTAAAGGAGGCTGTCTCTAGCATGACATGGTACATTGCACAAGAACCTTAGAGGCACCACTCATTCTACTCTCTTATTGTCATCTGTAATGCATTAAAATCACACGAGGGTTTTCAATCAAAACAAAATAAAAAAAACAAAAACCAAATAATGCACACTGTGTGTATTTTGCTTTGACCACTATTAGTAAAGGAAATATTTAGGCTGGGTTCACACAGGACGAATTTGCAGCGGAAATTCCGTGTGGAATTTCTGTGTGGCAAATCTGCGCCCGACTCCTAATCCTGGGATTAGCCAGCCATGTGCACGACATTTTGCAAAAATCTCGTCCACACTGGGCGGCCAATCCGTTGCAGCAAAGCCGGGCGGAACAGGCGATGTGGCACGGAATTGACAGCTGCAGCATGTCAATTCTTTTTTTTCTGTTGCAGCCTCACTCCTCTATATGGAGAGTGAAAGCCGCAACGGAATGCCGGCAGCCGAACCGCTCCAAAACCCGCAGCGAAATGCCACGGATTTGAAGCTGCGCTCTCCCGCGGAAATCTTGCGGCTTTTCAGTGCGGCCAAGCCGTGAGATTTGCGCTGGATTTCTGTCCCGTGGGAACCCAGCCTTACATATGTCATACTTGCTGCATTTTAATTCCAGTTTGCATTAAATATCACCCTTTTCCACAAATTCTACAGCAGAAAATATTTGTTACCTGTGCACAGATATGTAATGATTGTCAGTGCAGCGGGCTGCACATGCATGACAGGGGACGGTAGTGAAAGCGCCCTAACTAGCTTCACTTCCATTGAAATCAACGGGAGCTGAAGTTGGCTATTACACTTCCAGTACTTCGGGAAGGCTGTGGAAGTGTAACAGCGGATACAGCTCCCATTGATATCAATGGGAGTGAAGCCAGCTTGGGCACTTTCGCTGCCCTCCGTTGTGATGCATGTTCAGTCCTCTGTACTGACAGTGGGCTGGGTGATCAGCTTATTGCTAGGTATACCAAATGGCAGGTTCCCAGCAGTTAACTATTTATGACCTATCCTGAGAATAGGTCATCAAATGGTTTTGTCCAGAAAACCCCTTTAACCCCTTCCCGCTCCAGGACGTACCGTTACGTCCCGGGAGCCTGGTACTTCCCGCAAAAGGACGTACCGGTACGTCTTGGAGATAGCACGGGATCACATAAGATCCCGCGCTATCCCGCAGCGGGAGCCGGCTGTCAGTCACAGCCGGCGTCCCGCTCCAACAGCGGGGGGACATCAGAGATGCGCCCGCCGCTGTTAACCCCTTCCCTGCCGCGATCTAAGTAGATCGCGGCAGGGAAAGAGTTCACAGAGGGATCACGATCCCTGTGTGTCTCCGGCCGGCTCTCGCGATGTCATCGCGAGAGCCCGGCCTGTCACCATGGCAACAGGACGCCAGACACTGGCGTCCTGTATTGCCTGTGCCTATAATCGCTGTACAAGCGATAAGGCATGGATGAGCAGTAGCTCTGCCATGCCTTATGACAGCGATCATAGGCACAGTGATGTAAGTCCCTCAGAGGGACTCAAATAGTATAAAAAAAAGAAAAAAGTGTAAAAAAAAAGAAAAATGTAAAAAAAAAAAAGTAAAAAAAACCCTTTTTTATGCTTTTTCTAATATTAGCATAAAAAAAGGGGGAAAAAACTAAAACCCCACATATTGGATATTGACGCGTCCGTAATTACGTGTACAAAAAGTTGAACATGCTTTTTATTTTGTACGACAAAAAGCATAAAAAAAAACGCTAAAAAACAGAGGCTAAATGCTAATTTTTAGCATTTTGCCTCACAAAAAATGCAATAAAAGTGATCAAAAAAGCCGTACATTTCCCAAAATGGTACCAATAGAAACTACAGCTCGTCTCACAAAAAATAAGCCCTTAAAGAGCTCCGTACATAGAAAAATAAAAAAGTTACATGACTTTGAATGCAGCTATAGAGAAAAAAAAAGATTTCCAAAAAAAAGGGGGTTTTATTGCAAAAAAGTGTAAAAACCTAAAAAAAATATAACAATTTTGGTATCGTTGTAACCGTACCGACCCGCAGAAAAAATTTAGTGTGTCATTTATGCTGCATGATTAACGCTGTGAAAAAAAAATAAAAATCTATGGCAGAATTGATGCGTTTTCTCTCCCTGTTATCATTAAAAAAAAAAAAAAAAAAATTTTGCGATATTGTCTATATACCCAAAAGTGGCACCGATAAAAACTACAGATCGCCACGCAAAAAACAAGCCCTTATACGGCCGCGTCCACGGAAAAATAAAAAAGTTATGGCTTTTGAAAAATGGAGATGGAAAAATACCAAAAAATCGCTTGGTCCTCAACGCCAAAATAGGCCGTGTCATTAAGGGGTTAAGGAACTTTTTATGGGAGAAGTTTGCTGCTGATACTTCAGAGATTGGAGATACTGGAAGCGGAATGCATGGATGCTGTCCATAAACTGTAAAAAAAAGAGGAGATTCCAGAACATTTGTTTGCATGATTATTTAGGAGAATTCTCTCCAAGGCAGAAATGAGACCCAATTGTCCTGATGAAAAGTCAAGAAGTGACTGGTTCACATGTTCCACTTTACCATTAGACTATGGGTGAAGTGTAGAGTAGAAATCCAGCTTGATGTACAGTAGGCCATGCAGCGCTCTCCAGAATCTAGAAGTAAAACGTATGATCAGAAACTATGTGCCGTTGGAAGTCCATGAAGATGGAAAATGTCCTTGATTTATTGAGACGTTAGTTGACTGACAGATCGGAAACCAGGTAAAGAGACAAAGTGCGCTATTCTGGAAAATCTGTCCTTGATAACCCAGATCACAGAGCAATTTGAGGAACTGGGCAGATTGTTGATGAAGTCCATGGCAATGTGTTTTCAGGGGGACAATGGCAAAGGTATATTTAACAAAAGATTGCAGGGTGCCAGTGGAATGGTTTATTCCTGGCACAGGTCTGGTAGGAAATTATATATTCCCATACATCTTTAGATAAGGAGGGCCAATAATACTGACGAGAAATGAAATCCATAGACTTTTGATTCCACGATGACCAGACAGTTTAGAATTATGACGACAAGACAAGATTTGGGGATTCTGTGCCTCATGGACAAAAGTTTTCTTAGGCAGAATTTATCTCAGGTGCAGAGGAGTCTCCAAGGCAATTCAGACTGTTTTGTTGATATGCTAAGGCTCTGTGCGAAAGGTCAACATAAAAAGATTGGGGGAGAGCATCTGCTTTGATATTCTTGTCAGCAGGCTTGAAGTGTAACTGGAAGTTGAAATGAGCCAAGATCAATTACTTCCAAGCTTGGGGAGGATCCAGACACTGGTCATATTGTAAATATGTTAAAGTTCTGTGGTTGGTGTAAATGTAAGTGGAATATGGTTTATTGCTGTTTAATGACAGTATGATGATGTTTTCTTTGTAATGGTACTGTCTCTTTAAGAGGGGGCCGGAACGGAGGAACAAAGCTGAGCAGGAAGAAGAGACAGGAAGTAGTTGAGAGATGTGCTTGGTGCAGTACATAGGTTGAGGCTGATACAGTCCTAATTGTGATTGTTCTCAGTAAGAGAAACAAAGTAATCTTGTAAATATGATACCTTTTAATGGCTAATACATGATGTTATAGCGAGCTTTCTAACCTATGAAGCGTTCTTCATCAGGCATAATGGAACAGATCTAAAGATGTATTTATATAAACACATATACACATGATCACATGGGAGGGCACAGACATAGTGTGCTTAATTTGCACTTGAAACAAATTCAAGTATCGGATAAGAGGGCACAGACATGTTGTGATTAATAGCACTTAGATAAATACCAGAAAGGGATAACAGTAAATACTTTATTAGGCCAGTGACAAGGAATGTGAACGTTTTATGCTCTCAAAATTGATAGGGGGTCAGTAGGCCATCCCTGCAATATAAGGAGCTGCAAAACCTGCTCACATGTACTGACAACGGACAGGATACAAATCCCCAACACACAGCAGGACTACAAGATCCCTGAGACATTCACATGTTCCACGTCTGATGTTGTGTACTGATCCTGTGCAGTAAATGTCCTGTTGGGGGCCTTTATGTTGGAAAAACAGGACAAAAACTGAAAGCCAGGATGAGATCGCATTGCCACATGATTAAAGAGAGAAAGACAGAATTACATGTGGCAAAGCATTTAAAGCACCCCACTTTAAAAAAGAGACAGACAAACTGGAGCAAGTTCAGAGAAGAGTTACCAAGATGGTGAGCGGTTTGCAAATCATGTCTTATGCGGAATGGTTAAAGGATCTGGGAATGTTTAGCTTGCAAAAAAGAAGGCTAAGAGGAGACTTAATAGCTGTCTACAAATATCTGAAGGGCTGTCACAGTGCAGAGAGATCAGCCCTATTCTCATTTGTACAAGGAAAGACTAGAAGCCATGGGATGAAACTGAAAGGGAGGAGACACAAATTAGATATTAGAAAAAACTTTCTGACAGTGAGGGTGATCAATGAGTGGAACAGGTTACCACGGGAGGTGGTGAGTTCTCCTTCAATGGAAGTGTTCAAACAAAGGCTGGACAGACATCTGTTTGGGATGATTTAGTGAATCCTGCATTAAGCAGGGGGTTGGATCCGATGACCCTGGAGGATCCTTCCAACTCTACCTTTCTATGATTTTTCTAGTCATGAACACAGCATACAACAGATCTATTTATATTTAAAGGCAATTTTAAGTTCCAGCATCACAGAAGAATTAGGGAATATAAGTTTATAAACAACTTTGATACTATCAGAAACGGAATGAATCTTGGAGGTTTGTTTTTGCATCAGTGGAGATTGTGAGATATGAGAAACACAGAGCAGGGGTACCATGCTGGCCTGCTGACCCCCTATCAATTTAGAGAGCATAAAACTTTCACATTCCTTGTCACTGGACTAATTAAGTATTACTGTTATCCCTTTCTGGTATTTATCTAAGTGCTATTAATCACAATATGTCTGGGTATAGTATTGCTATAGGTATACCACACTAGTGGACCTAAAGGTTGTTTAGTGAGACAATTGTTTATTGTGATTCCTGTCAGCTGGGCTAGGACACTGATTAAAGGAGTGATACTAAGGTTTCAAGTTATCCCATATCCACAGGTTTCCTGTTTTACAGTTAATAAAGCATTGTTTGTGCAGCAATGGTGACTCCTGTGCCCTAGGTCTGTCAGGCTGGCATTGACCCAGAAAACCAGGAAAGCCACAAACCTACGCGTGCAGTCCCTTACATTGACAGGGTTACTATCACCTTTAAACAGATGTCACCACACTTTAAGGGCTGGTTTGATCTCCAGAAATTCTGTCAACCAATTTCTCTTTTAAAAAAAGCCTGGGGAAAGAATCCTTAGGTCACATTCTTTCCCTTGGCACTCTTTTGGTAGAGAAGGGCTCCTGCACCAACGAAGGAGGCATTAACTTCAAGGTGGAAAGGTTTGGTTACAACTGGCAGATGAAGAATTGCAGCAGTAAAGAAGGCTTATTTCTTCAGGAAAGTCTCTTTCCCTTTTGATGACCACTGACTAGCATTCGAATCTTGTCCGATTACTGCACAAATTGTCGCTATAAATAATAATTATTTGATTATAATAATAGGTGAAATGCTGGACTACTTTCAGTCTTTGTGGTCTAGGCCAGCTGACAGCATTTTATGGTCCATCCAGAGACCGGTCTCAGTGATGATGTATCCAAAGTGGGTGGGTAGGCTGGTCTACTCAAAGACGCACTTCTCCAGTTTTTGACATTGACATGGAAGCATTGAATAAAAGTTTTCATTACTTGCAATGTGTCGTCAGGCCAGGAGAGGTCAAACCGCGGCATGTCCTATTTCTGTGCGGGGCTCTGCAGCTGGCACATGAAGGAGTCGGGGCCGCCGGGCGATGGTAAGTACGCGCTCCTCCCTGCAGGCGCTGGGGTCGGGTCCCGCGGCGAGAATCCTCGCCGCCGGATCCGACCCGCCCGTCTGCAGGCGGCCTTACAGAGTCCAAAGTGTATGACTAGGTATTTATAATGCCTATCAGGGGTATTGAGTGCAGTTTTTTATACATCACCTTGCCGTGTTCAGAACGAGTTAGGTGTATCTAAGATCATGGTTTGTGAAAATCTTGACTTTGCAGATCCTATCATATAGTTCCACAATCAGAGGTAAAGGATACTTGTTCTTCAATGTTACTGCATTGAAACCATGATAATCTATACACAGGTAAAAGGACCCATCCTTCTTCTTCACTTAGAAGAATCCTGCTCCTGTGGGAGATGATGGCTTCTGGAGAAAGCCCCTTTTAAGATTTTCTTTCAATAAGGCAGACATGGCCTTGATTTCTGGAAGGGATAAGGAATATACTCGGCCTCTAAAAGGAGTGGTTCCAGGAAGGAGATTTAAGGGGCAAGTGTATGGTCTATAAGAAGACAGCATCTCAATTTATTTCCTGCTGAATATGTCCGTGAAGTAAGCCTATGGAATAGACAGACTTGAAAATGCATGGTGTAACTGGATCTTCTGGGCTAGAGAAACAGAAGTCAGGCAATGTATATGACAGTACATGCTCAAATCAATCAATCAATCAATGTTGGTGAAGCCATGGGAGATCAAGTAGCAACGAGTTGAGAGATCTAGGTAGAACATTAGAAGAACTCTTTTCAACATGCGGGCCACCCACCTGCAGGGTCAGAGAAGCTGTGATGCACTGGACCACATCTGGAAGGGATTAACCATTGACAGAGCTGAGAGAGGTTGCTTCAGCACAATCACAGGAATATTATTCCGGGTTATACATGCTTGGAAAAGACATTCCCTACTGTTCCAGGGTCAAGGTAGACACAATCTGAGAATTGGATATCACCACAGTACACAGTGACTGGAAGAAGAAATTTCGGAAAGAGATCAATGATGCATAAGGAAGCCTCACTAAGTAGTCCTAGGCACTGGCATTTCTCTGCTTAGCACCACAGTACAGGCACAGGTTCCACAGTTATCAATTCAGGCAGTGAGAGGGATAAATCATGACCTGCAAGCTCATCCTTGATCTGGCCTCAGACCCTCCTAGGAGTTTGCCGTGAAAGTCTCATCATTTCTCTCCAGTTCAGAAGCCAGTGTTCGAAATTGAGTGGTGAACTGACCAACCAACAGGTAACCCTGGTGTGCCGCAGTAGTGAGGATGTCCGAGTTGTTCGAAAACCCTGTGCAAAGTGGCTAGGAAAGTCTGGAGGTTTTTGATAAAGGGGTGTCCTCGTTTCCAGAGTGGAGTCACCAATACCAGAGGTTTTTCTGACAACAGTGATGCAATGAACGTCTGGCCCTGTACATGTGTAACTGGTTAGCTCTTAATTTAAATACCAGGTCAATTAATGCAGGTTGGTCTTTGGATTTCCCTCATAATGTGGAGATAGTGGAATACACTGTCGGGTTCTACCCTATGAAAACTAGGACCTGGTAACGGTGTAGACTGGGCCATGATATGAACAGAGGCTTGGAGTGTGACTTGATCTACAGCTTGGGCAGCATCCTGAACATAAGTAGTTGGATCCAAGGCTTCCAGTACAGATCTGCTGTAGGAATTGGTACATCTGAACGTATTGTGCACGTTGTTGTGTGGCTTGTCTGGCCTGGCTGTACTGGGATAAATGGCCCTGATCAAAGTGTCATGGCAGCAGATCTGGATCTGCCCTGCCACAAAACGGATATGGCTTAGAGAGAGATCAGGTGGTGCACCTGGGGATACTCCAGTTTTCACTTATTAAAGGGGTTGTCCAGTTGTAATAGTAGCTTGGCAGGTGTCTGTCACTTGAGATCTCAACAATGGACTGTTTTCTGGTCCAATACATTCATGTACTGAGCACATTTCAGCAGAAAGCAGACAGCTCCAATCTCACTACAGTGGCCAGGTTTGGTATTGCAGACATTGAAGTGAATGGGAACTTATCCTGCTGTACCATGCTTGGCCACTACAGTGAAAAAGAGTTGCCTGCTTCCTGCAGAAATCAGCTCAGAGAACAGCTGATTGGTAGGGTTATCAAGTGATCTACTACTAATGACCTATCCGGAGGATAAGCAGTCAATAGTTTACAACTGGGCAACCTATTTAAATGCCATTAATTGGGATCTGGTCGCACTGCGGAAAATCTCAGACTGTAACCCCAAAAATACATGCAGTTATAAGGCAGCTGACACAAATTGGTAGAGGTTTCCATAATGCAATATCTGAAGAAGAAGATAGATATGTGATCGTAGAACAACGCTGAGGTCAGGACAAGCAAAGTATTTTCATAACAGTGAAACAGGTAAAGGGTCAAAGCAGCAGCAGATAAGAAAAGCATGGTCAATTGACAAGTTGAGGTCAGGAGTAGAGAAGACAGGAAAAGTTTATTGGAACAGGTGCGGTTCAAAAACCAGAACTATTAGAGCAAGTAAACAGCTTTGCTCAGAATAGAGGCTGATTGCTTAAAGGGGTTGTCTCGCGATAGCAAGTGGGGTTAAGCACTTCTGTATGGCCATATTAATGCACTTTGTAATATACATCGTGCATTAAATATGAGCCATACAGAAGTTATTCACTTACCTTCCCTGCGCTGGCGTCCCCGTCTCCATGGCTCCGTCTAACTTCAGCGTCTAATCGCCCGATTAGACGCGCTTGCGCAGAAGGGTCTTCTGCCTTCGGGTCTGTCCGGCAGCAGCAGCGTTCTGGCTCCGCCCCCTTCTATGTGTCATCGCGTAGCTCCGCCCCAACACGTGTGCAGATTCCAGCCTCCTGATTGGCTGGAATCGGCACACGTGACGGGGCGGAGCTACGCGATGACGCATAGAAGGGGCGGAGCCAGAACGCCGCTTGTGCCAGACCGAGCCGAAGGCAGAAGACCCTTCTGCGCAAGCGCGTCTAATCGGGCGATTAGACGCTGAAGTTAGACGGAGCCATGGAGACGGGGACGCCAGCGCAGGGAAGGTAAGTGAATAACTTCTGTATGGCTCATATTTAATGCACGATGTATATTACAAAGTGCATTAATATGGCCATACAGAAGTGTATAACCCCACTTGCTTTCGCGAGACAACCCCTTTAAGGCCCATTTAGACACAAAGATTGTTGCTCAAAATTCACTCAAAAGCTATCTTTTGAGCGATAATTGTTCGTCTAAATACGTGACCATCATGCAATTTCTAGCCAGCTAGAAATTAGCAATGCAAGGTTTTTTTGCATGAAAAATGCCTTGCATCCGAATGTAAAACGTATGTTGATGAGCACTATATCGAGACAAGTTTCTCATCCCAATATCTCGCTCGCCCATGTAATTTGTAGGATGAATTCTAGTTTTTATTGAAACAAACTTCGAGTACAGATAATGTATTTGCATTTCCTATGTGGTATAAAGATTACAACAACATCAAATGGATATAGGTCTTATTATGTTTTATTACTTTTGCACAATAGTTTTTTTGTGTGCCGCCACATTCCAAGGCCATACCATTTTTATTTTTTAGTTAACAGAGGGCTTGTTTTCTGTGGGACAACTTTTAGTTTTTAGGCCGGCTACACATGGCCATGACAGGCTCCGCCACGAAATTCTGTGTCGAAGCCCGTCACGGCGCCCCCCAGAGACCCCCAAACTTACCTGCGGATCCGGCGTCCTCGCTCCCGCACGATGCCTCGGCGTGACGCGCTGCAGCGTCATGTGACACGCCGGCCACGTCACATGACACGCCCACCGCGTCACATATGACGCGGCGGCGGTAGGGGGGGAAGTGGTTTCATGCTATCTTCCGCTGTGCTACAGCGGAAGATAGCGTGACGGACAGCTTCCATTGACTGCAATGGAAGCCGTCCGCGCGTACACCCGCGGCAAATAGAGCATGCCGCGGGTGAGGATGGGTGATTTCACGGTGCAGAATTCCGCGGTGGAATTCCGCACCGTGAGCCCTGAGCTATTAGGTTCAATAGAACCTAATAGCTGCGGGCAACACAGCGGATTTCCGCCGCGAATTACGCGGCGGAAATCCGTCCGTGGGAAGGAGCCCTTATTGGTATAGTTTTGAAGTGTATATACAATTTTTTGATTATTTTTATTCCTGTTATGGGGAAGTTAAATGAAAAGAAAACAGCTATTTTGACTTTTTTTTTACAAAATTTACAATGCTGGTTAAACAATATAATGTTTTATAATATGGATTGTTATATATGTGTTGCATTTTTTCAATATTTAACCCTTTCCAATCCAACTTGTATCCTGGTTGTCCTAGGGGGTTTACTCTTTTTCTGCAGTTATACAACGGCGTTATATGCTGGCTAAAGCCAGTACTGCATGAGGTGACACATTGAATAGGCTGCGACAGCAGAGAGGCTGGCAATATACAGTAAGAGAACCCCGACGGATGTCTTCTAACATCGGAGCTGTACAGCCTTAAATCATAATGTCTTCAGAGGTCAGACAGTGGATTGGAAAGGGTTAAAGACTTGTCTAAGGGGAAATTCAAAAAAAATGTTTGCCTGTAAAACCACTTGGATATTGAAGTCAGCAATACCTATAACATCTGCTTGATTTAATGGTGTAGAGGAGTGATTAGATAAGCAGCTGCTTATCTTTTTACTCAGTTTCTTGGCAAAAAAAAAAAAAGATCACCATAAGCAACAATCAGAGCAAATATATTCTTTCCTTGATATGGTGGGTGATAACATGAACAAAAGTCCATGATACCCCTCCCCTGGGACAGGGGACAGACAGTAGAATCACAGATGGATCTCTGCTGCCCCTTCTCTACTCTGCACACAGACTGAATTGAGTATTCCCACTCTCACTTCAAACAGCTGTAGTTCCCGTTAGATTATGGCAACACATATTTGGTCTCATTTTAAGTATGTTCAGAACTTTCATGTCCTTTTCCAGTTAATCAAATAGAGCTCAGGATAATTAATAGTGGTTATAAAGTAATTCTTTAGTCTTTGTATGGTGATATTATACGATCAAGGTATAGTGCCATCAGTCAGTGTATGATGGTGTTATTTGGTTACTCTATGGTGGTATTTAGTCACTGCATAGAGCCATTATTTAGTCACTATATGGAGATATTATTCAGTGTGTACATGGAGAGCAGTGTTTCCCAACTATATCCTTTAGTAAGAACACCTGCAGCAACGTCTGAGGCATTCACAAGAATTACATTACCTGTGCAAGACTGAGGAAATCCTGAAAACATGGCCTGTTGGGGTGCCTTGAGGAAACACTGATGTAGAGTATAGTTAAACTCAATTCTTCTAAGAATTGAGTTTAACTATACTCCTAAAAGTATAGGAGAAAATATAAAAATAAATCTTGTTATTCGTATAGCACCAACTTATTCTGCAATGCTTTCAAATAATTTATTTATTACCCCCCACCATTTAC
Organism: Eleutherodactylus coqui; assembly: GCF_035609145.1. Lineage (NCBI taxonomy): Eukaryota > Metazoa > Chordata > Amphibia > Anura > Eleutherodactylidae > Eleutherodactylus > Eleutherodactylus coqui. The sequence goes on from NC_089842.1 coordinate 125,988,919, forward strand.
TCATTTTACTGACCTCAGAAGGATGGCTGAGTCAACCTTGAGCCAGCTACCTGAACCAGGTGTGCATCTTCTGCACACATTGTACTGGTAGCTATACCCCTGCGTAAAAGTTCCTAGGGCAGCATAAACCTTAAATATGGCCACTCCTTACAACCAACATACTGAAATTAAACATAAGTAAAAGCTCTCCAGACATGAACCGGAATATGAGCAATTAGGTAAACATGTAATCACACCTTGGTATTTTAAAAGGTCATTTGTGACGTTCAGGTTAAAATTTGAGAAGCAGTAGATTTCATGAATTGACTCATTGCTCTACCACCATCTAGTGGTCAATTTTGTGCTTTACATTGAAATGATATAATGTGTCATTAACGTAGAAGAATTTATGTGTTCAGTTTAAACTAAGCTTAATGATGATATTAAAACTACATCCTGTGAAGCATACAACTGCATGACGACTATATATTTCCATACATCATGGACTTAAATCACAGTTGATTTCAGTCAAATACATAAAACCATTTGTGCTCAACTACATATTCGAATGCAGGTCCGCAAGGCCCCATTGAAATTAATAGGAGCATGGTACCACGATTACCACAGCATTTAAAAAGCGGTAAAAAGCGCATGTGTGAGAGTGGCCTAATGTTGTATTCACACAGTGTGGTTGTACTGTAATATATGCCATGCAGACAACAACCAAACAGCAAAAATAAGTTTTATAGCAATGTGCCACGGTTCCACAGGTAGTTTACTGAAACTGCGAAATTGTGGCAGATTGTGGTAAGACCATGCGTGGTATATTCGCATAGCATTTTTGCTACAGATTTGCAGCAGAATCTATGTGGATTCCACATCTAATCCATGGCAACAGCTGTATCTGAAGTGTCCCATTCTGATCACAACCTGCCCATGTGAGTACACTCTTTAGGTATGTTCACACGGCATTCTTACTGCAGATTTGACGCTGAATCTGCATGGAGTATGTATGGATACTGCATCATAGTCCATGTTGAAGTTCACATCTGAAATATCCCATTGGTTTTAATGGGAATCTGCAGCACAGTGTATATGGAGCGGATGTTTTCCACCCTGGACTCAAAATTTGCATACAGAAAAAAAAGAAGTGACTTAGGGCGCCCACCCACTGGCGTTTTTTTACCTGCGTTTTGCGTTTTTCCTGCACAGGCATAGAGATAACATGTGTTCCTGTCCACTGGCGTTTTTTTTGCGTTGCGTTTGCGTTTTTAACATAGGAACTGTCAGTTGCATATGTGTCCTTATTTTTCTCCTAATGCACCCATGAATGTCAATGGAAATTAACGGAAAAGCCGCGAAAACGCCGCGAAAAACGCGCGAAAACGCTGCGTTTTTTTCCCGCGGAAAACGCAAACGCCAGTGGGTGGGCGCCCTTAGGGTGCTTTCTCATGGGAGAGTATGGTATCAGTCCATAAAACTCAGACTGATGTCATACTTGCAAACCTGTGATTTTTGCCTGCGGGTGTGATGCGTTTTGCAAGAAAAATGCTTTGCATCACTGCACTTGCATTTTTTACGTGCATGAAAATCGTATGTTTTTTAAATACTGAAGACTGAAAAAATTGCATCACACTCACATAAAGCATGCATACAAGTCCAATGCGATTCTTTTGCCTGCCATAGGAAATAATGAGCGATTCTTAGCTACTTCAGGACTGCCAAGCACACATAAGCTTCCTGCAGTTGGGAAGTGTGTATGGAGCAGTCTCACGAACGAAGACTGCTCCATGTCCGTCGGCTATCAGCTGTTTCTGACAGTCGTCGGTAACTGCCATGATCAGAGTTAACTCTGATATAGTCAGTTAACTGTTTAAATATCGCAGTCCAAGATGAACGCTTGTGTAAACAGTCAGCAGAAGGAGGGACCCCTTACCCCCTGCCCACCCATCAGCACTCCCCCTGCAGTGCAATCAGGAGTGCTATTGTGCTGTCAGCCTGGAGCCTACTGAAGGCTCCCAGTACTTTCACGCATAGATGTCTATCAAGCCCTAAAGTATTGTAGTATATAGTAGAAGCAATCAAATGATAATTCAAGTTTAAGTGTAAAAGAAGATTTAATAACATTTTGTAAAAGTTAAAATGGAAAAAAAAATATGTACATTTCGCAAAATAGTAATAATAAAAAATGCATCTCACCATGCAAAAAACAAGCCCTCACACAGCCCAGTCGATTAAAAAGTTAAGGAAGTTTTGGGTCTCAGATGGAAAACAATTTTTGTTTAAGAAAGATTTTTATAAAATTTTATTTACTTTTTAAAAGTAGAAAAACATTTAAAAACTATATAAATTTGATATCATTGTATTTGTACTGACTCATAGAACATAGTAACTTATGTTAGGCCGAAAGAAGATATATGTCCATCCAGTTCAGCATATTACAATGTTGATCCAGAGGAAGGCAAAAAACCCCAATGAGATAGAAGCCAAATTTTCTCATTTAAGGGGAAAAAATTCATTCCTGACTACAATCTGGCAGTTAGAATAATTCCTGGACCACCGACCCTTCTGACTTATGATGTTTTAACGCTCAAGAAAATGTGTCCAGGCCCCTCTTAAACTCTTATCAAATTCGCCATCACAATGTTCTCAGGCAGAGAGTTTCATAGTCTCACTGCTCTTACAGTAAGGAACCCCCTTCTATGTCGGTGTAGAAGCCTCCTTTCCTCTAGAGGTAGAGGATGCCCCCTTGTTACAGTCACAGTCCTGGGTATAATAGATGATGGGAGATCTCTGTATTGTCCCCTAGTAGATTAAACATAGTTATTAGGTCGCCCCTCAGCCATGTTTTTTTATAAACTAAATAACCCCAATTTTGAAAACCTCTTTGGGTATTGTAGTCCACCCATTCCATTTACTAAATAACCCCAATTTTGAAAACCTCTTTGGGTATTGTAGTCCACCCATTCCATTTATTACTTTAGTTGCCTGCCTTTCAACCCGCTGTAGCTCTGATATGTCCTTTTTGAGTACCGATGCCCAAAACTGTACACAATATTTCTAAAAATGAAGAATAATGTTCTCGTCATTGTAAGATCGCTGCTCGTGTCTGCCGCCTTTATGCGGTTTCGGGCAGCTGCTAGCTTCTCTCTGCTCTCCCTGTCTGCTTTCGTCCAGCACTGAGAGGGTTAACCAGCGCTGAGAGCGTTAACCAGCTCTCTGGCTTTCAGCTCACCAGAGGGGTTACTTAGGCATTGATCCCCTATTTAAGCTGAGCTGATACACTTCCTGTTGCCTCTGAATTGGTGTTCGTTAGTTCCTGGCACTAAGCTTTCTTTGGTCACTTTGTTCTGTCTAAAGCCCCATTTACACTGATAGATGATCGCTCAAAAGTTGCTCAAACAATACTGTGACTGACAGTTTTAAGTGATTATCTTTGCATACTTTATAATAGCTAATTAACTACTATAGAGCTATGCAGCCAGAGCGGGACACAGCCACTGCCACTAATAGAACAATACAGCTGCTTTGCATGTGCAAACAGCTGTAGTCTTCTCTGTGCTTACAGCCTGTGCCCCGCTGTGAATTCACAGCAGAACACAGGCACAGAGAATCTTATCATTACAGCAGGCTGATAACAGCCTGCTCCGCTGATAACAGCCGATTGCTCAATTCTAGCAAGCTAGAATTCAGCGTTCAGTGACTCGTGCACGAATACTGTATGATGTCCCTGCATTTAGACAGAATGAGAATCGCTCAAAAGATGGCTTTGAGCGATTCTTGAGCGATTCTCATTGTGTCTAAAAGGGCCTTTAGTTCTGTGTTTGCAGTCTGCTCTGTCTGATCTGTGTCTTTGTGTTCTGCATCTGTGTACCCTTCTGTCTGCTACCTGTTCCTACGTTTGTTACCCCATCAGGGATAGTCAGAGCCAAGGTTCCAGCGCAGGGATGCCCTTATTGGGGCGATCGCCCTGCTTGCAGGCAGGTATCCTGGGTTAGTTGTCTCGTTAGAGTAGGGACCGTGAGACAATGAGGACCCTTGAAGTAGGGCTTGCAGCTTAAGTGACTTGCCCAAATTACAAATTAATTCCTCGTACTTTTATAGCAGTTCCGTCTTGTTAATTGTGTCGGTATGCTGGTAGGTTGGTCCAGTGGATCCACATTTCCATAAGAGTCATGTGCACCTAAACCTCTTTTGATGCACTCCATGATCCTATTTGATTTGGCAGCAGATGCCTGACACTGGTTGCTCCAGTTAAGTTTAATGCTAACTAAAATCCCCAAGTCCTTTAATGTCAGTGATTCCCAGTGGTTTCCCATTTAGTGTGTAATAGTGACATGTATTTCCCTACCCATGTGCAGAACTTTAATATTTATCAATGTTAAACCTCACTTGCAACTTATCCAGATCAATTTGCAACCACATTCTGTCCTCTTGTGTTAATTACTTTACATAGTTTATCATCTGCAAATGAAAAGTGACTGATTGTGCACCAGCAAAGATAAAGTGAAAAATGAGCAGAAAGGAAGCTCAACTGCTGGATGCCATGTCAAGCTGTAGCATGCCAGCTGATCAACAGATCCTATGAAGCAGCTTAATGACAAAACGCAAAACAAAAATTTCCCATCTAGAAGGTCTGGGAACAAAATGAAAAACATCAAATCTTGTAGAGCAAAAAATTCTCTTTCAAATAAAGCAAAAATAAAAAAAAGGGAGTACATTCCGATTTTTGCCTTTGAAAAAAGGTAAAAATTTGCATAAAAATGTTTTTTTGCCATATTTGACTCATTGTATCTTAAGAGCTATGCATCCTTTTGGGTCCATAATGGGAATAATGAGAAACATTTCTATGTTATCAACACATTGATAAATTCATAGCTGAGTTGGATCGCATTGATTATGAGTTATTACTGCTTAAAATATGAATTTTATTTTGCGCGATAGAATTTTTCAGCTACTTTGACATGCAATGGTGGCAGAATGATGATAAGAGGGGCAGTCTGAGTAGCTTAGCTGGATGCAGCACCAAAAGTTCTCCTAGTGTGTGAAGTTTCATTGCTCTAGAGTCATTGGAACTGGCTTGGCAATAGATTGAAATCGCCACTTTTTTCAGGTTGCGCGCTGTAATCACAAGACAACCCCCTAGATAAAGACCTGTAGCTCGTGAACCAAAGCACTTTGAAGCCTAATATTTTGGCTATGTTAGTTTAGGGTCAGGGCCTATCTTTGTGCAAAGTTTCATTGAAATCTGAGATGGTCGACTGGGAGCGTTGGTTGAACTGACATGGAATGACTAGAGATGAGCGAGCATACTTGGATAAGCACTACTCGCTCGAGTAATTGGCTTTATCCGAGTATCGCTGTGCTCGGGTCTAAAGATTCGGGTGCCGCTGCGGCTGACAGGTGAGTCGCAGCGGGGAGCAGGGGAGAGCGGGCGGGAGAGAAGGAGAGAAAGATCTTACCTCCGTTCCTCCCCGCTCTCCCCTGCAGCTCCCCGCTCCTGTCGGCACCCGAATCTTTAGACCCGAGCACAGCGATACTCGGTTAAAGCCAATTACTCGAGCGAGTAGTGCTTATCCGAGTACGCTCGCTCATCTCTAGGAATGACCCATCTGCCTCTGTCCTGTTCGTATTGTTCATGTTGGTTCTTGTCATCTGCCTTTCCTGTCTGTGCTAGTGAGTAGTAGTCTCTTGCATAGGTACGGCGGTCCCTGCCTGTCCTCCCCTAGGAAGCGTAGGGTCAGAGTTGGCGGCCTGGACATGTCCACCATCAGGGCTATCTCCAGGAAGGGACAGTGGATTGGGTGTAGATCAGGGAGCCCCGCACCGTGCGTACCTAGTCACCCCACTAGTACCATAAGAGACATGCTGCAAACATTAGGCAACCAGTGCCCTTCATACTCAGCAGTAAAAAATTGGGTTGTCAAATTTAAAACCAGCTACTTCAATACCGATAGTGAAGACCTTTTCAGGGGACCTTCAGTGGGAACCATTCCAGAAACCATAGAAGCAATCCCTGACATGATTCTGGAAGACTGTCCAATTTCTGCTAAGATGACAGCTGAAGCTCTGTCTGCCAAGCATGTTCCACTTTGTCAGCAGATCAAAAGTGTGCCCAAGTGCAAGCCTCCTGGGAAATTCTGCAGCATTTTCAGAAGGATGGTAATGCTTTTGTGCTGAAAACGCTAGATGAGACATGGATTTTTATGTATAATCCCGAATCAAAAGAACTGTTACATTCATGTAGGCTGTGTGAACAGCGACCTGTACAATCATAATATAAATAAAGCTAATGGGAAAAATATTCACTCAAGCCTGGACACAAAGTTTAAACATAAACCAAATGTAAGACAAACAAAACATGGTCAATGCTAGGCGTCTGCATACCTACCGTCAGAATCACAGAAAGCAACCAAGTACATACCGATATACTTGTACAAAGAGGTTGACAGAATTACCAATAAATACAAGGTATTGGTCAATATTTTGGCCAAAATACATAAGCTCACAAGTCCATATCAAGGGTCCTCGTTATCTTGTGAATCCTTACACTAACATAACTAAGACCCACAGGAAAATGAAACCTTGCCTAAAAGTGGGGCGGTTGGCCAAATAAGGACAGCCCAGCACAGGAACCTATGGTAACTTGACTTGCCCTAGATTGAAATAAGGTAAGAGGCAGGAAACACAAGATGGTGTCAGAGCAAATACAGCAAACAGGACATGGTTCAAACCAGGCAACTGCACACCTACAGAGGGGGAATCAGGTGTCCAGACCATCTTCAGGGAGTGTGGGAGAACAACTCAAACAACATACATAGGTTCAGACAGCATGCATGGCTACAATCACGAGTGTTCTGAGAAGAGATGAAGAGGTAGATATAATGACCAGCACCCACTAGCAAGAGGGGCTGGTATTTATGTGTACAGACAGACCCATGGTGATTGGCTGGCTAAAGCAATCCACACAAACAGCCAGCCAAAACAACCACACTTGCAGCAATGTGCTTCTGGAAGTACATAGTACTTCAAGCGCAGGAGCACGACATAACAAGAACAGTCAAAAAAATGGAGACACACTGATTCCCAGCATCCAAAGAAGTTCTGAGTGCAGAAGTCATCATCCAAGGTGATGGTGCCTGTGTTCTCAGATTAAGATAGGATACTGTTGTTGACTACTTTCCAAAAAGATCTACTATCACAGCTGTGTATTACACAACACTTCTGGATAAATTGAAGGAGACTTTAATCACAAAGGCACAGAAAATTAACCTAAGATTCCATGTTCTTGCACGACCATATCTTGTTCCACAACTTAGCCATCACCCAGAGCAAACTGGCTGATCTGGGCTTCGAGGTGCTGAATCCTCCTCCTTAATCACTTGATCTGGTACCCTCGGACTATCACCTGTTTTCTAATTTGAAGAAACACGGCAAGGAGACCAAATTTGCCTCAATTTCAGGCGTAACTGCAGCACCCCGATGTCTGGTTTGCCACACAATCGAAGGAATTCTGCCTGGATGAGTTGAAGAAGTTGCAGCATCATAGTCAGAAGTACATTGATATCTGATGGACTATGTAGAATAACTGTGAAATTTCATTGCTCAATGTCAATATTTGTGGTCAAAGCCAAGGACTTATCAGCACCTCCTTGTAGTTTTTTTTTATAATCAGATCATTTTTATTGAAGCTATAATTTTAATACAGTACCCCATAATTTCTATGCATTAATATATATACATAATATACATAAGGCGTAACCTTACCCCACCCAAACAATGCATTAAAACATAATTATATTTAAACAAATCATAACTTCTCCCATCCCCAACAAAACCTACCTAAAAACGTAAAAAAATACAGCATTAAAGACTAACTCTTCACCACCGTCTCACCTCTCCCTCTAGCCCACTCTAAATCCCATAAACCCTTCTACAGTACCTCTATGCAACAAGCATTCAGCATAAAATATGCACTATATATGTCAGACCATCATTCCCAAATTTTCTCAAACTTAGTCAAACAACCTTTTTTTATATATATCCCCATTTCCAAATATATAACCTCTCTTATCTTTGCAAGAAAATCTTCTATTATCAAGGGGGCAGGTTGCATCCAACAAGCAGTAATCAGTTTCCGTGCCTGATATAGAGTTCTCTGAATTCCTAAAAGAGTATGCCCGTCCATAGTACGCAATATACAAAATTAGGGAACAATGTCACCCATTGTTTAATATGGTGTCCATAAATTTCAATCCCCTGCTCTCTTCCCTGTACAAAAACCTGGAAACGATGGAGAAATTAGAGCCCTCTTGGTTTGATAGAATGGTATTATATAAAATGTTGATTCTACCCAAAACCTTATATTTATTTCATACAGTTTGTGTTCTGATTCCTTAATATGTCATAGCAGAGTTTCAGAAGGAACCAATTAGATTTATATGGAAGGCGAAAAGACCGCAGGTAGCAGCCCCAATACTATATCTACACAGGAAACAGGGATGTCTGCGAGTCCCTAATTTAGGGTCATACTACCAAGCGACAATTTAAAATCAGTCCTCCACCTGGCTGGATGAATCCCAGACGGCCACCTGGAGTGTCATGGAAAAACAGATAAACAGGAATAGGCCTCTGAGTGCCCTCCTTAAAACCCCAATGCTGAGTACACTAGACCCAACTCTCTCTCCTGTCCTAGATATTCAACATTTATCTCCTCCTATGTTGTCAATCCTCCAAGTCTGCAATCTCTGTGTACATAAATTCAAAACATTCCCTGATAGGAAATGCCTCAAGTTACCCTTGGAAACCCTCGAGTATTTCATCCCTAATATAAATATTAAGAATTGGAGAAGGGGAGGTATTAACTTTATAACAGACCTCATGGATAAGCAGGGTATAATACCCTTCCATAAACTCAAGAAAAGACATATGCTAAATACTGATGATGTGTATATATATGGTCAGATACGCTCCTTCCTTCACATCTCCCACCTAGAGAAGATTAAATGTCGAACCAAACTTTTGGCATTCCTCCCAGAGGAGATGAACGCAAGGGGTTCTCTGAGTAGAACATATTATAATGTTCTCACAGGGGATATGGGAGAGAATCAAAAGATCCACTTAGTAAATTGGGAAAGGGACCTGAATGCGGTATTTTCCCCAGAGCAATGGCTGGTCTCATTTAAATGGGCAAACAAATCCACACCTGCAACCTCCTGTAGATTCATCATAAGGTCCTAACTAGATGGTATTACACTCCTTCAAAGTTGGCAAGATGCTTTCCAGGGGGAGCAACAATTGTTGGAGAGAATGTGCACAGGAGGGTACGCTGTTTCATATCCTTTGGGGATCCCTCGCAGTTACAATCCTTCTGGAAAGAAGTTTTCCAAGTTATCAAAGATGTAACAGGTACCACCATAGCATGCAATCCTCAGCTCACCCTCCTGCTTATTGAATGTAACTGCATCCCACAGGAAAATAGAAAGTGGGTTTGCTACTTCCTACTAGCAGCTAAAATACTTATAACAAGGAAATGGAAATCCTGTGCCGCCACCAATCTGAAAGAATTAATAGACATGATGGCCGATTATCATACAATGTTCAGATAAGTTATGATCAATTCATATCTCCAAAAGCATCTGGAGTTAAAAAATATTATGCAAAGAAATGCTATATAACTTTGATTTCCTTCTGTATGATTATTTCAATAACCTAGATGCTTATCAGTTGAGCATAATGTTTCTTTTTGTATATGCAATGTATGTTGCAGAAATCCTTGATACAACTGTAAGTCTTGGAAAATTTTCTTGGAAATCCAATAAAAAATATTTTGGAAAAATAAATTAGGGAACAGGACTAGAGATGAGCGAGCATACTCGCTAAGGCAGACTACTCGAGCGAGTAGTGCCTTATTCGAGTACCTGCCCGCTCGTCTCTAAAGATTCGGCTGCCGGCATGGGTGAGAGGTGAGTTGCGGCGGTGAGCAGGGGGAGCGGGGGGAGAGAGGGAGAGAGAGATCTCCCCTCCGTTCTTCCCTGCTCTCCCCCGACGCTCCCTGCCCCCCGCCAGCAGCCGAATCTTTAGAGACGGGCGGGCAGGTACTCGAATAAGGCACTACTCGCTCGAGTAGTTTGTCTTAGCGAGTATGCTCGCTCATCTCTAAACAGGACCAATATCGATAAAATATATTTTTAATAATCTCTTATACCTCATTCCAAAGTTTATGGAATTTTACACAGTCCCAGACCATGTGCATTAAATCTGCGCCATCCAGGTTACATTTCAGTAAGTGCACGTTTAATCTAATAAACACCTTTATTGGAGTACAATAAACTCTATGCACTAAATATAATTGTGATATCCATGTATTTTCAGATAGAGATTGGAATCATATGCAACCCTGCAGCCCATTTATCATTGCTAATTTGACCCAAGTCTTTTTCCCGATTTTCTTTCGCCTTTATTGGGAATTGTTGTAAATAATAGGAAAGCATCTGTCTATATAAATAAAATGTTACACCCTTCTTAACCCCAGAGCATCCAAGAAAATTCACCAAATGGTGTTGAACTGTAAACACGGATACTGACCAGGCGTACATATGTCATAATTGAAAGAACTCTAAAAAGTAGCTATAGGGAACATCATAAATCTCTTTAAATTGTTCAAAGCTATTAAAAAGACCCCAGAATGTACCTGTTCCAAAAAGATTATACTTCTCTTCTCCCACTGTGAAAACCCATCCAACAAAAAAAACCTTTGAGTGCCTGCAAAGGGGAGTATATATAGTAAGTCCATCTAGTTGCAAAATCTGCTTACATTTATTTAATAATTTAATCATTAAAGTGACAGTTGAATATAATCCCTTTTTCCTCCTTTCACCCCTTTCTTGCATACCATTATAGGGGGACTACAACCTGTAATTTTAGAAATGAGTATGCAATTCAACCCCACACCATTACTTTCTCTCACTGTTGCAATTGAGACACCAGAAAATATATTCAAACATTTGGAATTACCAACCCACTACGTCGCTAATCTGTCTGGAGGGTCTCCAATTTAATTCTAGCAGATTTCTTATTTCACAATAAACTCCTAAATATTGCAAGTCTAAAAAAATATTGTGATGAGATCCAAATTGGAGAGTTTTGAAGTATGTATAGGAGTTGTGGCATTGAAATTATTTTAATAAGATTTCTCCTGCCAATAATCAAAAATGGGAGGGAATTCCGAACCTCAGCATTATGTTTGAACTTTTGTATCAATGGAAGCAAATTGGCAGAAATGAAGTCTTGGGGCTTAAGGCCTATTTACATGGGGCGAATGTCGGGCAAACGATGTCCAACACTCGTTCCCACACATACTCACACTTGTGCTGCTGCACGGGAGCTAGTATCGCTGGCTCACAGCGAGGCGGCTAGAGATTTCACTCCTCGCTCTCCCCCACCCCTCTCCATTGACCTAATATAGCGGCCAATCAGCACTGAACGTCTGCTATTTACACAGAGCGATCAGCTCAACGTCCATAGTTTATGCTGCATAAATGATGGACGATGAGCTAAAGATCAGCAGCAATTCAGTATTCAACGGTCGCTATGTTAAAGGGGTTCTGACACCAAACAGATTTTTATGCTTTAGCAGCCATTGTTCCCTGGTCTGCCTAATGGACACAGGGAACCCACAATTAATGGCTGCTAAAGCATAAAAATCTTACACTTACCTTTGTTCCTGATGTTGTTGAGGTTCATCTCCCAGCAGGCTCCTCTTCTTCCTCCGACGAGCCGCCCCCCCCCCTTCAGTAATCTACGCATGCGCAGTGGAGAGGTGCCCACTGACAGGAGTCAGGACGGGCCACGTCTCCACAGCGCACGCGCAGAATCTCGGAGTTCAGCCAGGACGGACGGGCCGCCCACAGCAAGCACTGCTTATGACGTGCTTGCTGTAGACGGCCTGTCTGTTCACCTCGGAAGTGGCTGACAGACGGAGCAGAGCAGGAAGCGGTCATTTTGACTGCTCCTGCTCTGCTTCTAGAAGCCACTGAAGAAGATGCCCGACAGAGGGGACATGCCTGGCGATCGTTCCTGGCCAGGCAAGGTAAGTAAATTTTTTTTTTTCGTGTCATAACCCCTTTAAGTCAATGGAGAGGGGCGGTGGAGAGCGAGGAGTGAAATCTCCTGCAGCCTCCCCACCCCTCTGCTGGCTGCTCCGTGAGCGAGCCAGCGATATTAGCTCCTGCGCAACAGCACGGGAGCGAGTGTATGCGGAGACGAGTGTTGAGCATCATTTGATCAACATTCGTCCCATCTAAATGGGCCTTTAGAAGACACCACAACTCCCAAATATCTGAATTCCCTCACTTTTTGTAGTTGCATATATCTCAATGAAAAATCCACCAGCAAGGGATCAAAGGCAAGAATTACAGATTTCCCCCAATTTCCTACCAAATATATAAAAAATAGACATAATAGGACCCATAGATTTACATCCCTTGTATTAAACAACACATTATCTGCATATAAGGCATGTTACTCAATTTTGTCATACTGCAATCCGACTATATTAGGCAATTGCCTTACCAAAGCAAAATAGAGATTAGACAGTGAGCAACCCTGCTTTGTTCCACTCTCTAACACCATCTGTTCAGAAATATCACCATTTGCCCTCACTCTTGCCCCAAGCTTTTAATAAAGCAATTTAACCCATGCCAAAAATTTCTCACTCCCTCGTGTTCACCTCATTTACTGAGGTAGACAAAGAATAGAAACAGCAGGTAGTGATAGCCTAACTTTATTTCCGGAATATCTTGGGTTATAGACATGTTTTAATACAACTCCAATTCCAAAAAAGTTGGGGTGTTGTGTAAAATGTAAATAAAGATTAAGGAAAAAAGGATGCAATGATTTGGAAATCTCATATAACCACATTTTATTCACAATAGAACATAAAACACATATCAGAAGGTAAAAGTGAGACATTTTCCCATTTCATTTACAAAAAATTAACTCATGTAGAATTTGATGGCAGCCACACATCTTACAAAAGTTGGGACAAGGGTAACAGGCTGTAAAAGTAAGCGGTACTAATGTAAAACAGCTGGAAGGTTAGTTTTCTACTACATCAAATGACTGTGTATAAAAAGAGCATGTTAGAGAGGCAGTATCTGTGAGAGGCAAAGATGGCTGGAGGTTCACCAAGTTGTGAAAAACTGCATCTAAAAATTGTGGTACAATTTTTAAAAAGTGTTCCTCAACATAAAATTGCAAAGACTTTGAATATCCCACCATCTACAGTATATAATATCATCAAAAGATTCAGAGAATCTGAAGAACTTCATGTGCACAAGGGATGAGGCCGACGGTCAATATCAGATGCCCGAGTTCTATGGACCCTCAGGCGGCACTACCTTAAAAACATTCATGATTCTATAATGCGAATCCCTGCATGGGCTCAGGAATACTTCAAGAAATCATTGTCTGTGAACACAGTTCACCGTGCAATCCACAAATGCAAGTTAAAGCTGTACATGCAAAGAGAAAGCCAAACAATTCAAAAATGCTGTTTTTTTCTGAGCCAAAGCTCATTTAAAATTGACTGAGGCAAAATGGAAAGCCATTCTGAGGTCAGACAAATCAAAATTTGAAATTATTTTTGGAAACCACAGATGCCGTGTCCTGCGGACTCAAGAGGAGAAGAACCATCAAGCTTATCAGCACATAGTTTAAAAGCCTGCATCTCTGATGGTATGGGGTTACATACATGTCCCTATGGTATTGGCAGCTTACATATGATGAAAGGCACTATCAGTGCTGAGCAGTATATAGAGGTTTAGAACAACATATGCTTCCTTCCAGACGACATCTCTTTCAGGGAAGACCTTGTATATTCCAACAAGACAATGGTAAACCACATACTGCATCCATCACATCAGCATGGCTTCACAGAAGAAGAGTCCGGGTGCTGAACCGGCCGCCTGCAGTCCAGACCTTTCACCAGTAGAAAGCATTTGGCGAATTATGAAATGAAAAATCTGTCAAAGATGACCCAGGACTCTTGAACACCAAAATCTTTGGAATGACCCAGAACATCATCCTGGTCCCCTCCATAAATGTCATACATATTTTGTCTTATGTAGATGCACTGTACCAAGCTTGTCTTGTCATATCCAGTGCGTGTGCATTGCACAGCTGTGGTGCTTAAGAGTAATAGTAATAAAATCACTGCCTGAATGTAGATGTATCAGTTTGTCATGTCATGTGGTGTAAGTGAGGTTATAAATGTTTGTGCTTGAGAGCGGGAAGAGGTCTTCCATCTTGTCTACCTGAGAGAGTGCTAACACAGAGCCACATGGAAGCACCTTCAGCTTCCATGTAGTAGGTGAAGATGGAAGAAAAGGAGCGATATCCCGTAGCATTTGGAGTGTGGATGTGAATGGAGTGAGTCCTGCCATCAGAGAGAGAGAGAGAGAGAGAGCAACAACAGTTCTGTACAGGTACCAGATGAGACTTTTCCTGTGCGGCCATCCAAAGTTAGGATCACCGCACAGAGGTACACGGCTGAGTTACACCCAAGTGCCTGCCGTGCGGGGTGTTTATTGTTTAAGCCTGCCTGTCAATAATTGTCTGCTGGAGTGTCTGCAGAGTGACCCTTGTCCCCCTTCCTCCTCTGCAGGGTGCCGTGCAGATAACATGGACTGTAGGACCGTATTCATCCTGTAACCTCTGAGCTATAGCCTGCTGATGTTGAAAGTGAATTGTACCTGCCTTGCTTTGAATACCTGTGTTGTAAAGTTTATTCATTCAGTAAAAGTTATACCAGACCCTAACCGTTCCTGGGAACCCGAGGCACTATACACAAGTCTTTGTGTTCTTTTCTCTGCCGCGTATCATACCGCTGTGTGGGAACGGTGGCGTCATGAGTGAGAAGTACTATTACTCCCCCAAAGCTGGCCTGTGATCCTATTCTGGTCCTAGCTATGTGTCATCCCTCCAGGACCAGAGCCTGGTAAGTGCCACTGTGACAAGTCAGCACTTATCCCTCCCAGCTCTGCACAGTAGCCAGGTGCCCAGGGTCACCCCTCTGGGGTGTTGCATCTTACATCAGACAAGAGTAGGACAACATTCCTCTCCCCAAAACCCCAGCAATTGGCCTCCTCGCTTTCCAGACATATACAGATTGTTGTAAAAAAAGAGGGGATGTTACACAATGGCAGATATACCAGTCTCAATATTGTGTGAGATGTGTTGCTGCCATCAATTTCTAAATGAGTTAATTTTTTAAAATGAAATGGAGAAATGTCTCACTGTCACCTTCTGATATGTGTTGCATGTTCTATTGTGACTAAAACATAGCTGCATGAGATTTTCAAATTATTGCATTTTTTTTTTCTTTATAGTTATTTACATTTTAAACCGATCCAACTTTTTTGGCATAACGTTTGTAAGTATAAATATAACAAAATGTTTATAATTATGGGCTAGATGTAACAGTATACACTATTCTTTGTTGGACAATCCGTTAATAATCGAGAAAAATTAAAACATACAAAAAATTTATAATTGCTATCACCTTGTCCATGACGACTCGAAATATAAAATTATTATGTTATTTAATCCAAATGATGACCACTAGAGATGAGCGAGCGTACTTGTTAGGGCAAACTACTCGAGCAAGTAGTGCCTTATAGGAGTACCTGCCCGTTCATCTCTAAAGATGCCTGTGGGAGGCGGGGAGCGGCGGGGGAGCACGGGGAGGAACGGGGGGGGGGGGGGGGGAGATCTCTCTCTCCCTCTCTCCCCCCCGCTCCTCCCTGCTCACTCCCACAACTCACCGCTCTTCCCCGCCGGCACCCGAATCTTTAGAGGTGAGCGGGCAGGTACTCGCATAGGGCACTACTCGCTCGAGTAGTTTGCCTTAGCGAGTACGCTCGCTCATCTCTAATGACCACCATCAAAAATAAAAAGCAATGCCAAAATTGCTGGGTTTTGTTCATTTTGCCAACACAAAATAAAAAGTGGCCAAAAAGTTGTATGGACCCAAGAACGGTATTAATGAAATTGTCAATTCAACCTGCAATAAAACATGAGCTCACACAGCTTCATCAATGGAAGAATAAAAACTTATGGCTCTCAGAATATAGCAATACAAAGACAAATTATTTTTTTCGGTGCAGTAGTACTGACCTGCAGAATACAGTTAACATCATTTATATAGAATGGTAAGAGCTGTAAAAACAAGCTAAATAAATTGTAGAATGGCTTTAACCACCACATGCCCCCTCCCCCCCAAAAACTAAATTAAATTAAAACTGTTAAAATGGATCTTGGCATTACCAAAAGTAGCCACAATACTCATAGGACCAACTAATCTATCACTAAGCATTCTAATGGGTCCATTTTCATGTAATAAACATCTGTATTTTTCTTCTCCCCATGCGAACCTCAAATTTCTGCATTGTGCCGCACTCTTTAATAATTTCCTCTGTTGTCCTCTTAGCAGTGATATGATGTTGTTTTGTCATATTACAATCACATTTACCCAGCTCAGATCTGACACCTGTCAATTTAATTAATCTCAGCAATGGTTCACAGTATACGAGATTGTACATTAACCGATACACAAAATAAACCTTGACCATCTGGTCACTCAATAGTCTTGTAATCTAAAGAGCTTCTCCTCTCACACCGTCTGGGTTCATACCTGTCCCAGGAGCCTCAAGCTCCCACTTGGGCCGTTCTCCCACGACCGGATTTAAATTGCGGAATCTGTGATCGACACCTGCGCGGATGATCTGCGGTATTCCGCATCCATTAACAAGAATAGAGCATTGACATGTCTACTCACATGAGCAGACAGCGATTCCAATTTTCGCTCATGGAAATAAAATTGCATTATGCGTTATTTTTGTGCGGATTCCGCATGGATAGCTTCCATTGAAGTCAATAGAAGCCATCCGACCCGCAGCCCATTCGCAATTGACATTGCGGATAGGTCGCGGGTATCCGCGTCATCGCCTAGCGATGGTGTGGGGGAAAAAAGATTTGAACAAAAAATCTGTACTGCGCATATCCGATGTCTGAACCATATGCAATACAGATTTAAACACTTCTACGGGGCCGCCAGCCATGGTCAGAGCCGGATTCCACTGCAGGCTCCCACATGCGGAATCTGACCCATATTTGTGGGACCAGCCTTAGGCTGCTTCTTAGCCCTGGCTACATAGCAAAGTGTGAGTGGTACATCTACTCCTTTTACAAAAGTCTGTCAGGTGCCTCCTGATTAACAACTTTCTGTGCTGAAACACTGTTATAGAGCCCTCTAGTGGCCATATCTGTTACTACTTTACCACAGAGTTAAAGGGGTTTGCAGGGAATAAGCTACTGATGACCTATGCTTAGGATACGTGCTCAAAAGTTGATCAGCGAGAAACCCTCGGCAGTGATGAACTGTTATCTGGTCTGCTGTCTGTTTGGACGGAACTGGAAGCTGACAGTTCCGCACACATTGCAGCGGCATGGGTTGCTAATGCAGGCACAGCACAGTGCCCGCATTACCAGCCCTGGCTGCTGCAATGTGTGCGGAACTGTTATCTTCCAGCTCCATCAACTCTTATAGCTGTCCGAATAACACCTTTCGTCCGGTGGGAAAACAAGGAGTTTATAAAGAAGTGAGAGACGATGTTGAAGATAACCAGTATCAGAGCAAAAAAGTTCAAATGCCAAGAGAGGGCGATAATGCTGAGATGGTGGTAGTAGTGAGAGGAGGAAATGCCGCAACTGACAAGCAAACCAGAAAGGAAGGGTGATCAACTGAGGTATCACAACTAACTAGGAAATGTTGAGCTTTCAAGCGATTAGTGCCAATCCCGGCAATAGGGAGGCCTGGTTCTTCCCTGGTGGGAAAGATGGGTTATCTAGAATAGAAAAAAAATGGAGAGATATCTGTATGAGGAAAGGTGAGATTAGCCAATGTAGGTTCAATGAGAAGATGCAATAGCATTGTAGGGGGTAACTAAATTAAGCAACCAAGAGGTAGAGGAGATTTTAAAAAATGTAAGAGAGTCCTTTTTGAGAGCAACCCATGATTTGAGTGAGGCATGCCTGCACCAGTCTAGAATACATACTAGGTGAACTGCTTGATGATAGAGATATCTGGGAGACCCAACAGCTGCAATCTTTGGGACATGAGAGTGTAGACCATATCAATTTATTTATCATCGCATTCAGATTGCTAAAGAGCAATCATGGTATGTGAGTGGGAATCACTTGTAGAAGGTATACAAAGTGGGGTAATAGGTTCTTTTTTAAAAATGGCACAGTGGCCGAACTAACTAAAGGTCCCTTTAGACCATTTGTTTAGGTTGTTTCAAATTGTTTAAAGAAGTGGAGGGAGATTATGTTGGGATAATTGAGAGAGGTCACTAGGTATATGAGTTCTTAAGAATTTAATGGAGGAAGAGGACCAGCGAAAAAGGATAGCAATATGGAAATAATAATAATCTTTATTTGTATAGCGCCAACTTATTCCGCAAATGTTAAGGCCTCTGATTTCTGGAAGTTAGATAGATAGATAAGCATAGCAGTTGGATTCTGCCAAAAAATTAGGAGTGAATATACTGGGTTGCGATATGAAAAATAACAGGTCATCAGTGTATGCAGCAACTTTGTGTCATATGTTACGAACAGTGATTTTTGGATATATCTGGATTTTGATGAACCTGACTTGATCAATGTGAGAAAGAGTCTCTTTGAGGAAAGTCCAGTCAAAGGCCTTCTTGGCATCCATAGAGAGCAAGAATTCGGGGAGTGAAGAAAGAGAGATTTGTTCTATAAGATTATTGGTGCAAAGAGTATTATCTCTGGTTTCTCTAGAAGGTAGGAAACCAACTTGATCATTGTGGATCAAGTCTTTCAAAAAGGGGGTCAAATGGCAAGAATTTTAGCAAATAATTTGAGGTCCACATTAAGAAGTGATATTGGGCGGTAATTACTACAAGCAGAGGGGTCTTTCCCTTCCTTAGGGATTACCGTAATATGGGCTTTCAAAATATCAGTCGGAAAATTGGATTGGTAGTAGATTGAGTCGAAAGCAGTGAGAAAATGACCGGTGAGGCAATCTTTGAAGCGGGAATAATAGGTTAAAGGTAAGCTGTTTGGAACAGGTGCCTTGCTAGACTGCAATTCCTTGACAGAAAGAGAAAATTGCTCTTCAGACAGCGGTGAGTCTAGGGCTACCAGAGCTGAATGAGAAATACAACCTTACCTGGTTTCTTTTAGAGAAGTGCGGTTAGGGGGTAGTCTAATGAAGGAGAAGAATGTTTGAGATTGTAAAGGTTCTTGTGGTAAGAGGGGAAGGCATTGGCATCCCAGCATGTAAATTTTCACTGGGATCTATGGCAAGTCTGATATGAGGGACAAAAGTATGGGACCTCTAGGCATAGAGAGCTGACTTGGACCAAAAAAGGTTATGTACCCTTGCTGAAAATCTTCCACTCATTGACAAAGATGATTGTGTTGGCTTAAATTGTGAGCACTGGAAATGTGATGCGAATCTGGGTGGGTCAAGACTGCATGAGTTGCCCTTTAAAAGTCAGAGCGGGAACTTTAGTGCCTCATGTCCACTTGCACGCATGGATTCCACTGCTGAATCCCACAGTGGAATCCGTGCGTGCCCGCAGCTATGACAAGACAAAGGCAGCTTCTTACCCCTCCGGATCCAGCTCGGGTCCACTTCGTGCTGGCTGGATCTTCTTTTGTTAGCATGGCATATGTGTCCGGCCGCGTCAGCTGGCCCGCCCGGCACGTGCGCAGTCCATTTTTTTAATTTTGAATCTCCTGCTTTCCCACAGATCTGCAGCACCTCCACAGTGACAGCTGCAGGTGTGCCACGATTGGGACAGCTTCCATTGACTGCAATTGAAGCCCTTGCGGCGGGACCCGCAGGAAAATGGAGCGTGCTGCGATTCCTTCCCGTGCGTACGATCAGCACACTGGGAAAAAAATCACATCCACATGCTTTTACTTGCCATGCGGATGCTAATGCTTCCCTATGGGCGGCCAGAGGTGCGGATCTTCCATGCAGGAGACATGTACAAATTTTATAATAAAATCCGCACGTGGACATTGGGCTTTAGGACAGGATGTAACAATCACCAGCAGCATTAAGTTAAAAAATTGTATTTTTCCAGATTCTCTTTCCTTTGCATCACACACAGTTTATAATGCATCAACGCTCAGGAATTGCAGTACATTTGAAATATTTAAAAAGTACATTGTTTAAGATATAGAAATGGATTCAGTGTATAGAACGTGGATGGACCGCTCACTGTAACTGACTCTGCAGGAAACTAAAAAGAGAGCAAGAAAAACATCTGGGGCAGAGGCGTAACTTGAAGATTTGGGGGCCCCAATGCAAAATCTGTAACAGGGTCCGATAACTATAATGCTTTATTCATACTGCTAGGATCCCTATATGGGGAAGAGAGGAAGAGAGGTCTTATGGGCCCCCTAAGGCTCCTGGGCCGGGGTGCAATTGCATTCCATTCATCCCCTATAGTTATGCCCCTGGTCTAGAGGCATTACACCTAAAATGGCTTACAATCTTAGCTGTCAAGCAGACCGTATGGCAGCTTTATACCAACCACAAATATAAAAAAATGTATGTTCTCAATTACGCCCGGCTCACACGAGCTAGTCGGATTTCGCATGCGGGAGGTCCACAGCAGATTCTTGCTATAAGCCCGGCCAGTGACCATGTGAACCTCCCTAAACTATACTGCAGATGACCGTGGAGCCTTGCAGGCAGTCATGCACTGTAGGGTTTTTTCTTTTTTGGTTTATTTATATTCAATGCGCCGTCGCTTAGCGTTGACAAGGGTACTCGCAGCCCATACGCAATATGAATTGCGCATGGGCTGCATGTCAGACGCCTTCATTGACATCAATAGTGGCCATCTGCATGGATTCCACAGCAAAACAGAGCATGGTGTAATTATTCTTCTGCTAATCGAATGCGCAATTCAAATCTGCTCATGTGAATGAAAAATCAGAAATGCATGCCTTTCAATGCCCACGTTTTACAACGGATCATCCTCGCAGATGGTGATTGTGGAATCTGCAATATAAATCCGCTCGTGTGAGCCCGGCCTCATTGGCGTGCCCGTAGGACATGTAATGGTAGCAGTTTCACCTGGATTCTGGTGTCTGAGGGGGCACGAAAACCCCACTGTCACATGAGACAGCAGCATTACAAATGGCACATGGTAAGTGAGGGCTCTATTACAGATTTTATATTGGGTCCCAGGACTTAAAAGGGTTCTAGGCAGATTATGAAAATTAAAAGGGAGAGATGGCAGCCCTGATGGGTTTCATTGGTCAATGGATCAGAGTGGTGACCGTTAAATCACACAGATACCAAGAGAGCAGAATAGAGACTAAATATCCAACTCCACATGGTCTGACCCAGATTTTTTTCCAAAAGCTGCATGCGCCCCATTCAGGGAGTTTGTGTAGAAACTTTTTTCTAATTGACTTCAATAGTGGATAAACAGTGATTACCGATGCTCATGTCTATCAATAGGCAGTTTTTGACACGTTTATTTGTGGTGTGACCATTTGCTTTGTGTGAATTGAACACTGACACTTAAGGGCTCATGTCCACAGGCGTATGCGTAAAACGCTGCATATCAAAACCTGCATACTTCTTGTGTATTTCCCTGCATATGCGTCTCTTTTTTGCTCGCAGATAGCTGCGTATGTAACCACATTTCCATGTGCGCATGAAAAAAAAAGGCTGGGTAATAAGCATATACAGTGATTAATTAGCATTTTGCTAGGTAACAGGCGTTTCACATGCAAGGCTTACACAATGGGTTGCATAAGGTCTCTGTATTCACATGCATCCATAGAGTTCAATGGAGGCTGTACATGCATTTTAGGCGGTAAAATAAAGCATGCCGTGTTTTTTTTACGCGCGTATCGTCACACAGTGTGGAGAAAAAGAGCATGCTGCGATTTATTTCTCTTGTGTATTATTTGCAGTGTCCACTCGCAGTTCAAACGTAGGTGTGAATGGAACAATGAAAGTCCTTAGACTTTCATTGCCTCCATTCACCGCGTGTTACGCATGGGAAATATGCGTGCGTAGTATGCGGTGACAATACACCCGTGTAAATGAACCCTAAAGAGGTTTTCTGGCTCTCCTCAGGAAGGGGCATCTATAGCTGACTGTTGGGGGGGGGTCTGCTGCCTAGGACCACGGCTAATCAGCTGTTCGCTAGACCTCTATAACCATGTATGGAGTAGGAAGCAGATAGTTCCATACGTTGTGCAGTAGCCTGGCATAGTATTGCAGGCACAATTCCTATTGAAGTAATACCATGCTGGGCCACTGCACAATGTATGGAGCTGTCTGCTTCCTGCTCTGTAAACAGTGACAGTGGCACGTTGTATAGCTGATCGTCTGGGCTCTCAGGCAGTGGATCCCAACGATCTGTGATTAATGACATCCTGTAGAAAGGTCAACAATTTTTAAGAGCTGGATAACCCCTTTCAAGGGAACATGTTGTATGTAGAAATATGTTCTGGGGTTTAGTAACAGACCATTTCCCAATATCTGATATCAAAGCAAACCTGTGATTTTGAAAGAAAGCACTTTGGGTAATACTGCAGTAATTTCTGGGAACGCAGTATTTGGAAAATATATACTAGGGCTCTGTTAGAGATAATACTAAACCACCGCACTATTTGATAACACTCTATAGCTTTAATTAGTATGACTATAGGTGATTTGGGGTAATATTTAGGTGGTTTGGGGAGAATATGTGAAAAATATTAATTAGGCTATATGTATTTCCGAGCGAGTTCTGTCTGAGTCTGAGATGAACAGAATTTGCATGGAAAAAGTGCACATTCATTTGAATGGGTAAATTCACACAAGGCTTTTTCACATGGACTGAGTTTGAAAAATCCTAAATGTCCTATTCCATTCCAATTCTTAGACGAGAGTAAGACATGCAAATGTGCAGTGTTCCACGCTTCACATAGTACATGGCATGAAAGTTACGGGAATCTCGGATGCAATTCTCACTCAGCCATGTGAATATGGCCTCAGAATTCAGTTAGCTATAGAATTATTCCCTCCCATTTAGGGTGGATATACATGTTTTGAGGTAACAATGATGACCTCTAGATACATTTCTGGTAAACACGTGAACATCTTCCTTGGATCCAAAATCTATTGCAATGGACAATCTGGATTTGAGATCAAGAGACAGATTACACTGGTAGGAATGTAATGCAAGGAAGGGAAAAGATCTGGGAAAGCAAGGATATTAGCATTGCAACAAACACCAGACCGGTCAATGCAATCGTCTTTCCCATAACGATGTATTGTGGTGAAAGTCGGACGCTCAAGAAAGTAGACAGAAGGAAAATTGATGCGTTTGAACTATGGTGCTGAAGGAGAATACTATGGATACCTTGGACTAGGTAGTGTTAGATAGCGTCAAACCGAAAATATCACTAAAGGGCAAAATCCTCAAACAGCGGCTCTCTTTATGGCTACGTGGTGCACGCAAACTCACTGGGAACAGTACTGATGCTTGGCAAGGTCAGTGGGAAGAGAAGATCAGGACGACAAAGAACAAGATGGCTAGATGCAATCAAGGCCACCATCAACATGTCAATCGCAAGACTGAAAGAAGCCGTGAAAGACAGGAATGTGTGGAGAACATCGATCCATGGAGTGACCGAAGGTTGCATGTAACTGAACAGATATCATCATCAACCACGTGAAAATTATTTATGGGGTGCAATCACAGACTTCCCCATGTTTGATGTCAAACCCATAATGTTGGGGTGAATACATGTTTTTGCAATATTGCTGGAGAGATGTGTTTTCATGTAATATGAAGAAATATGTATTGGGGTTCAGTCACAGACTATACCAGTATATCTCCCTGATATGTCACATGACAACTTATGTGTGGTTTTTGGAGAATACATTTTTAATTACGTAATTTCTTTGAAATATATGGAAAATATCTATTGGGGCTCTGTTACAAATATCCTGTAATACTCAGGGCTCATTTACATGACCATGATTTCACCATGTATTAAGCATGCGATGCACAGCAGTGTGCTACGCAGTGACTGGAGTCAATGAAAGTACATGGATTTTCATTGATCCATTCACATTAGCGTGTAAACATTGCGTGTAAATACGTGTGTGAAAAAGATTGCAGCATGCTCTATTTCACGGCATATCACGCAGATACAGCCCTATTATTTTCTATGGGTAGCGTATGCAACGCTGTCCATACGCAATACATTATGTATGGGCGATGTTGTATACGCAACGCTGACCATGAGGCTAAACGGGAAATTTTTAAAAAAAGGAAACAAGTCACAGCACACATGGCATCGTGAGTGAGACCGCCAGATCACAGGCCGGTAAAATGCTGCATGATCCACGCAGCCTTTTGTGCATACAGCCGCTTAATCTCTCCCATATCTTTGAGTTTGGCGAGATTAAGAATTTTTGGAGATAACAGTGATGTGATCTATATACATTTCTGGGGAACAAATCAAAATTATTTATGGAGATTAAATCACAGACTTCCCACGGGGTAATACAGCATAGTATAGCCCCAATACAGTGGATGCCTCCTTGTATTTATCATGTTCAGATGAATACACATTTTTGGCCACCTGCACACGACCAGGTCGGATTCCGCATGTGGGATCCAGCAGCGGAATCTGACCCTGTGCCTGGCCAGTACAATTTTCTTGCAGTATCGCGCTTGCCAGTGTGCAGCAAGCTTTAGAGATAAATCCTCCTTATATAATGCCTAATTATACTTGGTTAACAAAGTTTTTATTAGTTTTTTGGAAAGGTTAAAACATATTAAACATGACTTTTAATATTACATTCATTTAAATAGTCAGGGGGTTACAAAAATGGGCAAAATGCCCAAAATTACATCTCAGGTATTACTTCTTACAGGGTAGAATAAAGTAAAAGTCAAAGTTTTATTCCTTTATTAGATAAACCCCTACTGAAACAAAATATAATTGTCCTGAAGAGATCTGAACCAGGAGTAACATTAAGGGAGAAACAAGTATAAAGACAGTGGGGAAAACACATAAGGGGAGGATCAAGGGGTGGGGGTTGGGCTACGCTTGTAGCTTGTCATAACGGTCCACCTGAGTTGAAAGGGTACAAAAGCTCCACTGTTGATTTAGCTCCGTAAATATATACCTCATATATTTCTTGGGGGAGTAGAGGATATACTTAAAGGTGAGCTAGAGACCCCTGGGAGGGTCACAGATCTAGCTGATGGATTCCATAGACACATAGTGAGCGAGTATTGGTACCAAGATGACCAGATTCTTTCATATACCGCTTCACGGTCCACAAGAATAGACGCCAGTTTCTTATTAACCATCATCCATGACAGTTTTATTTTAACCAAATCAACACTAACTGCTGTTTTCCTCCCAGAGCGAGCGATTGCTGTACGTGCAGCTAGGAAACAAGAAGATATCCATTTATGAGTGTGTTAGCGAATGTTAGGAATACATTTACCCAGTAAGGCTTATACTAGTGATTTTGGGGTGAATACACCTCCTACCTAAGAGGTAACACCGCGGTGACGGACGTACATCCGCAGGGAATGTGTAGACATATGTATTGGGGTGCAGTCCCGGCCCCTCGCAGGTGATATTATACACCCCTGTTTAATGCCATAACAACTATGTGATATTTAGAGATAATATAATTTTTTGAGGTAATTTCTGAGACTATGGGAGGACTATGTGCTTGTGTTCAGTCTGCGGTCCGTCTGAGGAGATAATACAATGTAATATATGGCCTCCAGTATAATTTTGGGGTGAGACCACCGAGTAACATACGGCTTCCCCACGCTGTATTATCCAGTACATAAGGGTAATATTGGGGTGAGACCACCCAGTAACACACGGTGCCCCCGCTGTATTATATACTAAATGAGGGTAATATTAGGTGAGACCACCCAGTAACACACGGTGCCCCCACTGTATTATATACTACATGACGTAATATTGGGGTGAGACCACCCAGTAACACACGGTGCCCCAGCTGTATTATATACTACATGAGGGTAATATTAAGGTGAGACCACCCAGTAACACACGGTGCCCCCGCTGTATTATATACTACATGAGGTAATATTGGGGTGAGAACACCGAGTAACACCCAGTGCCCCCGCTGTATTATACACCACATGAAGCTAATATTGGGATGAGACCATCCAGTAACACACTGTGCCCCTGCTTTATTTACTACATGAGGGTAATATTGAGGTGAGACCACCCAGTAACACACGGTGCCCCCACTGTATTTTATACTTCATGAGGTAATATTGGGGTGAGACCACCCAGTAACACACAGTGTCCCCACTGTATTATATACATGAGGCAATATTGGGGTGAAACCACCCAGTAACACACGTTGCCCCCTCTGTATTTTATACTTCATGAGGTAATATTGGGGTGAGACCACCCAGTAACACATGGTGCCCCCGCTGTATTATATACTACATGAGGGTAATATTAAGGTGAGACCACCCAGTAACACACGGTGCCCCCGCTGTATTATATACTACATGAGGTAATATTGGGGTGAGAACACCCAGTAACACACAGTGCCCCCGCTGTATTATACACCACATGAAGCTAATATTGGGGTGAGACCACCCAGTAGCACACGGTGCCCCCTCTGTAATATACACATGAGGTAATATTGGGATGAGACCATCCAGTAACACACTGTGCCCCTGCTTTATTTACTACATGAGGGTAATATTGGGATGAGACCATCCAGTAACACACTGTGCCCCTGCTTTATTTACTACATGAGGGTAATATTGGGGTGAGACCACCCAGTAACACACGGTGCCCCCACTGTATTTTATACTTCATGAGGTAATATTGGGGTGAGACCACCCAGTAACACACAGTGCCCCCGCTGTATTATATACTACATGAGGTAATATTGGGGTGAGAGCACCCACTAACACACAGTGCCCCCGCTGTATTATATACTACATGAAGTAATATTGGGGTGAGACCACCCAGTAACACACGGTGCCCCCGCTGTATTATATATTACATGAGGGTAATATTGGGGTGAGACCACCCAGTAACACATGGTGCCCCCCACTGTATTATATACTACATGACGTAATATTGGGGTGAGACCACCCAGTAACACATGGTGCCCCCGCTGTATTATACACTACATGAGGTAATATTGGGGTGAGACCATCCAGTAACACACGGTACCCCCGCTGTATAATATACATGAGGTAATATTGGGGTGAGACCATCCAGTAACACACGGTGCCCCCGCTGTATTATACACTACGAGGTAATATTGGGGTGAGACCATCCAGTAACACACGGTGCCCCCGCTGTATAATATACATGAGGTAATATTGGGGTGAGACCATCCAGTAACACACGGTGCCCCTGCTGTATTATACACCACATGAGGTAATATTGGGGTGAGACCATCCAGTAACACACGGTGCCCCCACTGTATTATATATTACATGAGGTAATATTGGGGTGAGACCACCCAGTAACACACGGTGCCCCCACTGTATTATATACTACATGATGTAATATTGGGGTGAGACCACCCAGTAACACATGGTGCCCCCGCTGTATTATATACTACATGAGGGTAATATTAAGGTGAGACCACCCAGTAACACACGGTGCCCCCGCTGTATTATATACCACATGAGGTAATATTGGGGTGAGACCACCCAGTAACACACGGTGCCCCCGCTGTATTATACACTACATGAGGTAATATTGGGGTGAGACCACCCAGTAACACACGGTGCCACCGCTGTATTATATACTACATGAGGGTAATATTGGGGTGAGACTACCCAGTAGCACACGGTGCCCCCGCTGTATTATACACTACATGAGGTAATATTGGGGTGAGACCACCCAGTAACACACGGTGCCCCCGCTGTATTATACACCACATGAGGTAATATTGGGGTGAGACCACCCAGTAACACACGGTGCCCCCGCTGTATAATATATACTACATGAGGTAATATTGGGGTGAGACCATCCAGTAACACACGGTGCCCCCGCTGTATTATACACTACATGAGGTAATATTGGGGTGAGACCACCCAGTAACACACGGTGCCACCGCTGTATTATATACTACATGAGGGTAATATTGGGGTGAGACTACCCAGTAACACACGGTGCCCCCGCTGTATTATACACCACATGAGGTAATATTGGGGTGAGACCACCCAGTAACATACAGTGCCCCCACTGTATTATATATTACATGAGGTAACATTGGGGTGAGACCACCCAGTAACACACGGTGCCCCCGCTGTATTATACACTACATGAGGTAACATTGGGGTGAGACCACCCAGTAACACACGGTGCCCCCGCTGTATTATATACCACATGAGGTAATATTGGGGTGAGACCACCCAGTAACATACAGTGCCCCCACTGTATTATATATTACATGAGGTAACATTGGGGTGAGACCACCCAGCAACACACGGTGCCCCTACTGTATAATATATACTACATGAGGTAATATTGGGGTGAGACCACCCAGTAACATACAGTGCCCCCGCTGTATTATATATTACATGAGGTAATATTGGGGTGAGACCACCCAGTAACACACGGTGCCCCCGCTGTATTATACACCACATGAGGTAATATTGGGGTGAGCTCGCCGGCCCCCTTCTCTTCTCCCGCGGGGGAGCGCAGGAGGGAGGGGACGAGGGAATATGGCGGCGACGCTGTGACGGACACACTGGGCCAGGCACGGCGGGCAGAGAGGGCGGGGACACCGGGAGTGAGCGGAGAGCAGCGGCCGGGACACTGAGGACAGGCCCGGGCTCCTCCTCTCATCTTCCCGCCATCAGAGCAGTGAGAGCCCCCGGGCTGAGGCCCGTCTCATCTCCACCGAGGACCGCAAGGGGTTAATCACCGCTGAGAGCGGGAAGCCTGCGGGAGCAGCGCTCGGCGGCGGCGTCACGGCACACCGGCAGACTGAGGCCCACAGGGGTGAATAGGCAGCCGTGGTTCTCTTTACAGTAAAGCCCGTGGATCGGGCCTGCACTCTGGGCTGGGGGGAGCAGTGGAGAAAGAAGCCGCTACGGGTGTCAGGAAAGTCCGGGGATCGGGCCTGGCGGGCCGCGTCGTGAGAGGAACCAGAAGAGCTGGGGCCAGACGACCGACTTGCCGGGCTGCGGCCTTCAGGAAAGCCCGGAGATTGAGGTCTATTTTCCGGTCTAAGGCTTCTAGGAAAGCCCGAGGAGCGGGCCCTGCTGATCGGGGGACGGGGGTCACGATAGCCCGGGGATCGGGCCTCCCGGAGCGAAGAGCCGCCAGGATGACGGATACCCGGCGGCGGGTAAAGGTCTATACACTGAACGAGGACCGACAGTGGGACGACCGGGGCACCGGCCATGTGTCCTCCGGCTACGTGGACCGGCTGAAGGGCATGTCCCTGCTGGTGCGGGCCGAGAGCGACGGTGAGTGCCGGCCGCGGGGCAACCAGCCCGGTATACTGGTGGATGGTGGCCGCAGCAGCTGTCAGGTGTCTGTATGTCGTGACATCCGTCCGCGACATAGTACGCGGCAATACTGTCAATGGCCATTAATCAGCGCCCATGTCAGCTGCTGCTCTCTGGTAGCTTCACTTCTACCAGATCTTACTGTAAACATCGTGAAAACCTGTTTTTATCTAGTCCTGCTCAAGCTGAATGTCTGTTACAGTGTATCAGTGCAGATAATCCTCTGTGTAGTCTCTCTGCAGGCTTGGGGCTATTACTGGCACTGATACATTGTAACAAACCTGTGTGATTGGATCCACCTCTGTAGGTAAACAAAACATACAGTCCGTTCACACCAAGATGGAATGTTGTTGCTAGAAAGTTGCAAAACTTCATTAGTCCTGCGGTAACCGAGTGCATGTGGGGCCGTGTGCTGTCCGTGTGGGCGCATGGGCAGCACACCACCCCATTATAGCCGGGGGGACTATGAGGATTGGTAACTCCATGCATGTCCTGTGCCCGTCAGGCATGTCTATGTATAGCAGACAGGGGGCCGTGTGCTGTCCGTGTGGGCTCATGGGCAGCACACCACCCCATTATAGCCGGGGGCACTATGAGGATTGGTAACTCCATGCATGTCCTGTGCCTGTCTGTGTATAGCAGACGGGTCCGTGTGCCATGCGTGTTGTGCCCAGTCTCCTGGTAAGTGTGCGCCCGGCCTTGTGTAGAGTGCTTCCCTGTCTAGAAGGGCTGACTCTCTTGTGGGCAATCCTTGGCCAGGTAGCAGATCTCCAGGGTCTCCCTGCTACATCAGTTATCATCACCACATTGACTTCCATTGGTTTTCAATGTTGCAGGCCTACATTACACTATTTGGCCGTGTGTCGTGGCCCTAGCCTTAATGTGTTACATAGTCGCACTGAAAGATATTGTGATACATGATTGTGCAGAGTCCCCCAGAAAGAAAGCTGCTCCTTTAGGCCTCATGTCCACATGCAGATTGGTTTTCCTATACGGGAGTCCACAGCGGAATCCGACCCTGCCCGCGGCCGAGGAGCCTGCGGGTCTTCTACTTACCTATGCGGATTGTCTATCTTTTTCACTGCAGATGTGTGCAGAAGCGCCGGCCGGTGCACCTATGCATTGGCGTTTGTCTGCTTTTTAACTCCTGCATTTCCGCAGAATCCGTGGTCTGTCCGCAGTACAATTGCGGACAGGCCATGGATCGGACTGTTTTCATTGACTTCATTGGAAGCCGTGCATGCGGGAACCGCACTGGAATGGAGCATGCTGCAATTTGTTTTTCGGACCGAAAGTTCCGCAAATCAAATCTGCATGCTTTATTTTATTTGCAGATGCCCGTGTTTCCCTATGGGCAGCTTGATTTGTGGTACTTCCACATGGGTGCCCCGCTAATCAAACACACCAGTGGACATTGGGCCTAGGGGTACGTCCACATGGGATGTATTTTCCACAGCAAAAAATCATTTGCAGGGATAAAAATGTGCAGCATAAACTGACGCTGCGGGTGTAAGATCCTCATCGCAGGTCAGTTTACACTGCATTTTTATTCTGCAGAGCATGGATGACATATTTTACATCTCGTCCTTTTTACTTAGTATGTTAGGCTGAATGAAGACTATTTCTTTTGCTTGTTCTGGCTGCATGTGAATATACCCTTTAGGGGCTCTGGCCAATAGAGGGGTCCCAAGTGAGACCCCCTACCTGTTCAGGTCATAATTTGATAATTTCTGAAACCTTCATTTAGATAAGCCTTGGCTATTATATGTATCTTATCGCATGAGCACATACCTAGGAATTGCATTTAATATATTCCTGTGGGATTGCATTCTCATATTTGATGTTATGGGTCTGCAGTTTATTGTGATTGCAAAAACTGCTGTGTTTTGCAAAAAAAAAAAAAATTCTGCAATCGCATAATACCAACTTAATAGCGTCCCTCCATTCTTGCAAATATTGCAGCTGGTATATCATGTGGTTTTATGCTGAGACTTAATGCAGTATGATCTAGTCCCCCATTACCTATGTTATTATGTATCCTATTATTGTCGCTGCATATGTTGTGTATGAAGCGAATATGACATGGTTATTCCCAGTTAACCAGATACTTTACCTTACACTTGCTGTCATATTTGCCCCTGCATTTGGGCCATTCTTACAGTCACTGCTTTTTACAGCGTTCTGCGGTGGGCATTTCAAAAGGCTCACTAAACGCTGTTAAATGCCTCCATTGCTTTTAAAGGGGCTTCGCAGACTAGCGTACAAAAGCCATGATTTTCTAACACGGTCTGCTCTATTTAGTGCTTTTCGGCGCTTTTTAATGCACCTCCTCACCCGTTGACAAGATGGGATGTGTTAAAAAATTGCTGTCTTTTAGGCCTCGTTCACACGGATGATATGGCATTGCTGCAAGAAAATTGCAGTGATATTGCATCGCTGGACCGTGCAATATCGCTGAGTCTTCTCGCGGCAATGCCGTGATTTCGTAGCACCATATGCAAGGATTTTCTGGGATGGGGCTTGAAATAAAAACTCTACCCTGAAAATCAGCCATAGCTGAAGGGGGAAAAAAAGTACATCTCACGTCTTCTCCCCAAATCCCAGCACTGATCTTCTCTTCTGGACGGGGGTTGAAAAATACCCGCCTCCTGGAAGCTCTGACTGTGATTGACTGATGCTTAGCCAATCAGAGCCAGTGCTCATTGAATGGCTGTGATTGGTTAATCGAGCGCTGGTAGTGATTGATTGGCTAAGCATCAGCCAATCACAGCCAGCGCTTCAGGAGGTGAGGATTTTTCAATTCCCGGCCAGAAGATTATGAAGAGAAACAGTGTTGGGACCTGGGCAGAAGACGCAGCCGGGCTGACAGCGCTTCTAAGGTGATGTATGTATTTTTAATTTTTGCCTGCAGTCAGGCCTTAGATTAGAGCTTTCACAGTAGAATTTCCTACTGTCAGAGTTGCATCCCACGAAAATCACATTTTTGTGCGATGCAACAGAGAGGAAGGCTCCATAGGCAAACATGGACTACAAAACCTCATGAGTTGTGGGCATATATATCGCCGGACCTGCGAGGTTTTTGTGTCGAGTTGTTGCATGCTACAAAACATCGCATGTGCGAAGTAACCCATAGGAAAGCATGGGCTTCACATACATTTGTAGCAATGCAACAAAATCATGTGACTTTGTTGCCCGTGTAAACGAGGCCTTAAATGCGGTGGTTTACAGACGGCGAGTGAGAGGGGCCTTATGCATGCAGTAAACACCAATGCTTCTGTCCATAAGTGCAGTGCCAGGTGTGACCG
Source organism: Eleutherodactylus coqui (assembly GCF_035609145.1). NCBI lineage: Eukaryota > Metazoa > Chordata > Amphibia > Anura > Eleutherodactylidae > Eleutherodactylus > Eleutherodactylus coqui. The sequence goes on from NC_089842.1 coordinate 126,021,818, forward strand.
CATCTTTACAATGAGCTAAGATTACATCCACATGAGGGCTCCTTCACACGGGTGTGTTTCTCAACAGTATTTTGGGAGCCAAAACCAGAAATGGAACGTACAGAGAGAAAGTATAAGGGCTCCCGCACACTTGCGATTGCGTTTTTTGTTAACGCGATTGTCAATGGGACTTTCTATTGTAAAAAAAACACAACGCACACAGCTGCGTTTTTATTGCGCTGCGTTTTTAACATTAGATAGTCCCGTTGACAAACGCAATCGCATGTGTGTGGGAGCCCTAATGGAAAGATTTGTGTTTCTTCTGCATTTTGGACCCATTCCTGGTTTTGGCTCACAAAGTGCTGATTAAAAATACCGCCATATTATGGAGCCCCAAGACCTATTTTCTGCATGGGAGAATCCGTGGCAATATCCATGTGTCGATTTGCCTTAGGCCGGGTGCACACTTTCCATGTGTGTATTGTGCCTAAGGCTTGGTTACAGCTTGCATCAGACAACACCTGTCCGTGCGCTGTCTCATTTACATGGTGGTAACACATGGGCATGCATTAACATGTCCTTTTTCTCATCTGTGATCCGGACAGGGATAGGACATGCGATGAGTTTTTTTTCTCATGTGTACCACTGGTCTACTTTGACCCTCTGAAAAAAGACAATCTGCAAAGCTCCATAGGCTATACTGGGACTGTGTGCTGTCCGTGAATTACCTCTGACAGCGTACACCTCCAAACACGTTAGTATGCCGGAGGCCTAAGACACAGAATTCAAGTAGATAATAAATAGAGAATGGAATATACATGATTCAAAAATAGTGGTGCAAAACTAAGGCTGAATTCTTCATACGTGAATTGACATAAAACAGCCAGAAGGACATTAAAAGGTAGAAGAACTCTTCAGGCCTCATGTCCACGGGGAAAATAAGATCCGCTGCAGATTCTCCATGTAGAATCTGCAGCGGGTCCCTCCTGCCCCGCGGACATGAGCGCCGAAAATAAGAATTTAAAAGCATTTACCTATCCGGCGCGGGCGGGGAAGGTCAGCTGTTCCTCACGGCCGGATCTTCTTTTTCGGCCAGCGGATGAATTCCTCACGCCGTCGGCACGTCGCCGGCACGTCGTCGACGTGCCGCGCGCATGCGCCGGGCACATCCGCCGAGCCGAAGCAAGGAAGATGCGGCCGTGAGGAAGAGGAGACCTTCCCGGTCCGCTACGGATGGTAAATACTTTCAATTCCTATTTTAGGTCTCCCGCGGATCCGGACAGCTTCCATAGGCTTCAATAGAAGCCCGCGGGAGCCGTCCCCGCGGGAGACCCGCATGAAAATGGAGCATGGTCCGGATTTTTCCATGCTCCATTTTTTTTAAAATCCCTTTTATTGACGATCCGCGGGTATTTATCTACCCGCGGGTGGTCAATGCATCCCTATGGGATGCGGATCCGCATGCGGGAGATCCGCTGCGGATCTTAAATCATATTTTGCCCGTGGACATGAGCCCTCAAGCTTTCGTGCACCTTACAGGTGGTGGATGGGGGCACCATTAGTGACACTAGATGACCTAGAACAACACATCTCCGCTGCAGGGGAATGGATAATAGAGGACATTCTCGGATGCACCTGGGCAGACCTGGATTACCAACTTGATATCTGCAGTACCAGCAACGGCACCCACGTCAAATCTGTGAGAGGCATTACAAACTTGAAAGGTTCTTTCATCTTTTCATGTCATTCTGGCTCTTGTATGTCAATTCAAGTATGACTAAATCAGTTTTACTTTTGGATCGTTCTTTTTGAATCCTCCTGCACAGATCAAAGTCGTGACTGCATCCGCAACGCACATTTGGCATTGCTTCTTGGACGTTATCCGTTATTTTGTCAGTATTTCTCGGTTTTATTTAAGTGCTGCTGTGTTAAAGGGGCTGCACCAAACAACTTTTATCATCGCTAAGACCCCCAGCGATCCCACAAACAGGGATCCTGTGACTCCCCCCTATCTCTCCACTGCTCCCTTTATCCCCAGTGAGGAAGGGAATGAATGGAACAGTGGTCACAAATATGCGGTTCCATTTATTTTCCATTGGATTGTTGGAGATGGCCAAGCGCTTGTACTCGGCTATCTCTGTCAGCCCCATTGGTATGAATACAGTGGCACCACGCATGCACAACCGCTGCTCCATTCAATATTCACTTCACTAATCCTGGGCGCATGGCGAGAAGAGGGGAACAAGGGACATCTGTTTTTGAGATCGGTGGTGAGACCCACGCTGATCACACTTTTAGCACCTTTCCTATGGATAGGTGCAAAAACATTTTTGGGGTACATCCTGTTTGAATATCATCTAAGATACCTGTTTATATAAACACACTTTTGCTTATATGACCAAGCAGCTTCCGCTTCAGTGTCAGTAGTTTTATATTTATTATGCAATATTCTAATAGTGTGTATGAAATGAAGCTTTGCTTTAATGCGTGCCTTTCTGTTATTTTGTCATCTGAGTAATGTCCACGGCCGTGATTTCGCCACGGGGGAAGAGGGAGGGAGCACTAAAAGGTCTCCGCAATGAGCCTATATTAATGATAGGCTCACCGCAGAGAATCGCGGCATGCCGTTATTTTAATCACGCAAGCAGAAAAATCGCTATGATTTTCCGCTCGTGTGCAGTAGGCTGCGCTTTCCATAGTTCTCCACGATATCACTCATGGACAGCCAGCCGAAGCCTTAGTACTGCGTAGGGTGCTGCTCTGTTACCACCAATATTTCTTTTATTCTAGTATTGTCCATGAGGTTCTCCAGGACTCTTTCTTGGATTCTGTGTTCCCGACTTTTACTTTTCTCGTACCCTCCTTGTGTACTGTGTATTGTCATCTGGTGCCATTGAGTTTCCAGTAGCAGCAGCATCTTGTACAGTAAACGGTCACATTTCCTTTTCTGGAGACGGAGTCTCAAGTGACGTTTGTTTTTCTCCTTTTAATTTTTCCAGCTGATACCACTTATAAAAAGACGTTTGGTTATATAGAGATTGTAACCATGCTGGAATTACTAATTTATATGTATTCTTGCTTTCTAGGCTCGTTACTTTTGGAATCAAAAATTAACCCAAACACTGCTTACCAGAAACAGCAGGTAAATACTGAGGGGTCTGCTTATATATGCCATTGCTGTGAATGTTGGAAGTGAACTGTTTGCTATGCAGCTTGGAGCAGGTGGTACTCGTGTTTTATTTTATCTAGATATACAATGTTTGGTTTGTAAGATGCTAGATTAAACTGGGCTACAAAACAAAACTTTTTTTTTTCTTTCACAAGATTTTTTATGGTGAATCCAGTAGTATTTCACGTCCTGAATTCAAATATGTTTTTTCCATCAGGCAGGGTTTTTTGTGACTCATATTTCAAGTTTTATAAAATTAGTACTTGTATAAGTCAACATTATGTGAAATATAGTTAACCTAGAACAGTGATGGGGAACCTTTTAGAGATCAAATGCCCAAACTGCAACCCAAAACCCACTTATTTATTGCAAATTGCCAACATGTCAGGGGGCGGGGCTTATCACGATGTATGATTTTTACTTCCGACGTTATAAGAAGTAGAGGTCCATTTCAAAATAGACAGGGAGGAATGCCATGTGTTGTCGTTTTGGAGTTCCACTGGTGCAGATTTTGACTGGCAATCAGCTACGTATACACAGCTGATATCCTACTACACGGTGCTCCCCTTCATCTCCTATGAGGGCTTCCGGCTCTCAATGCTCTGTGGTTTCCAGTGGTCTGTACTGGCCTCACCTGACCTGTGGTGCCGCACCTGATCAGACCACTGAAGCCGGGGAGTGCTGACAACTGGAAGCCTTTGGAGGAGGTGATGGGAGCGCCGCATAGTATGAAATCATCTGCAGATACGCGGCTGATTTCCAGTCAAAATCTGCACCAATGGTAAATATTTTGACTTTTTTTGGATGTGGAGATGCTGCGGAATTTGCCATGGAAAGTTCCACTGTGGACATTCTGCATCATTTCCGCCACGTGTAAACATACCTTTAGCCAGCTTGAGGTATGCTGCCATGTGCAGAGTGGCCTCAGTAGTAATAGTGTCCCCTGCCGACAGTAGCCCCAGTAGTAATAGGGACCTCCTGAGAATCATATACTTTCTCTTTGGAGCGCCGCTGCTTCTCTTCTCAGCTATGCTGCATGACGCACACACTTACGGAAGTGTGTGTGCCTGGACTCTTCCTCTCCTATGGAACCAAGGAGGAGAGGTCAGGGGAGAAGATCCCAGGTGCACACACTGATGTCAGAGCATGCAGCCGTAGCAGCATTGCTGAGTGATTACCAACTGGGAAGTCATGGACATAGGCTGGTATGCACTATGTTGGTAAGCAGCCGTCGACATGCGTGCCAACAGAGAGGGCTCTGCGTGCCATAGGTTTGCCACCACTGGAGCCGTATTACTTCATGGCTAAAAGGTAAGTATTGCTGTTCATGAAGGTGAGTATTCTAATTCTCCTACTTCCCCTCCCCTCTCTCTATAGCTGGTATGATTACCACCATCTTCTCCCTACAATGCCCTAGCACTAGCCTGCTCTTATATGGGCCAGTCACTGTGATGCATATTTGGGAATGGGGCAAGTACCTATTGTTAGTCTCGCCTTCTTCCCCTTTGTGGTTCCTGGCTGTGAATCCCTTTTCCACCTCCACCTGATTGGGGGAGAGGTGCTTCTTGTGATGCTAAGGCCTAGGCTGCTTCTCAGGGGTGAGCGATTTGCCATATCCTAAGCCATTCCTTTTCACCGGCTCCTACTCCACACCTCCAGGGGTCGTGGTGCTGCAGCAGTGCAGTATTCCTGCGTGCGATGAGTGTGTTTGGCACTTCAGCCTATTTTTGCCTTTACCTGGGTCAGTAGGACCATTACTGAATGGGGGCTAAGCGACTATGTCGTGGCATCCTCTCTGGCTCTCCTCCGGAAGAACCAGCAGGCATTGAAAATTATACAGTATCTGTGAGGCATCCCTAGATACAGCCGGACTATTAGCTTAGGCCTTAACAGCTTCAATAACCTCTCACTCTATGGCTCAAATCATTGGCTGCAGATGCCGCCTCTAAAAGGTGATTAACATGTATTCCCTTTGCTAGTTTGCGCCCCTTTGGCACCAGACTGGATAACATTATTTATGAGGCCACTGGTGGTGTTGTAGTAATAATATAAATGTGTTTCTTAAATCAAACATATATATTATATCCACCTTCATAGGAAATAGCTAGCAGTTAAATGGTTAACGAGCTCAATATTATACCCTGGTATGTACACATACAATGTTGAAGTTAAACCTCCCACTTATGGTTCCCAGCGCTAGCTATCAAAGGGAGGAACTTCTTATCTGAGAACTTCCTGTGGTGCAGATTGAAATATTAATAAAGTCTATGCTACTTGGGTAGATAGGAATTACGTGTTCACATAGCGACATACACCTGGGGCGTAAACATATGTTAATCATTAGCGTTCTTACATACTAGGCCAATCGTGAATTGTTACAAGGTTGGGGGGGGGGGGGAGCGTGCTTGTAATTGGTGCGCTATATACAACTATATTTGTATTTGTATTACCTTTGAATGAATCAGAGGAGTATTGGAAACTGATGGATAACATCAGTCAGTTCAAATACATATATTCATGCATGAAGCTTCTCATTATAACCAATCTGGAGCAGATCAGTGAAATCTTCTGGAATATGATTTATTCCCATAACAGTGGTAAGAGCCCTTCACAGTATAGACACATAGTAGAATAATAACCTTTATTTTGATTTCTTAACAGCAGGGCACAGAGTACGGTCGCGTGCGTCTTGCTTACATACAAAGGATAGCAAGTGCAGGCAGCCTAGATGGACACCCATGTAAACTAAACTCAGACACAATTAATGTTAAGAACACCTACACGAAAGATGTTCCGCAAGGGGTCACTGTCTGGAAATTGGACTGTCCTATCTGTCAGTATAAGTGACAGAAAGATTCTGATCCCTTAAGAGTATTGTTGGAGGTTTCGTGTATTGTCTTTTCATTGGGTGGGTGTTGCATATTACAATAAAGGTGCCAAAACTAATTTCCCACTTTAAGTACAAGGGTTCAGTTATTTTAATTTATGATGTAATGTTTTTTTGGTCTGTGGTTCTTTCGTGATGTACTAATTACTGGTCATGTGGCTTGACGCGTTTTCCTGCTAATGGTAGTTCATCAGGTAACCAGAGGATATTAGGACAAGATTGTCAGACGTATAGGGCCTTGGATAACACGCGTCTCATACGTAGACTCTCTTCGGCAGAACAATTGTGCAACCGAGTATTGCTTCAACATTAGTTAGGTCAGCAGCGCCTGTATCGTATGGAGCAGGATTTCTTGGTATATAGTTCGCGCCAAAGTCTCTAGTGGCAAGGATATATATTATATAATTTTCCCAGGTTCAACCCCTTTTTTTGACATTCGGATGTTGGTCTGATAGCGGCCAGAATAAACCATAAACTCCAAACTTGTGTGTCCAGATCTCAGGACCCCCAGACTCGAGCAGTGAATAACTTCGTAATTCCCTGTACCGACTTCCAGGTCCTGTACATTTTCCCTCCCTTTCTAATCATCCTACAACTTCTCAAGAAGGTTAAGATAGAAGGCCTTCTGGTAATTCTCATTGCTGCAGACTGGCCTCGACACACGTGGTACGTGCATCTTGTTGATACTCCGTGGCGCCTTCCTCCTTGCGAAGATTTTCTTTTACAGCAGCCCCCCTTCCACTCGAGTTAGTCTGTGCTTTGTTTAACGGCGTGGAGGTTGAAGTTGCGGTCCTGAGGCCTGTGCAACCTGTCATTCAGACTGATGAAAGCTAGAAAGCCCTCCTAGTCCCATTTTTATTATTGCGTCTGGAAGACTTTCTTCCTCTGGTATGAGGAACGCATCTTGCGTCATATGCACTTTTTGCTAGCTCTCCTCTTGCCCTTCTTTCAGAAGGCGTTGGATATCGGCTTGGGCCTCAGTTCCCTGATGGGTCAGGTATTGGCATTGTCAGTTCTTTTCCAACACCCCCTGGCTTCAAAGTCGGACGCCCATACCTTTATACAGGGGGTTGCTCACGCTGTCTCCTTGTCTCGTTCTCCTGTCTCGTTTTGGGACCTCAATCTGATACTAAACGTGCTGTAGTCTCATCTCTTCTAGCCTTCGCCCAACATCTCAGCTCTTTTATGCTGGAGGGTAGCGTTTTGTTAGCGATCGCTCCAATCTGCATTTCTGAGCTCGCAGCCTAGTTGGTCATGTTTTTTTCAGAAGCTCTTGACTTTTTTTGTGATTGCAGATGGCCTGAAATGTGGCTAGGGGCTTCTAAGACCATCCTTATGTAGGTTCAGGTCAGCAGTAGCAGAAGCCTATTGTGCTAAGGGCGAGGAGCCTCCCTTATGGGTTACAGTGCGCTCTACTTGAACAGTGGGTGCCGCCTGGGCGGTATGTAATGGTGCTTGGTCTTCAAGTGCGTAAGGCCATCTCTATACATCTTCTCTAATTTCTACCATGTGCACATTTTTTTTGCATTTGCTGACGCCTCTCTTTGTTGAAGAGTTTTGCAGACTGCCATAAAGTGACCGCATGCTTCTTTCCCACCCCACCCCCCAAGGGACTGCTCTTGAAATGTCCCACGGACTTCTGCTATATCCACCATTGCAATGTATGAGAAAATTTAAGATTTTTCTAATTTTTTACTTGCCCTATGATCTTCTTCATCTCGTTCATTGAAGGACACATCACCCACCCAAAGCGATCCTAAAAATTTCCGATGGGGACCTCCTTGTTGGAGCGATCTTCCTGGAGTTGCACATGGTTCTATACTATTGTGTTTGTAATGTTTTACTGTTGGACTTTAACTGTTTTAATCTATTTCCATCCTACTTGCTGCTCCTACTGCTTGCATACAAATAACAGCAGAATAAGGCCAGATTCACACCACATTTTTGTATCCTTCCCCACGCACATGAAAGGGGAATCTTTTTTTTTTTCTTTTTTTTTTTTAAAGGCCTCATGTCCATGACCTTTTTCATGCGGACGAACTGCGGATCGTCTGCGCTGAAAAAAAATCTGCAACCTCATCTCCCAGCCTTTTCCCCACCTCCCTAGTTGGTTTTAACATTCAAATCCACAGTGAATACACAAATGTATTTGCGGATCCTAAGCTCCCATAGAGATGAATGGAGCCACATCCACACGTAGCATCCGCAAATTCACAGGTGTTAAATGAAGTGCGAATGTCCCATGCTTCTCTATGGGCGGCTTAAACTGCGGATCAACCACGTGGATTTTGCAAATGCAATCCACTCGTGGACATTGGGCCTGAGAATAGTAATGCTGTTCGTTTTTTTTTTTTGTTTTTTTTCTTTCGTCTGGCATTTTGTATCACATCTGCAGATGTGAGCAGAGCCTGAAGTGATGATTGTGAAATCACAAGTTTATTAGGGGGGGGGAAGACTTCAAAACAACGCATGGTACCATAGGATGCCTATCCTGTAGACTTCCATTATACAAAAATAAAAAAGCAGCTCTGTCCTGAAAGAAACTTGACGGACACCTCTAAACGTGACAGAAGCCCCATTGAAAATCTGTGGATCTTTTATGGAATTCACAGGTTCTGTTTAAAAAAAAAAAAAAAAAAATGTGTGTATGTATATGTAATAATTTTTTTCTTATTTTACATAATCACATACTCACAGAGGCATTGCAATAGGATTGCCAAACGTGATGTTAACAAGCCTAAACCTTTTAAAAACTTTAAACCTCTTGGAGGCACGGCCATTTGTTTTCCTCCTCCACTTTCACAATATCACAACTTTTATCTTTCTGTCAACAGCTGTATGAGGGCTTGTTTTTTGTGGGACAAGTTGTATTTTTCAATGGTACCATTTACTGTACTGAAAACCATTTAAAACTTTCTAAGTGGGATGAAGTTGAGGGGGAACTTGATTTTGTGTTCTACACGGTGTGGCAAAAATGACGTTGGCTTTATTCTGTGGGTCAGTACATTTACGGCGATATAAAATTGTATTTTTGGCTCTTTTTGTAAATATATATTTAAATGTAAAAGTTATAATATTATTCAAAAGAATTACTTTGTCACCATTTTCAAATCACCATAACTTTATTTTTATGTCAGTAGTGTTGTGTGGATTTTTCCTTTTTATATGGGGTGTCTAAAATGACTAAAAAAAAAAAAAAAAAAAAAAAAAGTGCCGCTCTGGCGATTTTTTCTTTTTTTTTTTTTTTTTGTGGCTTGAATAAGCGTCTGATCACTTATAAAATATACTGCAATACTTCAGTATTGCACACAACTCCAAATAGATTTGACACATTTTTTGGCAGTTCGTGTAAAAATCAAATCCATGTCAGCTATGAACCACGTCCACTCCTGCTGATCTTACCCAATTTTGGGTAAAGGGACAAAAGCATAAAAAATACACTATTTTCATTTTAAAATAAAAAAAATAACTTGATTTTTTTTATTTTTTTTTTTGTAATTTATTTTATTTTTGCACCAGAAACTGGGGCAAAGTGCCTTGATGACTCCCCCTTATGTTTAACCCCTTAACGACTGCCCCATCGGGAAACTACGTCCTCAGTAAGTGGGCTTTAATCCTAGAGGACGTAGTTTTATGCATCCTCTTTGGATTAATGCCCACTGGCCTGAGGACGTGACAGCTCCATGCTGCCTGTGCCCGCAGGTAGCCGACAGCATGGAGCTGTCATCTCCCCCCCCCCCCCCCCCGATATTGCGATCGGCGGTATTCAATGAATAGCGCCGATCGCAACAAAAAAGGAAAGAAAAGTGCCTAAAAAGTTAGGTATTCAGCTGCCCTGATGGATCGGATCCATCAGAGCAGCTGAAATTTCTTACCTGGCTTGTCGGCGGTGTCCCCCGGAGATCGGGTTTTCCCGGACCCGCCGGCGGTCTGCTGCGCATGCGTGCCAGACGATGACGTCAGGCGAATGCGCAGAAGCCCAGGAGCCCCCGGCAAATTTGAAGTCTCCCGGCTCCTGAAGGTAGCCGGGAACCAGGAGGTGTTACCGGGGACCGCGGTGAGCGGTTCCCGGGCCCGCGATCGTCGCTATCCAATAGATAGAGGCAATCGCGAATAAGTTAAAAAAAATAAAATAAATCAGTTTCACCTCCCCTCATGGATCGGATCCATGAGGGGAGGTGAAAATACTCACCTAAGTCCTCCCCGATGTCCCGGGACCCGAATCCCCGTCTGCGCATGCGCGCCCGATGATTGACATCGGGCGCGTGCACAGACGGGCTCGAGCCCCGGGAAATTTAAAATCCCTCTGCTCTTGGCTGCCATGTGTAGCCAGGAACAGAGAGATTATACCGGGGACATGATCACTGTTATCCAATGGATGACAGTGATCATGTAAAGTAAAAAAAAAGTGGGGAAAAAAAAGGGTAAAAGTAAAAAAAAAAGTTTTTAAAAAGTTAAAAAAGCTTGCGTTTCATCTCCCCCCCACCGATCAAATCTGTGAGGGAGGATGAAATGACGTACCTAAGGCCCGCGGATTTATCCGCGGACCTTACCCCAGCTTCTGCGCACGCGCCCGTCGCCAACATGGCGGACGCATGCGCAAAAGCCGTGGATTGCCAGGATAATGTAAAATCTCCCTGCTCCTGGCTAAAAAACTTAGCCGAGAGCCTGGAGATTTCACGGGGGGCCGCGGTGAGCGGTTCCTGATCACGTGTTCGCCGTTATCCAATGGATAATGGCGGTCACGTAAAAGTTAAAAAAAAGGTGAAGCTTCATCTCCCCTCACCGATGTGATGGGTGAGAGGAGATGAAACTTTTTACCGGAGGCCTCCGTATTTGCACCCCGACGCGATCTTCCTCCGTGAACTTACCCGGATTCTGCACATGCGACCGCCGGCAAAACAGCGGAACACATGCGCAGGAGTCGGGGAGCCCAGGAAATTTAAAATCTCCTTGCTCCCAGCGGCCAACGGTCGCCGAGAGCCTGGAGCAGTGACGGGTGGCCTCGTTGAGCGGTCCCCGGTCACGTGATAAAAAAGTAGCGATCTGCCTTAGGCCGGTCTCACGTGACCGGATAGGAATTACAGATTCCGCATGCGTCTGATCCGCGGTAATACGCAGATCAAGCGCATTGGATTACACAATTCCGCTCACATTAGCAGGTCGGAATTGCGTAATCAACTCGCAGAAAAGAGAACGCAGCAGGTTCTATTTTACCGCGGATATCCGCAGCATGGAGCCCATTGTGCTCCATGGTCGCGGATATACCCGCAGCCCATACGCAACTACAATGTATACGGGCTGCGGGTACCCGGATCATCGCTAAGCGACTGTGCGGGAAATACAAAATTTAAAAAAGTACTGCGAATGACCGCCCGTGTGAGTAGGCAGTTATGTGCAGTACAATAGGCGGCCATACACAGAGACACAGCTGGGATCCGCTGCGGGCCTCCGCAAGCGGATCCCACCTACGACCGTGTGAGCCCGGCGTTATTCAGACTGCTACCTGTAATACACAATTTACAAGAAGCCCCGGGAACGCTCGCCTTCATGCAGTTCCAGGAGCAGCTTGTTGAGCGTCTTCTGTGCGAGACCGCCGCACATCATCAAGTTTGCGGAGACTCACAGAGCGCCACTTTTTACACCCTATACCCACCACTTAGGTCAAGAAATGACCCCCAAAAAGCATGAGAGGAGGGGGGATACACGGTTTTATTGCCCCATGTACCCATCCCAACCAGACTCCGTAATTACCCCTGTCTTCGGAAATACTACACAGTTCACATTATTACTTTTATCTAAGATTTGGGGAACGCCGAAAAGGGCGTGGAGTGTGTGGGGGAGGGGCGGGGGATTTTTAGGGAGTCAATTTTTATTCCGTACAAATGAACAATGGGGCCTGGGATTTATTCAGTTCTGCCCTGAAATCCAACGGGTGTTCCCTGCATTACAGGCCTAACCATGTGTCCTATAAGTAGATTAGGGCCACAATGGGTATGTTTTTGAACACGGGACAAATGGGGGTATCCATTTTGGGCTGAAGGTCTTCATTCCTATGTAAACTGTACAAAAAAACAGTTTTAAAATTGGCAAAAAAATGAAAAACGTAATTTTTTCCTTCTGCTTTGCTTAGATTTATTCAAAAACTGTGGGGTCAAAATACGCAGTACACCCCTAGATGAATTCATTAAAGGGGTTGTCCCGCGCCGAAACGGGTTTTTTTTTTTTTAAACCCCCCCCCCCCCGTTCGGCGCGAGACAACCCCGATGCAGGGGTTAAAAAAACAACCCCCACAGCGCTTACCTGAATCCCGGCGGTCCGGCGTCTTCATACTCACCTGCTGAAGATGGCCGCCGGGATCCTCTGTCTCCATGGACCGCAGAGCTTCTGTGCGGTCCATTGCCGATTCCAGCCTCCTGATTGGCTGGAATCGGCACGTGACGGGGCGGAGCTACACGGAGCTACACGGAGCCCCATAGAGAAGAGGAGAAGACCCGGACTGCGCAAGCGCGGCTAATTTGGCCATCGGAGGGCGAAAATTAGTCGGCACCATGGAGACGAGGACGCCAGCAACGGAGCAGGTAAGTATAAAACTTTTTATAACTTCTGTATGGCTCATAATTAATGCACAATGTACATTACAAAGTGCATTATTATGGCCATGCAGAAGTGTATAGACCCACTTGCTGCCTCGGGACAACCCCTTTAAGGGGTCTAGTTTTTAAAATGGGGTCATTTGAGGGGGTTCTTTATCGTTTTAGACGCTCAATGGCTCTATAAGTGGGCAATGGGGCCTGCAATTTATTCCGCTGTACCCTGAAATCCAACAGGTGCTCCTTCCATTATAGGCCTAGCCATGTGTCCTTTAAAGGGGTTGTCTCGCGGCAGCAAGTGGGGTTAAGCACTTCTGTATGGCCATATTAATGCACTTTGTAATATACATCGTGCATTAAATATGAGCCATACAGAAGTTATTCACTTACCTTCCCTGCGCTGGCGTCCCCGTCTCCATGGCTCCGTCTAACTTCAGCGTCTAATCGCCTGATTAGACGCGCTTGCGCAGAAGGGTCTTCTGCCTTCGGGTCTGTCCGGCAGCAGCGGCGTTCTGGCTCCGCCCCCTTCTACGCGTCATCGCGAAGCTCTGCCCCCCCATGTGTGCCGATTCCAGCCAATCAGGAGGCTGGAATCGGCACACGCGAGGGGGCGGAGCTACGCGATGACGCGTAGAAGGGGCGGAGCCAGAACGCCGCTGCTGCCGGACAGACCCGAAGGCAGAAGACCCTTCTGCGCAAGTGCGTCTAATCAGGCGATTAGACGCTGAAGTTAGGCGGAGCCATGGAGACGGGGACGCCAGCGCAGGGAAGGTAAGTGAATAACTTCTGTATGGCTCATATTTAATGCACGATGTATATTACAAAGTGCATTAATATGGCCATACAGAAGTATATAACCCCACTTGCTGCCGCGAGACAACCCCTTTAAGTAGATTAGGGCCACACGGGGTATGATTCTGAACACGGGACAAACAGGGGTATCCATTTTGGGGTGAAAGTCTTCATTCCTATGTGTGCTGTACAAAAAAACCTGTTTTTAAATTGATACAAATGCCAAAAAAAATGAAAATTGTAATTTTTTTTCCTACTGCTTTGCTTAGATTTATTCAAAAATTGTAGGGTAAAAATACACAGTACACCCCTAGATTAATTCGTTAAGGGGTCTAGTTTTCAAAATGGGGTCATTTGTTGGGGTTCTCTGTCATTTTGGCCGCTCAAGGGCTCTACAAGTGGGCAATGGGGCCTAAATCACCTTCATGCTAAATTTCTGTTCTGACTACTTCTTTCATTTTGGGCCCCGTTGTGCATCCAGACAAAAGATTAGGGCCACAATGGGTATGTCTCTGAGCACGGGACAAACAGGGGTATCCATTTTGGGGTGCAAGTCTTCATTCATATGTGTGCTGTACCAAAAAAGCAGTTTTTAAAACTACAGAATTGCCAAAAAAACGAAAATCACATTTTTTTCCTTTTGCTTTGCTTGAATTCATTCAAAAACTGTGGGGTCAAAATGGGCAGTACACCCCTAGATAAATTCGTTAAGGGGTCTAGTTTTCAAAATGGGGTCACTTGTGGGGGTTCTCTTGGTTTTGGCCGCTCTAGAGCTCTACAAAAGTGCTATGGGTCTAAAACGCCTTCAAGGAAAATTTATGTTCTGAAAGACACCGACTACTCCTTTCATTTTGGGTCCCGTTGTGCATCCAGACATAAGATTAGGGCCACAATGGGTATGTTTCTGAACACGGGAGAAACGGGGGTATCCATTTTGGGGTGTAAATCCTAATTTTCATGGGCAATATAGGAAAAAAATATGTCTTTAAAATGACATATTTGCAAAACTATGACATTTTAATTTTTTCTCCTCTAAATTGAATTAATTCCTGAAAAAAACTGGTAGGGTCAAAATACTCATGACACCCCTCAGTGAATACATTAAAGGAGATGTCCCGCGCCGAAACGGGTTTTTTTTTTTTTAAACCCCCCCCCCCCCCATTCGGCGCGAGACAACCCCGATGCAGGGGTTAAAAAAACCACCCGCACAGCGCTTACCTGAATCCCGGCGGTCCGGCGTCTTCATACTCACCTGCTGAAGATGGCCGCCGGGATCCTCTGTCTTCATGGACCGCAGGGCTTCTGTGCGGTCCATTGCCGATTCCAGCCTCCTGATTGGCTGGAATCGGCACGTGACGGGGCGGAGCTACATGGAGCTACACGGAGCCCCATAGAGAAGAGGAGAAGACCCGGACTGCGCAAGCGCGGCTAATTTGGCCATCGGAGGGCGAAAATTAGTCGGCACCATGGAGACGAGGACGCCAGCAACGGAGCAGGTAAGTATAAAACTTTTGATAACTTCTGTATGGCTCATAATTAATGCACAATGTACATTACAAAGTGCATTATTATGGCCATACAGAAGTGTATAGACCCACTTGCTGCCTCGGGACATCTCCTTTAAGGGGTGTAGTTTTTAAAATGGGGTCATTTGGGGGGGGGGGGGGTATCTATTATTCTGACACTCATGAGCCTTTGCAAACTTGGCTTGGTGCAGAAAAACAAAGTGTTCCTCAAAATGCTGAAAAGTAATGTTAAATTTGTACGTCCTATAAATGGTTAAAAAAAAACACAAGTTTTTCAAGTGTGCATTCAGAATAAAGTAAACAGATGGAAATATACATCTTATCAAAAATTTGTACAGTATGTTTGGACATATTTGAGATATTACAGTTGAAAATTTGAAAAAATGACAATTTTTTCAAAATTTTTCCAATATTGGTACTTTTAATAAATATACACAAATTATATCTGTCTCTTTTTACTACCAAAATGAAGTACAACATGTGGCGAAAAATCAATGTCAGAATCTCCTGGATATGTAAAGCCTTTACGGAGTTATGCTACGTTGAACGACGCATGTCAGATTTCCAAAATTTGGCTCCGTCACTAAGGCGCAAACAGGCTTCGTCACTAAGGGGTTAAGATCTTCACTTCAGTAAATTTTCAATCATGAAGTCATTGGGTTTTCTGATATTAAATTGCTGGTCCTTTATTCTGTTTTGCAGGACACATTGATTGTTTGGTCAGAGGCTGAAAACTATGACTTGGCTCTTAGTTTTCAGGAAAAGGCTGGATGCGATGAAATTTGGGAGAAAATATGTCAGGTACGTAATGAGATTCTGTGTTTAAATCTCATGCTCTTAGGGCAGCATCATAGCTTCCACTTAAATATGTCCACATCCATAGACCAACGAATGGATGTTAGCATGTAAGCAAGTGGATATACAATGGATTTTATCCATTGTATTAAAATCTGTTGGCCCACAGCATATGATCTGGCCCTTGGGTTACATTCACTAAAAAGGAGTAAATTTGGCTTCACTAAACATGCGGTTGGTATTTTAGGTCATGTTCACATTTGGCAGGTTTATTGCAGGAATTTCTGCAACCATTGCTACAACAGATTTCATTGCCCATTTGTGGGGTTTGTGACTTCATGTAAGAGAGAGAGCCATCTTCAGACCCCACAGATCCCATGTGTCAAGAGTGTTTCGTGGTTTTTTACATATGTTGAAAGATTGGTGTGTGATATTATATGATCAATAAAACAAAAGAAAATAAACATAATTATTCTTTTCCCTATAGGTACAAGGGAAAGACCCTTCCGTAGACATCACTCAGGATCTGGTGGATGAATCGGAAGAAGAGCGTTTTGAGGACATGTCCTCTCCAGGCTTGGAGTTACCATCCTGTGAACTTAGTCGGTTAGAGGAAATTGCTGAAGTTGTGGCCTCTTCGTTGCCCTCTCCGCTTCGCCGTGAAAAATTGGCTCTATCCTTAGAAAATGAGGGGTACATTAAAAAACTCCTTGAACTTTTCCACGTATGTGAAGACCTGGAGAACATTGAAGGATTGCACCACTTGTATGAAATTATCAAGGGCATCTTCCTCTTGAACCGAACTGCACTCTTTGAGGTCATGTTTTCTGAAGATTGCATTATGGACATCATTGGCTGCCTGGAGTACGACCCTTCCTTATCTGTACAGCGCAAACACAGGGAGTTTCTAACAAAAACTGCTAAATTTAAAGAGGTAATCCCAATATCGGACCCAGAGCTAAAACAGAAAATCCACCAGACGTACCGGGTGCAGTACATACAAGATGTGGTATTGCCCACCCCTTCTGTCTTTGAAGAAAACATGTTGTCTACTCTCCACTCCTTCATATTTTTTAATAAAGTGGAAATAGTTGGGATGTTACAGGTGAGTCTGACATGTCTTCTCCGCCCTCCAACATCTAGCCACTGAGAAAACCAGCTGATCTCTGATCGTTATGTAATAACACTTTCCAAATGTGTATGGTTTTCATTTGTGTGTTTAAACTATAGTTAATGAGGTTTGTGTCCCATAATTACTAAATAACTTATGCTACCAACCAGAAGATGTTGATAAACTTTTATAGAAGAGAGCAGAGAGTCATATTTTCATACAGTAGACAGCTGGCCACAATGGCTGCAATCAGAGCAACTTGACTCCGGTCGTGATTGTTTAACTGATTAGATGTTTCAGTCAATTCTAATCACTGCATCTAAACGGCTAGATTTTCCAGACCTGCCATTTAATTTCAGCCTACTAAAACCCTAGGGAGTAGCCTGTAATAAGTCAGGTTGGGTTCTGGTGTGTTCTGCCATTCTCCTAAAGTCTACAATATTTTGTTAATACCAATCTCTTCACTTATCTGTCATTCATAGAAGAAGAAACATAATATTGCAGCTTTTAATAGCCAGTTGCAGTACTCTAGGTGCCAACTTTTAGGGTCTGCTCTCATGGTGGAACAGAACTCTGAATTTTCCACATTTTGCATGTAAAACTTCAACAGAAATTTGCTGCTATTCAGCCATGGATTTAGCCCTGTCAATGGACAACATCTACATACAGAATTCTGACATGTCTGATCTATTACTTCTTGGTGCCATTTTGCATGGAAACATACCAGAATTCTACACACAGATGCTGTCCAAAGAGAGGGCTAAATCCACATGGGGATCTGTGGCAGAGCCTTAAGGTACAGTCGCATGTGCCTAACATCAAATCTCATTCACATGGTGTATATAAAAAAAACATCTGCTTACAATCGACTGCTGAAATGATCTTTTAATGTGGGTTTTAAATCTGCAGCAGGTCAGTTTATGGTCTGGATTGTCAGTGCATATGACACCCTTTGCAATGCATGGGGTGAGTTCTTTAGCGTAGCAAAATCTGCAACAAATTGTGAGAAATTTGGCAGAAAACCCATCCTGTGTGGCCGTACCCTTAATTGCCCAGCAATAACAACTTTCATAGATGGCAGAAATAACTGAAATATGACATAGTAGAAGTTTGTTAGGGTTTCTGCAGTCATCAATTCCACAATATTATCAATTGCTTTCATGAGCCCCATAGCCATGCTCTGTACCAGCTGCTGACTGTGCACAGCTCAAGCAGGGCTTCTCAATCTGTCGGGCGACAGTCAGGAGGACCCACACGTCAGCAAGTTTTGACCTGCTTTTATCTGTTGTGTATGGCCAGCCGAAAAAAACTATTCCTAAGAACTCAGTGGGATCTTGTCGGTTATTATGAAATCTCACATTCTTGCTCATACTTTTTTTCAGTAATTTGTAACCTTTATTACAAAAAATCCCATGGGATCCTTCCAAGGTAGTATTGATCCTATATTGTAAATTCCTCAAAATACATCAAGACAAGGCAAAGGTGAATAATGTTAAATTTAAAATATAATCTTTACTGAGATGAGATTAAAATAGGATTCCTCAATAATTCACAATAAGTTTGTCTAAATCCAGCATGCCAAAAAAGGGCATTGATAATTATCACGTGTCTTATGCCATAGTTACTTACTTGTGGCTGTGTAGATTATGTGGCAAAACATACTTCAGTGACCATAAAGGTGCCTTGCAATAAAATCGCGTGATCTGAGAGTAAGTGAAAACGCTGAATTATGAAACCAATGATTTTCAATGGTTTCATTCCCATGTGCGATGTTTTCACTTATGCAAAGTTGTGAGATTTATAAATCGCAGCATGTCCGATCTTTCTACTCTGCATTTTTTTTACAAAATATTTATTTGGTCCTGTTTATTAAAAGGCTCATTTTGGAAGGGGAACTTTTTTTTTTAACACAGAGGAATTTAAATTCTTAGTGCAGGGTTCTCTGGTTGTACTGCATGTTAAATATAAAATATTTGAAGAAAACGATAAAAGCTCATGGGCCCGGGTGCAAAAGTTTATCTTTGGGCCCCCCAACTTCTCTTAACCCCTTAACGCAGAGGCATAACTTGAAGCTCCTGGGCCCCAATGCAAAACCTGTAACCCCTAAGTTTAATGCTTTATTCATAGTACGGGGCTCCCCATATGGAGAAGACTCCTGGGCCCAGGTGCAACCGCATCCCCTATAGTTACGCCAGTGCCCTAGTGGCCAGCAATTCAGGGTGTGTGTTTGTTTTAGTTTTTTTCCCTTTCCAGCTCACAAATATTTTAGGTAAGTAGTGATTTCCACTTTAGTTGGTTATCACATAAGCACAAGTTTGTTGAAAGGTTAGTGACCGTCAGTGTATCACCTTCAAGAGATGTTTAGCGTACCAGTGTATTATATTGTTTAGCTTTCAGTGCTTTTCTGTACCACACTTATATTGATGACACTCAAATATCTCTCTAAAGTCCAGTTGTTCCACTCCTCTAACTTTTCTAAAACTCTACATGGAGAAAACTGAACCCATTATCTTTTCCCTAACCTCACTCAACAGATCCTTCAGACTCAACAGTCACAATCAATGGCTCCATACTTTCACCAGTCCCATGAGTTTGCTGTGTCTGTGTAATATTTGACTTCACCCTCTGCAATTCAAAAGTTTTAGTCAAATGTGAGCTTTCCTCAGCCCTGAGTCCTCAAAAGTACTAGTGCATGCCCTCCTCATCTTTCGCATAGACTTACTACAACGTCCTTCTCTGTGGGCTCACATCGAATACTTTTGTGCATCTCCAATCCATCCTCAAATCTACTACCTGGCTTATCTACCTCATTTCCCCTCTACCAATCCCTTCACTGGCTACCCATCATCCAGAAAATCCAACTCTGGATAATTGTGTCCAAGATTTGTCCTGTGTCGCGTATACTCTGAACCTGGTTCCTCAACACATGAGATTCTCAATCGCCTTGGAAAGCTTCTAAAAGATCCTGAAAATCCACCACTTTAGAAAAGTTTACAATCTACAGTAATCCTGCTGCCACAACTTGAGCATCTTTTACTCTCACCTACTGTCTGCTTTCCTCTCCCTTGTAATCCGTAAACCCTTTAAGGCAGGGTCTGCTGTATTAATTTGTTAGTCATTTAGTAGATGTTCCTGTGGTTTTACATATGTAATGTATTTAACTTGTTAGTGACCCTCCATACGTCTTTTTTGCGATGCCCAGTAACTATCTTTCTTCCAGTGCATGTGCCTTTTTACGGTGCTGCATTGGAAGCCGGGCACTGGTGTCTCATGCCGGGCATAGCAGAGGTTGTCAAATATTAGCTGTGCTCTTGCACTAAATGCCGGAATGAGAGCTAGCTCTGCTCCCACTAGTTTATCCTTAATAGATGCCTCCTTCGGTGTGACCGCAGCATCTAAAGAGGCTGACAGGTAGGAAGCCCCATCTGTCACATTTTGGTCCCCTGCTATGCAGTTCCACGGTTCTGATGAGTTATGGCACTGCAAGGCCTAAGGATGGCTCCCTGGTTATCTATCTACAGTGGCCAATTCAGCCCCGCCAGTGACTGGATCTAATAGGCTTGTAGACTTCATGGCAATACTGAAGTATTACTGTATATTCTATCAGTGATCAAAGCTGATGAAACGCAAATACCAAAATGGGCCAAAAATGAAAAGTGTGTAAAACAGCCAAAAAACGTTTTAGTAAAAAAAAAAAAATGGAGAACTCAAACCCCTCCTATTTCGCCTTTTTATTATGAAAAAAAAAAAGTACCCATGCACAATGGGTATTACCACGTTTGTAATGACCCTAATGAAGTTAAAATAGTATTTAACTTGCACATAGAATACCTTAAAAAAATTTAATTGGCCAAAATTTGTTAATTTTGTGTATCCCACCTCAAAAGAAACTGAATAAAAATTATGAAATAGTCGTATGACCCTCAAAATTTATACTTTTAGGATCTACAGCTTGCCCCGCAAAGAAAAGCCCTTATATAGCTTTGTCGACGGATAAATAAAAATGTTATGGTTCATTGAATGTGGCAATCCAAAAATACATTGTTTTAAAGGTTATGTACACCTTTGCACTTTTTTAAATCAATATGTTGAAAATAAAGACTTTTTGTAATTGGGCTTTCATTAAAAATTTCTGATTGTTTTGATCTCTATGCTTACATTGTTTTCCAAGGCACTGCAGATTGGAGGACTGAAATTATAGCGCGTTCAGTAAACTGGCTCCTCCTCAGCCTGCTCCTCTGTTGTGAACATGCATTCACTGTCTTTCCCTCGAGCTATTAAATGGGGCTATATAACCTTGTCGGAGATAGTGGAGAACAGAGAAAGATACTATTACAGAGGGCTGCTATTCACTTTGGCTGAATTTCTGCTTTTGCCAGCAGTGAGAGGGAATGGCCAAGCAAGCACCCAGGGATAAAAGCTAGTTGTGTAGTATTGAGTGGGTGTGCTTTATGCTACACAGTGTCTGGAAGTGGAGAGGGGAAGGGGGAAGTTGAGCTTGTGTGCATTTATGACTAGCCAATCGGTGCTGGGAACGCCAGGAGCCAGAATGTATATAGGAGAGGCTGCAAACAAAGTATAGGCTTCCTAAATGCATGAGAGGAAAAACGCAATGAAAATAAAAGTGCTTATTTTTCTACAGGGGTTTAGTGAGATGGGTGTTCATTTTTCATGCACAAAGGTTTCCATAGTCTAAGAAAGTATTTCTATTTTGCAAAAGTAGTAAAACAGAAAAAAATGTAAATGTGGAATTGTTCTAATCTTGCTGATCCAGAGAAAAATTCCATCATGTTTATTTATACTGCATGCTATAAAAACAAGACTAAAAAAAACTTGAAATTTTTTTTGTGCTCCCTCCCTCAAATGTATCCAACTTGCCCCTTTAAAAAAAACAAAAAACAGGCCTTTATATGACCATGTGGGGGGAATGGCTCTTGGAATGTGACGATGAAGAAAACTGTAAAATTGTTTGCTCATTGGGGCCTAAATTGGACCGATTATAAAGGGGGTAACACCCATGTTTTAGGATAGTGTTAATGACTTGAGTTAACTTAAATGATTCTGCATTGACATTGGTTCCTTTAGGTGGAGTTATGGTCTGAGAAGTTTGTTTAGACTGTAAGCTACTGTGAGCAGGAACCACTTTACTAAATCTGTTTTTCTTTTTGTATGATCTGTTCATATTACTTTGTATATTTTATTTTCCTTCTTTTAAAGGGAACCTGTCATGTCCTGTAAACACCATAAACTGGTGCTTGTAGGACAGGGTTCGAGGAGTCTGAGATGTGCATTTTATACTTGCCTCGTTTCCCGTTCCCACGCTGTCATCGGCGGAATTTGGCGCTCCGTCATTTAGTTTGACTTTCTTCAAGTCAGAACAGTGGGCGTGCACACGCCCTGGCTGAAATAAAGTGTCAGACTTGCTGACACAGCGCTACTTCTGCTGATGACCATGTGGGAACAGGGAGCTCGGTAAGTATAGTATTTCTGGACTTCTTGTTCCCTATCCTATGAGCAACATAACTTAGTTTATGGTGCTTCTAGAATGTGACTGGTTCTCTTTAACTTGCAGTAATCTTTACTTTCAGGATGGCAGACCTAGCTCACTATTA